>NC_140300.1:13543673-13947466 GCF_964211825.1 Aythya ferina | reverse complement strand
TACTGGAAGAGAAAGAACATCCCAACCCTTGGTTGCCTCTATCAAGTGCCTTTGTCCATGACTTATCCATTCTTCTTGGTCCACATATACTCTTCCACAAAACCAACACTTAAACATACACTGAAGTGTTTCAGCTGGTGAAGCTTCCACCACCTGGTAATTGTTTTTATGGGTCTTTTTTAGTTTCATTTTTAGCATACTCTGCTTTTTTGCTTGGCTTCCTGTCTCAGCATTCTGAAGAGTAAGACGCTTTCGATAACGTTTGACACCAAGACAACTACTTGTCCTTTCCGACAGAACTACTTTCAGGACGTGACCTTTATACTTGTTGATAGTCTTCATGACATTAATTATCTCTGGTGTGTCAACATCAGGATGGTTTAGTACGACAACTGGCTGGTTGCGACGAGGGCATTTGATCAACTGATTCATTCTCAGAGGGACAAGCCGGAGACGTCTTGCCGTCAATAGATATGACATGTCAGAATTTGAACTGGTTTCTGACTGAGTTCTTGTTTTCCTCTTAGGAAGTTCCCTGAAGCTTGCTTGTTTTACCTTATTTTTGGGTCCCAGTTGACTTCTTGAATAGGGTTTGCTTTGCTTACTCACATCACTGCTTTTCTGATATGGTACACCATTTTGTTTGCTATTTTTAATACTTGCTTCTCGCCTTGGTCTTTGCCTGAGCGATAGATTTCGAGACTGAGAAGCATTTGGTTCAATCTGATTAGGCAAATGTGGCACATTACTGCTAAATTTCTCAGAAACACTAACAGGAACCGGGCGAGGCAAAAGCATTTCATTGCAATACATAGAAGGAGCTGATACTTCACTCCTCTTCTCTATTCCTTTAGAGTTTTGACTGCTAGTAGCATTAAGCACTCTCAACACTGTCCCTTTGGGGATAAACACTGGAGTAGCAACATTGGAATTTTTAGTTACCCTGCTTTTAGATGTTCTTGCAAAGGTAAGCATCTGCTCGTTACTGTGTTCTTCACTACTAAACACACTATTTCCACCATGCATTTGAGGTAAAGACATAGCTTGTTCCAATTCAGTGGCAGGAACAACTCTCTCACAGCTTGCTGAATTTTCCTGAGGGAAATGCACCTTTTTACTAGAAGCTTGACATCTCAAAGGCATAGATTTCATGTTAGATTCAGCAGCAGACATGAGCTGAGCAATCTTTCTACACAGCAATGTTGCTGACTTCTTATTGCATGTTGTATCATCCCATCTGACGCCCTCTGGAACATTTTCGGCCCCAGAACTAAGAGAAAATACAGATGAAATAACGGGTCCCTCAAAAGGATTGCTCTTATTCTCCATTTTCTGTAGTTCTAATGATTCCAGGAGAAGATTGTTTTTTGGACTTACGGTTTCAGCTTTCTTTACTTTGCTAAAGCCAAAAGTCATGTCCTCCCAAGGTGGAGTTTTAGTGAAATTAAAGTTCTTTTCCGCTTCAGAACATGTAACAGATTTTTTATCAAAACCCTTACCAGTTAGATGTGCTTCTGCAGAGCTAACTACCACATTCTTACATTCTTTGTCATCCCTCTTTAGAGGCAATGTATCTTTTTGTTTAAGGACTGCAGCAGAATAGAATGTTTTGCCCTCCTGAGTAGTCTTTACTGAAATGTTCTTGGAACTTTTATCTTCAGAAACAGTGGCATATTTTGGACGGGATATATCCACACCTTCTTCATAACAATACAAATCATAATGTAAGTTATTTTTTCCATCTACTTCCCACTTCGAGGATTTAAGATCACTTTTTTTTTCAGTACTATTAGTCACCAGAGACTGAGAACAGAGCTCTGCAACACTTGAATGCACATCAATACCTTTTACCAAATGAAGGCGTAATTTTGATGCATCTTCTCTCTGTATAGATACAGAGTTGTAGTCTAAGCATTGAGAATCTGAAGAACAAAGACATTCAGAATTTTTGTCATGTGTACTCTCCAAATTAAGCTGGTTACTAACACTGGATAACTTGTCTACATTCACTTCCATGGTTAGTAACTCATTTTGAATCATAGAAGATGTTTTTTTTCCTTCTACAGATCGTTCTCTACCTTGATACTCAAGTTCCTGTTCAGCACAGTTCACAGGTTTGTAAGCTGCTTCTTTCATAGGAATTAGCTTAAGAACCAGCTGTTGAGCTCCGTTCACTATTTTAATCTCTACTATCTGAGCTAAACAATTAGAAGGAACTACAAGTTCAGATGGTGCAATTACTGTTAAAGGCATTCCAGGTTGTAAAGGCTCAGATTTTGGAGAATAAACCTCAACTTCCACACTTTGATTCTCACACATGCTTATTTCAGATGGCTCCAATATTGTTTTGTCCTGTACTGACGTTGCATTTATGCTACATTCTGTATCACGAGACGAACACACGATTTTAGTCACTCTTTCTGGAATCTCACAAATCATATTTGAAGATGAATTTGAAAGTTCATTTTGAAAAGGAATTTCATCATATTTCTGCTTTTCAAATAAAGTGCTTTTACTTGGCAAGCAAGCCTTCTTTCGCTTGTGGTTTATGATAGTATTTGAAGGCCGTTTTGTGGGTGCTTCATGTACTCTTCTTGTATGTTTTACTATATAGTCATGTCTAACGGCACCATATTCACAGTATTCACACTGATAAGGAAAAGTTCCAGTGTGTTTCACCAAATGTCTCTGGAATTCACCTTTAGTGTAAGATACATAATTACATTGGGAACAAATAAATTTAATTTCTTCATGTTGACCTATATGCTTTTTATACTGCAAAGGATCCCGTGTTGAAAATCTACACTTATCGCAGTAGTATTTACCTGGCAGAAAGTTTTTAACTTTAAATGTTTTCTGTTTTCTACTTGAGGATATTTTTTCATGCTTTTCAAAGTCTACAGCATTGGCACCTTCAGGAACAAAATGGAAAGCAGGCGGTGGAATATGACTGCATGTCTTACAGATGAAATTCTTGTCTTCAGTCCACCCGAGTTTCTTCTGCTTTTCTATATCTTGCATTGAAATTTTCTGAACATTTCTGCATTTTATACAGTTTATCAGTGACAACTTATTATTCTCAGCCTCAGTCCCTTGGTACAGGCAGTTCTGGTCACCATCCCCTTTTGACGGATTTGTTTTATCTTCAGAAGATTGCTTTGGGGATGTAGTTAAGGAATTATTTTTATCATTGACTTGGACAGGGTACAATCTTGGTAAAATTTCCCTCATTTTCTTCAATTGCATTTCAGAAGATGCAACTCTGCAGCAGTCTTGTCAAACACAGCAGTAACAGACAATATTTTCTTGATATTACTCTTGTGTATGCTGCTTATTAATTACTCATTCAGGCCACCAATTTGCAAAATATGCTCTTTGGAAGAAATGGTGCTCAAGGAACTGCATCCATATTATATTCCATGTCCTTAATTTTATTCAATCAACTTGCAGCACTAGGGAATAAAAAGTAGAAGATTAAGTCAGTTATGATTTACTAATCATTTAACTAACGTGAACTACAGCTTAATTACAACATGCAAACTTGTTAACATTGATTGTATTGTGCACATACAATCATTAACTCTAATTGAAACATATCCAAATAAATAACCCTTTAATGTTTGCTTATATTCTATTTGTAAATTCATGAAATGATCTAATATATAACAAAACCTAGGGAGTTTCTTCCATGTCATGAAAAAAAAAATCCATTTAAAAGCACGTATTTAAGCCTAAAAAAAGGATTCTCAGTGACAGTACTCTGCACCAGAATTTGATTTCAGTTTATATACAGTCCTTGACTGAGGAAAAGATATTATAAAACACTATAGGTGCCACTCATTTATGAATAGCAATAAGAAAAAGGAAACCAACTCCAAGGATTACTAGAAACACACAACCTAATTAACACAAAAGTTCCTGAAGTATAGATATAAATTCTTTTCTAAGCCATGCCAATGTTTCCAGATCCAAGCAGTCCTGAACACTAACTCAAAACATATAATTTCTACTTCACATATTCTCAAAATAATTAGGTCAAAACAATCTGTGGCTGCAATAAGTAATTACTATCACTTCTATTAATATCACAGTACAATCACTTCTACATACATGTGCTTGTGGGCAAGCACATAAATAATTCACTCCACCCCGATAATACAAAATGTATTATTCAATCAAAATAAGCAATGCAATGGTAGGCAGAGGAAGAACAGTATTATTAGTGTAAAAATACCACAATCACTTGTGCAACACTTTTGGCGCCACAGGTTCTAGTACTTACTGTCACTTTTCTATATTTAACACAAACAAGATCTCAGCTTTAAAAGCTTTTGCCAAAACCACGAGACCACTGAAATTTGGAAAATAAACAACTGAAGCATCCTTTTGAGACATAAATAAAATAAGATAAAGTCCAAAGCTAACAGTAACAAGTAAAAATCTATTCAACACCTTCTTACTCAAAGTCTTACTTACAGACATAGTGTTGCACAGATCTGCATTCAAGTATAGACCCTGAGGTTATTTCTAGACTCCTCTGCATTTTAATATAATCACACAGAAGATGGCTATTTCTGCTCCTGAAATCTACTTTCTCTCCATGTCTACCTACAGAGAATAGGGCTTGATTTGGGCTCTAAAACCCTCTCGCAGAGCTGAGATCTCATAGTAGCATCTTACTACTATAATACTACCTGAATGAGAACTTGATACTCCAGCACACCTTTAGAATGCCTGGATATGAGTAAGGATCCAGAAGGTTCTTCTTGCATCTCCCTGCATTCCATCTCCTAACACTCCTAATTGCTGTAAGAATGTTAACCTAGAGATGGGGCTATACAAAGAGCATAAAAATTGACATAACCTCAAACAACAGCAAAAAGTTATAAAACTGGTTAGATAATTGTCTTTTCAGTCTCTAACAGATGGATGGCGGCACACCTCAAACTCATCAGTATGTAGCACTTAGGGCTATAGCAGTCTCATATTATAGTGCCGACAGCTGTAGCTACATCCCTGCTTGAAAAACAAATCCACAGCAGCTTCCCAGGAAGGAGGAAAGCATACATTACTATATCAGGATCTGAAGATTTGTGTTTCATGTGTTTGGTTGCTTTAATCTAACACTGGTAACATTAGCACCTGGATAACAGGATAAAAGTCAAATAAATGCTTCTGATGATCTCAGAAGGACTGCTCTCCCATGCTAATATAACTTTAGACTTGGGATGAATCTTGTTGACACAGAAGACATATGGTAGGCCTATATTCAGGAGATCCACTGCTTTATTTCAGGAGAAAGATTATACAAGAGCTTGGAGAGCTCAAGAGCTGTATCCAGACCAAAGATGCTTTGATGATTTGTACAGTTTTAAGAAATAACTAAAAATCTGCATTTTGAAAGAGACAGGTGAAATTAGATTAATATTGTCTTTGCCTTTTTTGCTGTTAGCAATTACCTGCTCATACTGAAACTGCAATCTGCATGAACCAGCCAGCAGATAAGCATTGCGTACTTTATACCATCAACAACCTTGATCACAAAAAACAGTATTAGACTAAATACATATAAAGTTTTCTTATTTTTTTAACACTGTAAACTTCACCTTCCGAAATAGCATGAAAAAGAATCCACCGCCTTTAAAGACCAAGAAAACACTGTCAAACTTCTTACAAATGCTTCAATTTACCAGACAGACCTCTATTGCTCAGCCCAGGAAGGTGGCACTAGAAGAATTTAACAGAGGTAACTCAGAGAACAGGCTAGTAGTCTTTCTAAACTTTTCTAACTCAAGTAGTTTTCTATTTGAAAGAGAAAACAAATGGGTGTATAACCCCAAATCCAAGCTTTTATGCAGACCTGTGACAAATACTGTGTTCAAACCAGTGTTATTAGAAGCCAAATTTCAAATGTTGCTGGAGTTACTGTGACTGCATTTGATATATGTGGTCTGTTAAACCTGACCAGCATCTAAACACCCACACAGCCTCTCACTCAGTTCCTATCCCACCCTGATTAGAAAGGGGAGTGAACTGCAGGGCAAGAGACAAAGACAGTTTCATAGGTGAAGGTAAGAAGCAAAGTGTAGGGGAAGCATAAACGAACCCACTCACCATCTCCCACAAGCAGACCAATGCACAGCCAGTCTACACGCAGCAACCACCTTGGAAGCCAACACTCCTCTCCCCTTTTTCCTCTGCTTCCAATTATTATTGTATATTAGGATGTTTTATGGTATTTAATACCCACCTGGCTAATTCTAACCAGTTGTCCCAGCAGTGTCCCCTCCCAGTCTCTTGCTCACCCCTTGTCTACTCACTACGAGGCTAGGGAGGAAAAAAGCCTCGACATTGTGCAAACACTGCTCAACATCAGCCAAAACACTGGTATGTTATCATTTCTGTTTTAGCCACAAATTCAAAACACAGCCCAAAACAGGCTGCTCTTAAAAAAAATAACTCCATCCCAGCCTAACCCAGTACAAGGTGAAAATGAACTCAATAACCAGTAGCTGCTGAAATGACACCCTTGTTGTCTACCTAGCTTTTTTTTTTCCTCCCCCATTTTTTTTTTTTTTTAATTAACTGTTCAGTGATCAGGAAAGGTTTGATGCAAACCATTCCTATTTATCACTATTTTGGCTAAAATAAAGTACATTGCAATGTGTTGGTTTTTGTTTTTTCATTAAATACAGGAATTAAGTTACTTGCTTTTTCTGATTATTTCAAAAAATTAGATCATTGATCTATTGATACAGAAAGGTGGTGCAATAATCCAGCTCCATTCACTCCATACCACCATGAATAGGGAGAGAAGGGAGGCTGAGAATTACCCTGAAAAATTGTGTTAATTAACTGTTATCAGAGACATGCTTCAGAAGATTTAATTAAATTATACATACTGTATTTTTTCAAGTTACATTTAGATGCAGAGCACACAGACCAAACCAAAGACACAACTGAAACAAGACCTGAAAGTCTACAGGGAGTCTGAATAGAAATGCAGGAATGGGACAGATAAAGAATCACGTAAAAGAACCTAGGTGTGTCAAAAATCAGTTCTAGTCATTGTCTTTACAAGAACGTATTTGTAAAAAAAAAAAAAAAAAAAAAAAAATTATGAAAATACTTTGAAATTCTAGATACCCTAGATTTTGGAAAAACTTGGAAGAAGAAACAGAGGCACATGAAAAAATGATAACAGGAAGTTAAACCAAACTTTATTCACTCCTACCAAACACTTGCTATTCAATGACATTTAAAAAAAGGACAATTAATGAAAGGAAATATTCCCACCTTGCACGTAACACTAAGTAGTGTATCTTGAACCTTGCTGCTCAAGATAGCGATCAACAGATCCACTGAAGTCAAAATGTATTCCTAACAGTAGATATCACATTTTTATAAAGGTTAGAAAACAAACACCAAGTAAAAATAAACAGACACCCTCTGCAGTCTCACTATGCCAAATCCATCCAGCACAAAGTTTTTGCACTGCAGTAAATTACAAACCACTGATGCAGCCACTGTCAGAGACAGGAATTCCTAGCATCTTCCCATTATTCTATGTTTATTAAAATTTCCATTACCTTCAAATACATAAAAACTTTGTTCATCATTCCGAAGAAAAATATTTATTTTCCACTCTTTTACTTCCCTTCTTTACCTCAAAGTATACAATGCTATCAACAAGACGGATGTGACGAGCAGCATGTTTTTATCATACATGATCAAATAAGACCTTACTTCAGCAAAGTATACACCTCTCACATACTAAGTTCACAAACTGCACTCAACAATCAAGCTCTCCTTTGGATGAGAAAAACTCATCCAAATCATTTTCTAAGAGAAATAAATTTTAAAAGAATTAGAAGACATTGTGCATCACTGTATCAGGAGTATAGCATGCAAAATGCAAGTCTCTAGGGGAAAACTTAAATCTCCATGTAAACTTATCTTGTCTGCATTTCACAACTCCATACTATGCCATGTAGTATTGGTTGGCTGTATCTGATAAGCTGAGTGAACTGTCTTATTGACCCAGCAGCAGGGGTTGACTAGCCAAGAACCCACAACTGTCAGCCACCAGCTTTAGGCCTAACAACTGGGAGAGATCCAAAGTGCTTGACTCAAGTATTGCATAATATTGCAACTAATTAAAAGCACTGATTTTGTATTGAAGGCGAATTATTCAAATACACCAAAGAGATTTTATCTGTAATTATTTCTTCTTAAAATTGCATTTTGCTTCAAAATGACAGCTAATCACACAGACATAGGGCTTTTTGTATCTGAAATTCACATCAAGCTTTTCAACCAAAATCAATGAGGAATGTCAGTGCAGATAATTAAGAAAGAACAAAGACCACAAACCAAGTTTTTAAATCTTACTTTTATTATAAAATACACAGTTATTTCACTCTACAAAAACAAAAAATGTAACTACATTCAGAATGTTTACTACTTATGGTATAAAGTTATGCAAAATATTGATTAAAAGTGGATAGTTTTCTAATGAATAGATGAAAAATTGTAAAAATGTATCGAGATTTATATACATCATAAGAAGGCAGATATATATATATTAAATACAATATATAAATACACAGTATTCTACTGAAATGGTGGTCTAAGGCTCTGGGCCTGAAGCCTAGCTTTATTTGTACCTGACACATAAAAGATTCTGATATGTAATTCAACTGCTTGGTGGTCTTATTGCAATAAACTAAGCAAGGCACCCTAATATAACTACTGTATCAAAAGCAATACTTTAGACAGTATCCAAAGAGATGCTCATACAGTTGTTTATCACATGTATGATTACATGTGATTACATTTCATACATTACATGTATTATTATCTTACGAATTTATGCTGCATATTTATCCATTTCATAAAAATTACAACCATTTCAAAAATCTCTGTATATCCAAAGCATACTGACTAGCATGTAGTATTACCTTGTTCTAAGCTTTAAGGCCTGTAAGCAACAAAGCAAGGAAGCATGACACTACAGAAAATGGGAGAGGAAAAAGAGCTCTATTGCATATTCCTCCATACCCAGTTCACAAAGCACTCATGTAGATGCTAAAATTCATCTCTACAGATTTCATTTCTGATCAAATAAACCACTTACATAAGGATCTGCAAGAAAAGGGCCTACTACTACAACCTTTTATTGTAGTAGTAATGCAGAAGAGAATACTAGCAAAATCCTGTAGAATACCATTAGTCTTCTTTGTAACAAAAGACTTCTTTTTATTACATGTGTGCTTCAGGACACGTGGCTACATCCATGATAATACTGGATTCTTTTTTAAAATAATTCTAAGTCATTTTATACATCGCATTTTCCTTTAGTGTCCAACATAGGACATTTTTATGATAGTTTCTGTAGCAACAAAATTTAATTTCGGATTTAATTAAGAGATTCTTATGCCTGAACACTGTAAAGAACAAAATTTACATACAAAAGGCAAGATGTTCAATTTGCTCAATAACGTGGTTACTAACCCGAAAGCTTCTCTTCTTCAAGAAAAACGTCCCAGACGCCAAACCTGGACAACAGCTTTAGAGTCCAGGCGAATCCACGGCACCCTCATGGCGTCCACGAGCCAGCAGCACCCGCCAGCTTACCACCAAAAAGAAAACAAACAAAAAAGACCAAAAAAAAAAAAATCCCAATTTTCTCAGGCATCCAGCCCACCCACGCAGACACGGTGCTGCCCCTCCGCGGAGATCAGGCCTGTCTCGCTGAGGGAGCGTCTCTGCTTCGCTGAGGGGTGACCGGGCGGCCGGCGGATCCCCCGCCAGGCCGCGCAGCCCTCCGCCCGCTGCCGCCGCCGCCGGCGGGGAGGCGGCTCCGCCCGCAGCGCCGCGCAACGCCGCCGGCGGCCCGCAGGGGGCAGCACTGCGCCGGGCTGCAGCCCGCGCTCGCCGCGGGGACCCCCTCTAGACCTCTCCCTGAGGGAAAGGCGGGCGGGCAGGGCATGCGGCAGCCGCGACGCGGGACCGCCTAGGGGAGCCCGGCGGTGAGGGAGCCCCCCCCAGCCGGGAGGAGGGAGATAAAAGCCTCATCTTCCTCAGCCGCTTCACGGGTTCCCCTCGGCTCCAGGCGCGGCGCCCGCTCCACCTCTGCCCACAGAAGGCGCCCGCTCCTCGGCGCCCCCCGAAGCACTTACCCCAGCGACAGCGAGCCCGCAGCCCGCGCCCCCCGCCGCTGCTGCTGCTGCTGCTTCTGGTGCTGCTTCGGCCCGGCCCTCCGCTCCCCACGGCGACGGGCAGCGGAACTGACCTCAGCGGCGGCCGGGCACCGCGCCGCCCCATTGGTCAGCACCGCGCCGCCGTTCCCGCCGGCGGCGCCGTGTAGAACTCTACTGAGGCGCCCCGCGCGCGCCGGCGGTGGCGCAGGCGCGCTGCGAGCCCCAGCCCGGTCCGTGAGGCCCGGCCGGGCATGGCCCCGCGGGGAGTTCCTGAGGAGAAGCGCCCGGCGCGGCGGTGCCACCTCGAGGAGGTGCGGGGAGTGCAGCCCGGCCCCGCACGCCGAGCTGTCAACCAACCGTGCGCGGCACGAGAGGAGTGGTGGTAGAGGAGAAGGAGGAGGAGGCCGGGTTGGTGTAAAAGGCGTTCAGCGTTTACCAGAAGGATGGCTGGAGAAGGGGTCGTCGTAGGGTCGCTGTGTGCTCAGTGCCTGTCGTTTTCTGTTGCTTCCTATCAAATCTAAATTTCCGTTTAAATAAATTATTCGTAATCTAATTTGAAGGGAGAAAAGTTTAAACTTTTAGCATCTTACCTCCTAAAAATCCTTTTAAGGTGACCACAGCATTTAACTATTATGCTTAAAGAGGAAACCACATTTAACATAAAATCCAGAGTCTTTGCAAATAGTGTCTTTATAATGGAGCTTTTCCTGTATGTGACTTAACAGTTGTGTGCCATTTTGCTGTTTGTTCTGTTACTTGGGATCTGTGCAATAAAAGGAACCGCTAGTAAGTTGTATCTTCTGACTAGTTTTTACTACTACCATTGGAAAGAGCGGGCTTGATGTAGGCTTGCCATTGTCTAGGTACGCCTGACTGATACAGGTGGTATTTTGTGTTCTTACTCCACCATAGGCATTCACTGTACTCAGTGTTGCAGACAGGTCATGGGAGTAGATCAGCCTTTGCCTTGACAAATTTATGCGTTTGAGATAGCTAACATTGTCGTCTAATTGGTTAGAGTTATGAATTATCTGTGTGGGTGCCATGAAAGCCATCACGGGTAATTTCAAATTAACTGGTTTGTGTCAACTGTTCTGCAAAGATAAATATATGTGGGTTACACTTAGCTTACAGTTTTCTTGAAAATCAGAAGCAATAGAAATATTCCTGGAATAAAAGATGATATTCTGTAACACAAGTAGTAAGTCAAGAAATAAAGAGTTTGCTGGTCGAACTGTTCTGTGGTGTTCTGGTTTGTTCTTTTTTTTTTCCACATCATTTAGCTGTATCTTAAACAGTCCTGGCTGTGATAAATGCACTTCATATCCGTGAAATTGAACAAGTTATCTGATACACAACAGTGATTAAACACTTTCACAATTCTTTCTTAGCCTGTCTCTAGGTTAGAAAAGCAATTGCCTGGAGCAAAAGCAAATAGATCATTCAGTATTTAAATAAGGCCAGATTAAACGATGTGACCCAGAAAAGCCTTATTTTTTTTTTATTTTTTTTTTTTATGGAAAGATTAAGAGCCAATTTGCAGCTTCCTTGCTGTTTTCCAGCTACACTAAATTCAGTTTCTTCCCTGCATTTTGTATCCTTGTGTTTACAGCTACTCCACCATTTCCTTTCACTGTCATGAAAATGCTTTCTTCGCTGAAATGAGTCAGATTCGTTCAGATCCTAGATCCCTTTCTCATTTAGTGTCCAGCCCTCAACCTATTTGGACTACCAGAGAGAGGATAATTCTGTAGACTTAACACCTCATCACTCCCCTTTCCTTTGCCATTGACCAATGAATTCACACCCTTCTGAGGTCTTTTATTTGTCCTTTAATTCCCTGACCCTAGAGGTACCACCAGTGTTAGTCGGGCACTTGTGGGCATCCACAATGAGGACCCTAAAGTGAGGGTCATTACTTGGTAATGGTAAGGGTTGTTGCTTAGGTAGACGCTGGTGGTAATGATACCAATTAGCAAACAGAATCATCAGCTAAGCAAGTAGCCTGCTTTACTTTAGAGAGAGTCCTAGTAATTGCGGCAAAGTGATGATGCTCTTCCTGCATTTGGGACAAAATCTATTGTTCCTTTGTACCATTGTTATCCCCTGTGAGACCTGCCCACCAGGAATTCAGCACAACTCCTCATCTGCTGCTGATTGTCCTTCTGTCAGCCTGCATTTCTTTCCACTCAGTAACAAGATTATCTGACATGAGATACTGATGATGGCTTGAAGAGCCAGGAGGGCCACAGACAATTTCTGATGTTGAGCTACAGCTTTGCAACTCAGCTGCAAAACTATGAAACAGATTTGCTTGGAGATGAACCAGGAGAAAAAGAATAAAGAGGGTAAAAGGACTACAAGGTTAATGAGGGGCTCTAGGAGTTTTTCTTGGAAGAGTTTTCTGTGCATATTACTAAATACACAAGCTTCAAAAAGTAGGAAAGAGATGTACTGGAAAACCTGAGAAAAACAGTAGTGCTAAAAGAAGTTGCCAATAGAAAGGGATACTTTTTTTGGAGACATACAAAATTTCACCTTGAACTGTAGAAGTACCCTCATATAACATCCTCCTATCCCTTCAAGACTAACACAATTACAGTCAGGTGGATATGGCTTCACTATATGCTGTGATAATGCAACAGCACAGTCTATTGTGATCTGGGAATGGGGTGGAAAGTGTTTCATTTGATTATGTATTCTGTGAGTACACATTGTAGATTTGAATTATATAAAAAGTGAAACATATACTTGAAAGAGAGGAATATTTTGTCTTTCAGGGTGGAAGTATACTACTTTGTAAGAGTTCAGAGCACTTAGAAAAGAAAACCCCAATCTTTGTTTTCTGAAATGTGCAAGTACAAAATGCATACAAATGACAAAAATAAGAATTTGAAATAGAAGCAAGAGAAGTTTAAATTCTGAAACTTCCCCACTCTTCTTAGGGGGGTGAACTTGCAGGATTGGATTTGGAGACTGAAAATAACAGCTTTACATTTCTGCAGCTGATCTCAATGTTTTATGATACATTCCTGATTCAAGCGGCTACACGAAGTGCATGTCATATATGATACATTTCAGACATTTATTGAGATGCAGGTTGCTGCTGATTATCGGAGTGCTCACTTCTGCTATTCTGTTTGATTGAAGGGCATTAGGACTATTAAGAAGCAGCAAGAGTGTAATTTTACATTATGATGTTAATTTCTGCATCTGTATTTTTTAAAATGTTACAGCCCTGTAGGGTGCTGAGATTTTGCTGTACCACCCGTAAAACTACCGGTTTTCTATTGCTCTCTAGTGGTCAACGTGTAACCCTGCTCCTATACCTTATAAAGATTAATTTCATGTTGTTTTTTTTTGTTACCAGCGTGCACTATGCTAACATTATAAACCCCTCTGCAGACATTTACCTTCAGTTTAAGGAAACTTACACTCTGATCTTTTTTTTTTTTTTTTTTTTTTTTTTTTGCGGGGGGGGGGGGGGTGGGAGGAAGAAGCATGAACGATTACCTACAAAGAAGAGTCTGGAGCTGAGCCAGAGCCCCTTCTAGCACAGTGCTCCCTGCTCACGATAGAGCTGAGAAAAACCCTGGGGTAGGGACCTGGGGACAGCAGCTCTCAGCCAGCATGTCTCCAGCAGAGGCCACTGGCAGACCCCAGGAAGAGAGTCAACAGCCAGTGGTCAGCATCCCACTGCACCCCAAGGCTTCATGAAGACAGGGGAGGGAATGCAAAGTGAGCAGAAGCAAAACTTAAAAGTATATCAAATAGATTAAAACATGCGTTGTTACAAGTGACCAGTTCTATATCACTGCTTATTTTTGTGGCTTGTAGCTATTTCTTATAAATATTTAAGACCACCTAAGTACATAATAACTCTAGAATAGAAATAGTTCAGTTGACAGGGACCAACAGAGATCATCTAGTTCAACTGCCTAACCACTTCAGGGCTAAAAGTTAAAGCATATTATCAAGGGCATTATCCAAACACCTCTTGAACATTGACAGTCATGTGAGATCACCCATGTCTCTAGGAAGCCTGTTCCAGTGTTTGACTGCCCTTGCAATACAGAAATTTTTCCTACTATCCAGCCAGGACCTCACCAGCACAGCTTTGTGAAAGTGCCTTGCAACAGCCTTAGTCAAGCAACACAGTGTATGCATGGTAGACTCATAGCATGAACATTAAGACAGAAATGTGAAAAACAGTCTTACATTTTGCATGAAATTTTGAAAAATAGCTATCATTAACATGTCTTAACACTCATTTCAGGCTTTTCATATACAATCTGCAGGTTTACTAAATCATCAAGGATATGGTATCTTTTAAACTGGGATAAATAACCTGCTAGAAATGTGTTTCACTTCCAAATATCTGCACATGCAATAACATGATACATGTCTGTCATGTCAACTGCATGTTGATATAACCTGGTAAAAACAAACCTTGCAGTAATCCTGTTCTAGCATCTCTTTAACATCTAGTGCTTTCCTAGGAAACCAATCCCATCAGACTTAATCGTCTATTTCAAGTTCTGTTGGGGAGTGAGCATAGAAAGTAAAATATACCCGTGTGGGAGAAACAGGAAAGGCTTACCACATAGTAGTGAGCAAACAGGTGGTAAAATCAGTGTGGGTATTATCTTACCTGTGTTAGAGACAGAATTAAATATGTATATATATATTTTCCCCTTAGGAATAGAGTTTTCTATACCTTTGCTACAGCAAAAATACTTTCACCCCATTGAGCTAGGGACCTCATTCCCCTGACTCAACAAATGCACTTTAGACCTCTTCTTAAGTACCATAACTGCTCTAAGAGCTTTTTCAGGTAATTAGCTATTCTGTGAAGCTTCTGTTTTCTCATTATTGTCTTGCTGTCTATGAGAAAATTAAAGACAAGTAGAAGATCATCCCTGTTAAATCTACATGTAAAAATTATACAGACCTTAGATGGGATTCCTTTATTTAAAATTATTTTTCTTCATTACTTTTTATAAAGGATCCTAGTTTCACATTAAAGAAAATATTCAAGGGTATATATAAGACTGTTCAGCGTGTGCTTTTTTCACTAGAACAAATGAAAACTGACAAAAGAGTTTGGGGTCTTTCCCACCCTCCCCCCTTAATAGCTGTGATCATCTATGTCCAATTGTGATCATCCATACTGCTTCTGTTTTACTTCTGTATTGATGTGTGTTTAATTTCTAAAGTGGAAAAGGTGATGAATTAATAGAAGGAAATATTTTATGGTATTCCCAAGGCTCTAGAATGAGTAAATACTTGGTTCAGTATTTACTGAACCACGCCTGAGAACTTCCACCTGCTCAACACCCTAAACCCCTAGAGCTGCTCTGTCTGCACAGAGCTCTGAGCATGGCAGGAGACTGGGCTGTGCTTCGTTATGTACAATCCTTTGAATACAGCCCTGAGATGTAATGTGATATCAGAACTGACTTATCCTGGTTATCCTCTCAAAAACACATTTACGGGGCATCTTTTAATTTCTTATCTCAGAAAGGGCTGAGGAGATTAAAATTTTATGCAGCTTCTGGCTTAACAGTGTTATGAACCTGTAGATTTCTGGAAAGCCTCTCAGATTTCTGACAGCTGAGGTGCACCCCTGTGACATAAGACCAAAAAAGAGTGTAATTTTTTTGGACAGTTTTCCAGCAAGTCTACTATTGTAGAATTTATTTCACATATATTGTTTGATTCAAAAGAGCTTGAATTTTAAAAAACACTACACAATCACAGATTTTCCATACTCGAGGTCCATTGGGGTTTAAAAGTTTTCTGCTGCTATGGCAACTTTAGCAATAAATGCTTCTTAAATACCCCCTCAATGAGTCACAAGTATCTATTAAACTTTCTTTGTGGTGAGTTACTATTTCCATTCAAAGAATCTCATTGATTTTTTATAGTAATCATTCACTCTCTACAATCTAATATGAAGGAGGAAAAAATAACATTTCAGATTTATACAGTCAGAAAATAAATTCTATGAAATTTCTGGATCTTCAGACATAGTCCCAAACATAATGTGAGGAAACATTGAATCATGTTACCAAACAGCTCCAAGACAGAGCCTTAAAAACTCTTAGACAATGACAAATATGAAAAACAATTTGTAAAGCACCAAATGCAACACACTAAATGCTATAAAAATGGGGTTATCATCTCAACTGTTTATCAAAAGTTAGATCTGAGAAATCCTATCACACTTGCTCCCTACACACTGCAATTATTGATATTTTTATTTTAAATGCACCCAGCAGAGAAAAGTAATAAATAATAAATTACTTTATACAAGGCTAAAAAATAAACTTTTTTTTTTTAGTACAACCACTTTTCAGCCCCTTATATTTACACTCACTCTCCTTCCACACCTCCCCCTGCCTCTTTGGAGCTTTAAACCCCCTACATGACAAAGACAAGCTCATAAGGCCATATATAACTAGTCCTGTGCAAAAGTTGAGGTCAATAATTTGGGAGAATCCTGGGCTTCAAAATTTAGCTGCCTAAGTCTAGTTTGATGGCATCAGTCTGGACAGTTCAGATAGCAACTCAAAGTGGGTAGAAAACTGTATTAGCAGAATATTAGATAACCAGAGACTTCTGCAGCTTGAGGACCAATATAACTCCTTGTTTTTGCATCCTTTACCATTTGTAGTGGAAGAAAATAGATCTGAGCAGGTTTTGATGGGGAGAGACCTGGATATAAATGTATTCTATAGTAAAATTACTTTTTTTTACATGTGTTTAATCTTGTAGTCATCACTGGAAAAAAAAAAAAAGTGCAATGTTGTAGAAAGGATTTTTGTTTTAAATAAAAGTCAGTTAATTGACTTTGAACAGATAATGGATGCAGCTAGTCTTTTGCATACACCTAATGAGTTTATTTAGCTTTTTGAAGTCAACTTGATGTCTCAACAGGCATCCTTAGTGATATTTTTAGCTGCAGTAAACAATTTCACAAAATAATGAGGTTTGCAACAGGGAAATCTTTAGTCAAATTAGAATTCCAAGATTAGACTGCATTTCCTAGCAGCTACAAATTGGTATTTTTTTGAAGAAAATAATATAGTCTTCCACCTCCATTCCAGGAAACCATTCCACATAAAGGGAACCAACAACAATCAGATTTCAATAGACATTCTTTGTGTTGTTTTTTTTTACTGTATTTCATTTTATTCTGCACTGTTGTTGCTAACACATGGCCCTGAGTTCAAAACAATTTATTTCACTAAGTCCTTAAAGTGAACAATTCTGCAAGATCTTGAACAAGATCTTGAGTTAGACATAGAACATTAAACAGCAGTTTTAATCTAGAAGCCAAGCACTGGTCTAGTTTTGTGCTATTACTGACAGTTTCTGGGATTCTTGCGTTCCCCCAGAAAAATAAAAAAACAAAGCCATAGAGCCATATTCGTCAACCATTGATTCATATAAATTATAACCACATTTTAAGAGGAAAAAAAAAAAAAAAGTTTATTTAACGTCTGTCAGTGCTTATATATCTGCTTGGCTCCAAGAACGTATCTACCTCTTTAAGCACCAACAGAACTTTAAAGCCTTACTCAGCACAAACCACTGATTTATTTAATAACACAAAATGTTATATAGTTTGCTATTACTTTTAACTATATTTCTTCAGATTTATCTTTAAGAAGTGCAGAATACCAATATTAAATTTAAGTTTACATGCCTAATTTCTTTATAGAAGATGTCTATCAAGACACTTCTTGACAATTAGAAACATCATGAGATCCCTATACAATACTCTATTTAAATTCAGAGATTAACTGATGAAAACAAAATATGGAAGTATGACTCTTTTTATGCTCCAAAGTGGATTCATTCCTCTCTATCATCTTTATTCCAAGCTCTAAAGGCACAATTCAAAACCCTCTGAAGCTGACGGAAGTCTTTTCATTGATTTTCACAGGCCTTTGGTCAAACTCCAGATGACCTAGATAACTTTGCCAATGAACAAGCTGTAACTCCCTGTATGCGCTTGTTTACAAAAGAGATGGAGCAGGTCAAAATTCTCATTTAGTCTCACTGTACTGGATAGATCAGTTACAAAACAGCACAATAGTAAAGGAGACTTTAAAGAGACAGACCTGAAACAACCTGCTGTGCAAGTGTCATTTTATTACTTTAGTTCTCTGAGCTTTATTTTTCTTGATACAACCTGCCAGAAACTGAACATTTCAAAATTAACTTAAGAATGCTATTTCTGTTATCCTTGCTTGTTTTCAGCTATTATTGGTTTTTGTATAGTGAATGTATCAATACAATAAGCTTGAAGGGAGTTTTACCCTATTGGTAAGTCACAATGAGATCCCATCCAGCTCAGCATATCTCAGATCATCTAGGGAAATCCTTGTCTCTGACTGACTTCTCTCTGTGCTACAGCCCAATGTTTTTGCACCACACTTTTGTCCCATGTCTAGGTCTGAAGTTGACAGGAACCGAACTATTTCAGACTTTTCTTACTGCTCCATCAAAAAAAAAAAATCTTTCTAAATGGTGAACTAATTGAATTATATGCATACTAATGCAACAGAATTATTGCATTAATATGTAAAACAAAGTTTTTATGAAGACATCACCAGGGTTCCTTATGCTACTGGCTGCATCAGCTTTAATGAATCTTTTTACAAGACAAGCCTAAGCCTTCCTATGCAGAGGAAGAGACACTAAATTGCAGGATAAATACAGTGAACAGCCAGCATGTGAGCAAAACAAAGCTGAATATAAAGCAGTCATTACATGTGAGCACTGGTTCTGAAACATAAAATAATGAAGTATAAAAAGAAAAGACAGGTTATTATAGTCGTACATTTCTAAAAGAATGCATTCTCATGCATTTATAAACCTAGGTGACACTTCAGGTGAGAGCCCCATGATAAAGAATCACAGTTTCACTGTCTCAAGAGGAGTGGTCAGTTAGATCAACTGTTATTCCAGAAAGGTAATGGAAAAGTCATGATGGTATATTCCTCTGAAGGTTAATACAGAAGCCTCATGTGATTCCATGTTTTTCTCTATGAAGGTCATTTTCAACATTTGCAACTAATAGGTATGGTTGGTGTTCTATTTGTCATCGATATCATCAGCATCATCTTCAGTTCACAGTATACCTCATGAAAATAAACAAAAATTATTAAGGACTCCAGTCACTCCTAGTAGCACACATACAAAAGATCTTCTAATGCAGGTGTCATATCAGTCAACACAGAAGGAGATATTAATTATTTTGGTAATCAAATATTAAATATGTTTCTGTGTTTAGAATTCATGATATTTTATTCTAATAATTTTTATAAGAATCTATATGAATCACTTGAAATTTCTGTTACCTCTTGTATCAGCTATTATATGGATAATAAGACATGCAAGAGAGAATCTAGACATTCTGCTGATTTTAGCAACCAAGTGCTTGGATGCAAAATGAACAGATTCACTGAACAGGAGAATAAACCAAAACACCCACACATTACAATATTTTTCTCCATACTACTGCAAAAATAGGAAAACCAAAACCAAAGTCAATGAAATGAATAAATAAATAAATAAATAAATTAAATGGATAAATCTCCTGGGATTGTTTGAATCAATAATCATGGTGGCCTTAAAGCCTGAAAGCTGTTATATGGAAAAATATACTGGATTGATACTAATATACACCTCCACTGGAGTACTGCAAGTGGAGAAATTATATTCATAAAGAAATTTACTTCTATTCAAAAGTCTTTTTCTTTAGAGAACAATTGCACAAACTGAATCAGCTATAATGTTCTTCCAGTGCACTGACTGTTATCTGCTGCCACCAGGACAAGAAATACTCCCTTTTTTCCTCTCTTCTCCCTATCCAAACATCACATGATGTGGCTTCAAAATTGCTGATAACCTCTTTCTTCGAAGAAATTTTTGTAATAAATGTTTAGTATGATCAGAAAAGAGCTAATGAAGAGTTTTGGTCAGAACAGAATGTGTTTGTCCTGCCAGAAGATGTGAGAAACAGGAGAAATTAAAAAAAAAAAAAAAAACAACTTTTTCTATAGTTTCCAGCTCCATGGTACTGACACAATAGAGTCTTTTGCACAACAAAAGAAAAAGAGTGTCCCTGCTTTAAGGGACACTCTTTTAAAGTGTCTTTTAACACTGTTTTAAAGGGTTAAAGTGTAAATGTACAAGATAGGTAATGACAGAATTTGTGACAGCATATAATATTGTAGAATGTCTGAGAAGTCTTAATGGCTTTGTAGGAAGTCACTTGAATCTCAAAAAATAACATAACAAGACCAAGTATAGTTTGTCAGATGACAACGTAAGTTTTATACAAAACAAGAATCCAGAAATTCAAGGCATTTCATGTAATGCATTCTACATTAGAATTTGCTATGCTACATTAGAATGTTATGCTACGTTCTACATGTAGCATAGCATTCTACATGCATGCTACAGGAAAAAAAAAAAAAAAAAGATAGTTATTGAAGTAATTTCCAGGAATGAGAAAAAGCAAAGTGGGAACAAAGTAAATGATTATAGATCTGATTAGGACTAATTTAAAGATATATATATATGTATGTATATATATATGTTTCTTTGTAAGAACAAGTACAATGACACTTTTTTTTTTCATATACATATCATCTAAGGTAGAAAACTTAGGACTGTGTTCTATGATAAAAACTATGTTGAATTAAAATATATTTCTGAATACAAAGAGGGGATATTAACCTTTTCTATTCAAATTAGGCATGGCTTTGAAGCAGAATTTAAATTGAGTAGTAGCCTGGAAGCTTTGATTTACATCAAATAATTGGATATGAGCTTCCAACACGCAAAGCAGGCAGCTGCTGAAAATGATCTGAAGAAAAACAAGATTTTCAAAATCATCACTGAATTACCAGTAACAAAGGCCAGGAGTATTGGGAACAAAACCAAGACTGAGGAAAATATTATAGATCAGATGATTCACCCAGGAAAGCTTCGCATATAAAATAATGGTCTCTATGAATGCCGCTACTATTCAGGGAAAAGATCTATTTGTTATAAATGAGAATTTTAGGAAAATGTTAACTTAGTGTTCAGATGCTCGGGTCAGAAAAACAAATCAAATGCTAGAAATGACAAAGAAAGGAATACAGAACAGACCAGTTACTTTTTCTCTATATGGAAGCAGCATACATACACGCTGGGTATTCTGAGATGTTATGATTTTCCCATCCCAGCCAGTAGAATGGATTCACAGAAGGGCAGTGGAGGTTATCAGGGGCTGGACTAGCTCTGTGAGAAACAAGCGCCAGCATGAGAAAGAAACCACTGAGGAGGGAATACAATAGGGGCCTCTGCAGCCATTGGCAACACAGAAAATAAATAGAGGACAATTGTTTTTTATAGTCCAAGAGATAAGGGCATTACTCTCAAATAAAAGAAACATGCAGCAGATGCAGAACAAAGGAAAGGAGGTGATCTTCCCAATAAGCAGATATACTGCAAAAATTGCAGTGATAGAGTGTAGTTCACAGTAGAAGTGCACATGGATTTAGTGAGGGTTTGAACAAATTCAAGCAGAAGTGTCTGCTGGGGGCTAAGCAGAGGGCCATCACTCTCAGAGAACACTGCACGGTTGCTGGTTTTGTACAGTTCACTAGGCCTCTGCTGCTGGTTACTGCTTGGTGCTAGGTTGGAAGGACCTTCGGCCTAACATGTCTCTTGTGCACTCTCAGGCAGCTGCAGGTGTGCCCTTGTATCTTAAACATGTCAGCTTCATTCACAGTACAAATGATCTTCCACATTGTCAAAAAGAAAGGACAGAAGCAATGGAGACCTGTCAGGGATCAGTAAATTAAAATTACATAACAAGCTACTGATGGTGATTTTCCCATCAAAGGCAGCACCAGGCATTTGTTACAGAAAAGCAGGTTTATTATGACACAAGCATAAAGAATAAGTTAAAATGTGATGTAACAAGATTGTAACGTAAAACTCCAAAAGGCATCCGGGGATCTTCAGCATGCAGGAATATGTTTCCCATTGACATTTGGCTCAAATGTTCATCAAATAGCATAAACACTGTACATTTTATATAATATGAATATCTGCCATATTTTTTTCACAGTATTACTCCATTTATATATAAACATATACATATGCATATATATATATAAACACACACACACACATATATATATATAATCACAAGAACTCATCCAAAGCTTGATAAATATTAGTAGTAGTTTTAAGATGTTAAAAAATAAAAAATAAAAATTAAACTAAAAAAGAAAGGAAGCCTAGAGTCAGAAACAATAAGTTCCTTAATTAAACACAGGAATAAACACCAGTGGTATAAATACCCTTTAAGAAAGTAAGGTATGGGTGAAGTGAGAAGAGCTCAATAAGAAGGTCTGTCCAAAAAAAATCTTTTCACATGCAGGAGCAAAAGATTGAACAATGAAGACAAACCTCTTTCCTTTACAGGTTCCTATAAATACTGCAGTGATACAGAATCTTTAGTAGATAAGAAAAAAGCACTCCTTTGATTTTACTGGGATTCAAGTGTATTCTTCAAATGTTATTGTTCCTCTCCTTATTTTCAATAACTCAATTCAATTCCTTTGTTGAGTGAGTTTATGGAAGGATTTATTTTTAGTATTTTTTGTCACTGCATCACAACATTCCCACACTGATTACTCCTCAAGACAATTGTGCTTCCATAACAAGGCTGTGGAGGCAATGGGTGGGGGATGATGGATAGCAGGCAATATATTCAAAGGCTGCTGTAACCTAGTGAGACTGAACATCTTGGGCTCCTTCTAGTGTCGAAAGTTGGAGGTGGGGTTCTCCAGAAAGCAGTTCAGAAGGAAGTGAAATTCTAACTTTCCCACCTTTAATTTCTCTCTGGAGAGCTTATCTCTCTACACTGATTGTGAAGGGAGCTTGGGAGATCAGGCTTATTATGTTAATATTGAGCTTTGGGATGCTACTCCCCTTTGAAGATCTGGCACAGAGTGCCACAAGCCTATTGGATTTCACAGTAGCATAGCAAAGGCCCCCCGAGACCACAAGTGCAAGATTTAAGGCTTTAAGAATACACACAGGCTTTAAGAATAGAGGCTCAAGCCCCAGGGGCATAAACACAAATCACAGAAGGTCAGTGACTCGCCAGTGCGGGAATGCAACCTTGGGAGCCAAGCTGATCTGATTTTAAGGAATCACAAAGACAACAGAGAAAATGTATCTAACATATGTAAAACATCCTATAGACAGTGAAAATACAAAGATGACAGGAAAGTGCAAATAACTGTCAGAATCCCTGCTAGGAAACAAAGGAAGAACAGAAATAAAGGAATTTCTTCAGCACCCTCTCTTCCAGTTGCAGAAGCTGTGTCTGAGTCACATTGATACTTAGCCACAGCTCTTCCCTCCCTCACCTTTAGCAGAGAAAGAGCAATTTCTGTTTTGCCATCCCTCACATTTTGCTACTGTGACTCAGCAGTTATATGAAAAGAGTTGTCATAAGTTAAGTAAATAAGAATTTTGAAGAAAATTTGTATTTCCTGCTCCAGCTTTCCCACGGGATAGTGTGATTTATTACCACAGCATCAAACCAATGTAAACTAGAGTGCAACAATCACAACGGTGTGCATGCAGTGGAAATTTTTTAACAGCTTGATAGAAAACATCCCAGGAACAAGCCACTTCACACAGAAAGTGAAATGAAAATGAAAATGATGAGATGGTAAAATGAACTGTGCAAATACCTCTTAGAGGACAGAGGCAATGGTGAACAAATGATTTAATAAATCTCACTTTTTTTTTTTTTTTTTTTTTTTTTTTTTTGAAAGCATTTAAAACATTGACACTTGGACTGAAAAAAAAAATCCATGGAATATAACTGGATTTTACCAATCTAATGTACAATACTCACCAGTGAATTACTGTGCTGAACTATGAAATTATCACTGTATTCCTTTACAGATGTAATATACCATAGCCCCAAAAGCATGTTTTGTGGCCTGCCTAAAAGTCTTCATATATACCATAGAAAAGTCTTTAAATGAAATAAATTGAACCTTATTTCTTGCTCTATGATTATTTTGACATTAGAACAAAATATACAGCTACTTGTTTGAACCATGACTCTCTCCAAGAGCTTTAGTAGCTAAACTCCCAGTAATTTCTTGCACATCCTCCTCTGCAGCACTCAGCATTATTTTCCTAATTATTTTCTTAATGTTAAGAAAACAGTTCCTCCAAGTTAAGGAATGCTTACTCCTTCATTACCAAATAACATCATAGGTCAGTCAAGGATATGGTGATGTCTGCCAAAATGACCTGTTTGTTGAAAGAGATCCTATAGTCCTTAGTTTAGGGGCAGAGTGTCAGAGCAGTCTCCAAGTATGTTAGAGAGGACCAAGAACTTCAAGAAAGGAAACTATACAAAAAATTTGTTCTGATAAATGTAACCCATGGAATGAATTAAGAGAGAATTTCCTGACTGTGTGGGCCAGAAAAGAGTCTACAATATGCTGGCTTAATGCAGGTTGACTTTAGATTTTATATATATATTCTTATATATAGACTATAATATATAATATATATATACTATAATATATATAATATATATAAAATATATTATGTATTTATAATATATATACTATATTTTTATATAATATATATATATAAAAAGATAAAAGCATAGTTTGTTTTCTTTTTTCTTTTTTTTTTTTTTTTTTTCCACTGGTGCCTCTTATAAACTCTTATTATTGTGCAGCTGTCCTGTCTGTTTCTGATGCTGTAAATAAGTACTTTCCATTCCACTTAATCTAAATCAAGTGAAATGTAGTGCCAGCCTTTGGATAATATTACAAAACTTTAATTTACAAAACTGCAGTGGTTATATTCCTCACAAGTAGGGAACTGGAATTTTGAATGAGAGCTTTGTTTCCTAACAGACTGCTTCAGGATATTCAAGTGATAATAGGATGTAGGGTTTTTTGTTTGTTTGTTTGTTTTTAATGTTTGTTGTTGTTTTGTTTTGTTTTGTTTTCACATAAACAGCTAAGGCCATTTTGAGATCTAGGATCACATGGGTCAAGAAATACATTCCTTCTAATGATTAGCTGCAATTTTCTGGCCTAATGCAAGATCATAGAATCATAGATTTATTAAGTTTGGAAAAGACTTCCAAGGTACCAAGAACTGTGTCTGACACCCAGCAGTCCTGGGGGTATATTTAGCAATTGTTGGTTCTTCATACATCTTAGCACACTTTATTAACTAATTGTGAGAAAGCACTAAGAATTCTTTTTTTTCAGCCTGCTTTCTATATAATAATAATTAACTCATTACTGAGTTAATTGCAGTGAGCATGATTTTAACTTACCATGCCACCTCTTTAAAAGAAGTTCATATAAACATAATGTAGCTACTTAGTAACAGCATGGAATTCAGATATTTAATGAAATTATGTTATTCTCTAAGCTCACAATGTTAAAATGCATTACAAAGCAGAATATGTAATTGTAATGTAGGCAAAAACTTGATACATTTGAAATTAAGGGACAGCTCTTATAGCTCAAGTTAGGCTAAACCTATACCAAAAACAACCAACCAAACAAACAAAAACACCTAACTAAAACTTCCCTTTTCTTCTTATCTTGGGAGGAACTACAACCTGAACTTATAATATAAACAAAAGAATAGAGCACATGACTCAGCCAGGGTACATAACAGAGAGTGTCTACAGAGACAAAAAGAGACAGCTATTTAAATGACAGTAGTCACATATTTCTAGTGGTGAATGAACCAACTCAGAATGAAACAGCTTCCAAGAAACATCACTGATCAGTTACCTCATGTTTAGCCCCCCCTTTTTTTTTTTTTTTTTTTTTTTAATCTGGACAAAAGAAAAGGTTTTTTTTAGAAAAGAGCTAGTAAACTAAGATAAGAACCCTTCATGTATTTCATAGTTAAGAAGGGAGATCCAGTAGCTTACAGGAAGAATAAGCTTCCTCAGCATCATGAAAGAGTTTCCAGCAAGTTTCCAGCAGCATAGGACCTAGTAGACCCATGATTTGAGTTACAGTGTGCTAAGTATTAACAGAATCACTAAACTGTTTTGTGATGACTCCAACCAGAATATTTGCTAAAAGCTTCCTGCCAGTGAAAGAGTACAATAGAGAAGGCTTCAAATGTATTACAACTGTTAGCCAGCTGTAAATAACAAGCATTCAGTGAGTCAGACCAGTGCTAAAATAGAACTTGAGGAACCTAGTTTTGTTTGGAATAGAACCAAACCTTAACCATATTTCTGTTCAAATTATTAAACTGAAACTGCAGTGGATTTGAAAAAGAAAATAGGATTGCTGCTAAATAAAGATTGATTATTTAAAATCTTGATGAAAACAAAATGTCAAATTGAAGTAGATCTGCAATCAGGAAGTAGCTGAGGAAATTTTCCATGATGTTAGTCACTGATAGAGGTCTGGGAAGTGAATGGGAGAATTCAATTACTTCCCCAAAGAGACCTCCAGACGTCCCTTCCAACCTTAACCATTCCATGATTCTGAGATTTTGTGATTAAAATGCCAACTGGAAACATTAACTATCTCCTCTATTGCCAAATCCTTACCAGTTTCAGTGAAAAGAGCAAGTAAAAAAATTATCTTGAATAGGCTTTTTTGAGTCATGTGTATACCCAAAGCAGAATTCCCCTGTGAATGTGTCTACATTTAAGATTTTTTTTTTTATTCAATAAATGTTGAAATCCTTACTAATATAAGCAGGACTGAACTTTGGTGGCATGGAGTTTTTGTCTAGAAGAAAGACAATCCCTTAGCATATGTACAGTTTAAACTTTAGTGGAAAACAAAAAATTAAAAACAACCTTTTTTTTTTTTCTTTTTTTCCTGAATTTTGACAACAGAGTTAAAAAATATTGCTTTCCTTTCTTTAAAAGCTTGTTTGGACAAATGCCATCAGAACAAATCAGTCTATATTATTATTTACTGATAAATAAACCTTTTGAACACTTAATGAAATTAAAAAACAGTAACTTGTGGTGACAGTACTAGTTCCTCCATAATTCAAGATGTTTTTTCTCAGACTTCCTACCCTCAGCCCATCTGGAACACATTCTGGCCCCATGTTCTGGAACATATAATACAACCATTGATTAGCCATTTCTTAAAACAACACCATTTGCAAGACAGTAAGTGTCTCTTTGATATAAGGTTAGATACTTGCATGAGCTGATTTTTCACAATTATGCAGGATGGATTTGTCATTATTGTCTCAGTCTTGGCTGTCAGATTTTTTTTTTCTCTAACACCCCAATTCTTTTGTAATCAGCAACACTCAGAGGGTTCGGTACACTACAACACTCAGCTGAAATGTAACACTATCCAAGATTTCAAATGACTTAAGGACAGTATTTTAGTTCATAATTTTATCTTTGAATATGACATTGGCAATACAACAACTGGTGAGATTTACACCAGTTGTTAATACAGAAAGATAATGTGTGCCTTACTTAAACCATTTCAGAGTAGTAGAAGCCATTATTATGATTTGTCTTTCATTTTACATGACTTACAACCTGTTTTCAAGCCCAGACTAGACAGAGTTTCTCCATAGCCTTTGATATCTACTCCCTTCCTTCTCATGGGACTGTGGGTTGATTTGGCCAGAAAACGCCCTGATGATAGATATTGTAGTGTAATCTCATTCTGAAAACACACCATAATTTTCTACCTAGTACTCTTCCTATTGTGGATCCTAGTTTGACAGCCAGGACTTCCAAACTAGTATTAGAATTGCCAATAATGCATTTTATTGAAATATTTCATCAGATAAAGGAATTTTATTCAGATAATGTGAGCTATGTGAAAGCTATATCCCTTTTAAGAGTCCTTTTTAAGTAACTTCCTTGCAAATCCCAAGGCAATGTATCAATGTCTCCTGGATGTCACTTCTTTCTTTATTTCCATCACAGTTATTAAACACAGAATTGCACTTATTGCTACCAGTAAGAATCACAAATCCTGAAGTTGTGAGAAACTAAAATATCAAATTTGAGATCCAACAGCTGTTTTCTCCTCTGAAGAAAATGCAATCTAATTCAGAGCTATTTTCTAAAAGCTCATCATGCCATTCCTACAAATGAAAATAACTTACATGCTTCACTTGTAACAGATTTCTTGTAAATGGCCTTAATAATAATCACTCTTGGGACAATATCTCTGGTTCAATTATCCTCATGTACCATGAGATGATTTCTCAGCATCACAGTTCTCATATTTGTGTGGTTGTTTACTTGTTTTCCCTTTAGCAGAAAGGGAATGAACATAAGCCATGGCCTCAATATGACACTTGCAGAGCATGTTTCTAAAACCACATGCATCATCTTTGTGAAGAACTCATATGTCCTGCTATGAGGCACAGAAAGATGTTTCTTGCTAAATGTCTTATACTGTCCTACAGAGCAAAAATAGGGAGGCATGAGAAGGGAAGAGAACTGGGAGCAGCTGAAGCCTTCTCCGGCACCCTTCTTTGTTATTTTGCAATGCCAGAAGCAGGCAGATGACCCGCCTTGGGCAGGTGACACAAGCAATTAGCAATACGATTTTCAGAGACCTTGACTATGCAGATGGTATTTTAAGCTTGAATAACATCTGAAATACCTGTTTGCAGACTGTCCTGGTGAGACCATATCTCCTGAGATTAAACAAATTCAAACATGCATACTAGATTCAACATTGTTCCTCCAAGGCCTGTGATCCTGTCCTCCCACTTGGTATTAACACTCCTCAGCTACAACTACCTCTGCATAAAGACTGAGCTTCAATACATGTCTCATGGCCTTGTCATATATAGGTGTGGCTTGGGTGATAAACTCATCAAGGGATATTTATGCTTTCTGAGGGCAATTAGCCATGGCTGAAGAACCATCTTACTATATCTTGCGCCTATACCCAAAATGATAATTGTTTTAGGGTCAGCACTGCGTGAAGGATGTGGTTCAGAACAGAATTCAAAGCTTCCCTAAAGCGTGCAGTGAAAAAACACGAGAAAGAGCAATGCACTGTTAAGTTACTCAAGATTTATGACAGAATAATTACAATTTTCATTGAACCTCTGTCCTTGTGAGACTCCTGAATGTTAACTACAATTTCTTAAACTTATATGCCTGTCTTATCACACGCAGCATTTTGAAATTTCACAAGTGTCTGTGAGTCCTTCTCAGAACATCAAGAATCACCATTTAAGAAGCACTGCCAAGCAAATTCCCCTTTCAGTTATGAGCCAGAAAAATGCAGAGGAATTTTTCTTCCAGATATACATACTGTAACACCAGCAATAAGCAGCTCAGAGTAGTGCTGTGGTACAACTAAGAATGACAATCCAGACAGCAAATAGGTAGCTTACACATATTGATGGCAACACTGTGCAAGTAATATCTGAAAAATGGTCTGAGCTCCCCTCCCTGTAATAGGGCTCTTCTACCTCAGCCAAGCCTAGCTGGGGTTGAGCACAGTAGTTGCTGTTGGTTATAGTCATGACAAGTCATGAAACAGGGATCATGTATGTATGGGGTTCTTATTCACTTTCTCTCCTGGGAAACGTAGGGCTAATACAGTGCCTGAAATAAGATAAATTTTAATATGCACAGCTGTGAGGCTGCATTTTAGTGTGTTTTTCAAAACTATAACATTCAAGAGTTATCCATTACCAGTACACTGGCAACCCTTCGATTACATGGGGTGAACTACCTCAGCATCTTGAATGTGGGAGTTGTTAATTTTACAGAAGAATCCTTAACTTGCAGGAACTCAAGTATAATGATATTGGATCTACAAAAGCCACCTCAAAATCTATGTTAACATCCATGGAATTATTCTTGAAAATAAAATTGGCTTGACTGAGCCTTTAAAATAGTACTAGCAAGGCATAGAAATTTAAAAGTGGGTTGTGCAGCCTAGTCATTGGGATTCTATATACAGGAATCCTTGGGACTATTTTCCTCTATCTTATGGGCTTGTTAGTTAACTTGAGCAAATCACCTCATTTCTGGTCCTATATGACCTGTAAGAATGTCTGAAATGTTAAGTCAGATGTCGAGAGAACAAGGAATGTTGTTGAGAGAACAATGTATGACAAATTTACAGGTATCTTAGTGAAGAAGACATTTCAATGGGAATGCATACATGCACCTAGAAATTACAAATTTATCTGGTTAGAGCTCCTTAGCACTTCAAAGAGACAGCTAAATCTGTATGTTAATGAATCTCGAGATGAATGTTTCAAAAATAACTATTGCAGATAATAATTATTCTGCATATGATGGAGATTTGATGAACAAAAACAATACCATGGACAAAATCCCATTAAAACAAAGAAAAAGCTCTGTACTAAAGCTTCCCTTGTAGTGTTTCTATTCTCTGTGTGACAGAAACACATTTTGCTACCAAATGAAGATAAAAAGTCTGAAGTCTCCCAAATTTCTTTAGGGTATCTTTTGAAAATTAAACAGGCATGGAGTTTTGCAGTTTCTGACCACCAATACAGAGGCAAGTATAGACATGAATGAAGAACTTCCCAATCTACCCATGAAATTCAATAACATCTTTACATGATAAAATGTAAAAAAATATGAGTAATATGAGTAATAAAATGTGAGTAATGGAAAGATCACCTAATTCCAATCCCCCTCCTGTGGGCAGGGACACCTCCCACTGTGTCAGGTTGCTCAAAGCCCCACAGCCTGGCCTTGAACACCTCCAGGGATGGGGCAGCCACAGCTTCACTGGGTAACCTGTTCCTGTGCTTCATTGCCCTCATAATAGAGAATTTCTTCCTTATATCTCATCTAAACCTATCCTTTTTTAGTTTAAAGTGAATAAGGAGTCTTGGACTGCACCAAGGTTCTACATCTCCAAGGCAGACAGCAGAGTATTCAGGTATGCCATCTGTAATTTTCCTGAATGCAACCAATGACTAAAGTCATCTACTAGCAATTATGACTGGGAATAATGACTGTGGTGATTATGACAACATTCCTCTTGTAGCTAATGGTGTACATGACAGGAAATATGGGCTATTTGCATATTATAATGGTTTATGTGAAGGATGCTTTGGAGTCCATATATACATATACAGGCATCTTTGAAGCAGAGGCAATTAGTTAAAATATACCCTGCTCCACACTGTTCCTGGATAATAGGATGAGTTAGGATTCCTGACTACTCATTAGGACAGACTAAATCTAAACAAAAACAGACTCAAAGACTACAAGCTACAGACACACTGCAATATTTATGAGATGTCTTGTTCCAACAAAATGTGCATGTACAGGGTGTGACTAGACTGGTCTTCAATATTTCTCATTATGTGCTGTGAAAGTTTATTAGCTTCTATTGGGAAGGAAAAGTCCTGTAGGCAACCCCAGTGAATATGCTGACTGGATGAGTTCCCTTCTACTTTTTGCATGGGAGATAGCTGGCAACTGAGACACTGAGGTCTGCATCTCATACACGAATAGTTTTCTGCTGGGACAATCTAGTGCAGCGCATTGAAACCTGTGTTGCTGAATCGCAGGTCATACAGACTTTTATGTGATAGCGACATAGTACTATGTTCTAAAACCTCTTGATGTTAAGTTTGAAAATCTAGAAATACCTAATTTAAATGTTCAAATCAAGCACAACTAAGAAATTGTGAATCTAAACATTTTTATCTATTTATCATCTACACAAAACATTTATGTTCAACAAAAAATCCATTTTTAGTAGTGTAGTGATTTTTTTCTGAGCCCCAAAGTGGAAAAGGATGCAGCTCTGGACCTTTTTAAAGAACAGATTAGTCTTCACTATTAATGCCTTGCCTTTCCAAAGTTTCATTTGAAGAATGGAACATGACTTATGTTGTCATGAACCATGACAATAGATCTCCCAGGAACAATTATACATCTTCATCATACATATCTCACTTATTTTCACAACTAGACTTGTGTAAAAGCAAGGGGTGACTGAAATAAAAGGTTTTGGCTTGTCAGAAGGGTGCTGCTGCTTTGCATAGGGCATAAGCACCCTCAGGAGCTATGGTTGACTTTATGAGTTACCTGGAAATTTTTCCTGTAATCCATTGGCTTTTGGCTGCAAGACTGCTTGCAGGATTTCAGGCTTTCCTGGCTAGTTTGCTACAGCAATGGTTTCTGTGTAACAGCTTGTATGATTAATGGCACTCAATCAACCCCAGCTGGGGAGTAGCAAGCAGACTGGTATTTTGTGAAACTTGGAAGCAAACTAATAGACACTGCTGAATGATAGCAAAGTGAACTTTAAGGCATCAGAGAGAAAGATAAAATATAGGAAAAAAGAATGGATGAACAAAAAAAAAAAAAAGCCCTGAGGGCACCAACGGGATTTAATTGGCTAGAGGAGCTTCACCAGGGCCCCTAACCACATTCCAACTGCTGGGCCTCAGGATCTTAGTTCTGCTCAAGTGTGGGTACTCTGTCACTGCCCAAGTTACCCTGTGCTGTGTGCCTGTCTCCTGACTTCTTTAGCTGTTCACCAGACATCCTGGCTGTACCCTGGCCTTCGTTCATTGTTTGCTGTTTCTGGGACAGTCAGTGGACCCTGTTATCAGCCCCTGGCTCTGCTCATGTAGAGCAGCCTCTCTGCTGGTCCACAGAAGGTCAATGCATTGCTGTTGGGAGGAAGCATCTCCAGGAACATGGAGGGTTCGACGTTGTAGAATCAGCGGAAAACCTTTTTCAACAAAGAACTTGAAAGCATCTATAAGCTTGTAGAGATCTACAAGAAGAATGGAATGGTGGGAATGTGAGGTATATTATTATTATTATTGTTATTATTAATAATAATAATAATTGTTTTTTCTAGGTGTATTTCTTGCAAACTATTTTGTTTCCTTTGTTAATTTCAAGAAATTTGTGTAACAAAGAAAGAATCTAATGAAGCTTGTGAACATTACTGGGCCTATCATTCTTTATTTTATTTTAATATTTTAGAATTTTCTAAATCCCAAAAGGGTGGGAACGCACATAGAATTGATGCTAGAGGTTAACAGTCAGCAGAAAAGTGTATAAAAATTTCCAGTGACTTGCATTCAAAATGTTTTTTTCTCATTTGTTTGGTTTTATTTTATTTTATTTTTTTCCCAAATAATAAGGGGCTTCAGAAACTAATTATTGTGTAACAAAAGACAGGTTTCAATTGTCTACAAAGTATAGACATCTGCCAGAAACATTATACCAAGTGAAGTCAGTATGCTATTGTTTTGCTATAAACCCATCTGAAAACACTATGACTAATGAACTAGGGCAATTGCAATTATGTTTGAGGAAAGCTCTATTATCTGACAATGTTGGGGACCATTTTTTCCATCCTTCCACTATTTATCCCCACCCATAAGTAAAACACAAATTATACTTTTAAAACCACAAAGATAGACTAGTTTTAATTTCACAAAATGTACCAATTTGTATAGTCTGGCAAATCTTCAATGTCAATAAAGCTAAATGCTCAGAAATGATAGGAAAAGACTAAGACTTTTTTGCCTTGCTCAGTTCTGGGAGTGTTTGGCACTGACAGCGTATTTGTTTGTCCTTTTTGCAAAACATATCATTTTTCTTCTTCCAAGTAGTCAATGACAGTTTACATGGTTTGGAGAACTTGTAATTTAACTGAAAAAGACAATAATCTTCTGTGAGTACAAGAGTGTGACTGAGGGCTGTATTAACTTAAGATTCAGGCATTTCATTCAGCTCATTTTTTGTAACAAGCCAAACAACTATTCTTTTAATGCTATTATATTGTTTTAAGGAGAAAAATGCAGCTTTACGTCCAGTGATCAAAATCAGCAGTCATATCTCTTTAAATGTGTATTTATGTTTTTGTGACTGGAAAACTACATTCAATACATGTAACTTATTTTCCTTTTTATCCAGCCATGTCTCCACTGTTAGTAGTACTAAAAAATAATAATAATAATAAAATCAAGCAATATTAAGGTATTGCAAAATCCTAATGGATTCTTATCCCCCCTAACCAATTAATGCCAGTTAAAGAGGCTGAGGTGATAAAAATGTTCCTCCAAAATTCTGGGATCACATTGGCCCACATAAAATGAATGACTGATATTTATCCCATGATCAGCTCAGGTTTCCAACTCTTTCTTCTCAGGTCCTTTTTGTCTTTTCTCTATAATGGAGTACTGAGCTTCTAGGAGCTTTATCTGTCAGATCCTGAATACAAGACCTTGCAATTTCATTTTTTGATTTCAATTTCATGCCAATTTTAACTGTACAGTTACAAAGGTTGCTTGGTTCTCCCTGTAGTGGGTTTACGTGGCAAGGTTTTGGTAGCAGGGAGCCATAGGGGTGGTTTCTGTGAGAAAGATCTAGAAGCTGCCCCATGTTTGGGAAGGGCCCCATTGTTTTCCAGATCCGAGCCAATAAGCGATGTTGTTTTGCGCCTCTGTGAGGGCATATTTAAGACAGGGAAAAAACGCTGCGCCACACAGCAGCCGGGAGAGTCAAGGGAGTGAGGCACAGCACCAAGGTCAGTGTAGAAGGAGGGGGAGAGGTGCTCCAGGCGCCGGAGCAGAAGTCCCCTGCGGCCTTGGTGAGGACCATGGTGAAGCAGGATGTCCCCCTGCAGCCCATGGAGTACCACGGTGGAGCAGGGTTCCACGCTGCAGCCCGTGGAGGAGACCACGGTGGAGCAGGTGGCCCTGCACCGACGGAGGCTGCCGCCTGTGGAAGACCCCTGCCGGAGCAGATTCCTGGCCGGACCTGTAGCCCGTGGAGAGGAGCCCACGCAGGAGCAGGTGACCTGGCAGGAGCTGCTGCCCGTAGGGGAGCCAGGTTGGAGCAGTTTTCTCCTGAGGGATGGACCCCGTGGTACAGACCCATATCTGGAGCAGTTCTGAAAGAGCTGCTGCCTGTGGGAAGCCCACGCCGGATCAGTTCATCAAGGACTGCATCCCGTGGGTGGGACCCCACAGCACAGGGGACGAGAGTGACCGAGAAGGAGCAGCAGAGAAGAAGTGCTGTAGACTGACCATAACCCCCATTCCCCGTTCCCCTGCGCCGCTCGGGGGGATGAGGTGGAAGAGGGTGGATGGGGGGGGAAGGTGCTTTTGTTTTTTTTTTTCCTTTGCTTTCTCACTTCTCTCGCTTGTTAGTAATAGGCAATAAATCTTACTATCTCCTTATGCCGAGTCTGTTTTGCCCGTTACAATAATTACTGCGTGATTTTCTCGTCCTTATCTCAATCCTTGAGCCCTTTTCACATATTTTCTCCCCATTCCTCTTTGAGGAGGGGGAGTGAGAGAGTGGCTGTGGTGGAGCTCGGCTGCCCACTCGAGCGGAACCACGACACTCCCTCTATGAAATTCTGACCCTATTTTCTCTCAACAATGCATCCAAGCCTGGTATAATCAGAAATGTTCATTTTTAACCATCTGTTGAGTCATAGTCATCAAAGATGATTTCAAACAAGACCCATACTAGGACTGATAGTTATCTTGGAGACTGCTCTGTGACCCTATACATTACTTTGCAACACAGCATACTGTTGCCTCCTTTTTCACCAGCTCCTCATTCATCCTTGTACTAATTCCCATCTTCTATACTGCAGCTGGTAATTTCCCACATAATGCCTTTGGGCTACGGGAAGGCCACTAGGAGAGCTCTTGATTAATAATCCCTGACAGTATCCTTCCATCTTAAACTTAACAACTTGAATGGAAACATCAAGCACACTTCACAAAAGGAATGAATTGACAATACAATGTTTACAGAAAGCCTTAAGAGATCCATATGATTTTCCTTCTTTAGAAAACTAGAAAGAGATATCATGACAATCTAACTGCTGTAATTCCTGTGTTCTGTCAGGCTTCAAATTCAGGATAGTTTTCTGAATTTGGAGACTTGTGTTCCGAGAAAAAGCCCTTTAACTCTAACAGAGCAAGCAAAAAAAAAAAAAAAAAAAAAAAAAACCTTAGCAGCTATGTTTTGTTTTATTTGTGTTTTATCATACTTTGGGTGAATTAAACACAATAACTGATTTGGCTTGAAAGAATTTCCCTTGATTCACATAAAACACAGCTAGCATTAAACTATTGTAAACAAACTGTTAAGGTATTGTCTGATTGAGATAGAGTTAATTTTCTTCAAAGCAGCCTGTATGGTACTGTGTTTTGGATTTGTGACCAAACCAGTGTTGGTAACACCCCAGTGTTTTAGCTATTGCTGAATACTCTCTGTTTCTCACCTCCACACCCCACACCCATCTTCTTCAGTGAGTAGGCATCCAGGGTGAGCCCCCACAGGTACCAGTTTTCCTGCTTCTGGGACAAGGTTGGAGGTAACGAAAGCAAGGGCTCTGATGGAGGGGATCCAGGGACATAGCTCCATCCTGGAGGAGAAGTCAAATTGTTGAGACCCTTAGCTTTCAGAGAACTTCTGCTGCCTCCTCCAGGCATTGACACCTGTGGTAAAGAAAGTAAGAGAAGGCACCAGGTAACTGCTTGCTTTCAGGTGCTTTGAAAGCTTTATGGTAATACGAGGAAATAGATCTACTAGTCTGGCACTCAGTTCTTCCCCAAAATCTCATTGCCTTCCCACATTACAGCTCTACCACTAAGCAGTACTCATACTCACACTCCTCCATATGCACACTTCTGTAAGAACAGAAATCCAAAAGCAGACAAAAGAAGAAAGGTTATTACATATACTATAAACCTACTTTTCATATTTTCTAAAATAGGATCAACCTGATCACTCCATCTGCCTAAAATGAAGGCCACAGCACAACCTCTCCATCAGGAAAATCCATCTGGACCAGAGATGCTTGTTTGTATAATAAATTAGTTCACATTGATTATATGATTCTGTCCTTCTTTCCCTCACAAGCCAGCACTATAATCCCACATGTAACACAGCCTGTGATCAGGTGAGCATAAAGGGTGTAAAGACAAGCAGACCTGGTATGATGAGCACAATGCAGATATTCTCTCTCACACATGAAGTTTAACTTTGACTTTTCAGACTGATTTTTCACAGAAGTAACAGCATACACCTAGTATTTTATCCTTCCTGCATTTTTATATTGGGAAATACAAGGGTTAAAGAACAACTCCATAAGTGAAGAAAAGTGCAGATAGGAAATACATCCAGATTCTTAAGATTGTTTATAACTGAAACTGTGCACTTAAATGAAAGTGAGCTCCAGATTTTATGCACAGCAAAGTAAGGAGCTATTGTTCACAGTTAATGACTAGCCTCTAACAGCACATACTGCTCTGGAAGTGCAAATCACCAGGAAGAGAAAGCCAGGATTTCATAATTATATTACAACAGCTAGTACAGGATATATTTCATTGATTACTTACATCTTTAAAAGGCATGATACACATAAGATTAGAAATCTGTATATTATCAGTATGTTAAATATATATAACACACACATATATATAAAACATACACATGTATATATACTGGATTTGAATTATTGTCCATAGCTGCATATAATGTTGTCTTTTGTGGCCATTGCTAAAATTCTTGTTTCTCAATATATACATATATATAAATAAAATAATTTTCATACAGTTTAATTTTCATCAAATCAAATGTTAGTTTGTTAGGCACATTGCAGGTACAAGCATAGTGACAGGGGAATGCTGCAGCCAAGTCAGTGTGTATTATTTCAATTTGTGATGGTGAAATAAGAACCACATGCAAGTCTGTTTGAGCATGATAAGAACAGGAACAAACATTTAGTCCATGTTTTGCTTGAGATTGTCAGCATTTTAATATTATGTGGCAGGCAAAATGCTACAATCAGAGTGAGAACAGATGGTAAAAATACTAATGCTTTCCTAGACTGCAGAATACAACTGTATATTGTACTTCAGTTGTCACCAGGATCTACATATCATCCCACATCCAGCTGATAGGGAAAGAGATGAAGGGTAATATTTTAATAAGTTAAAATTACACCATTCATGATATTAGCTGCAAATGAGACCAGTATATCTTCCTTAATGAATGGATGTTGTCAGCTGTGAGATAAATGTATAACAGAATCAATGGGGAAGAACTATCAGAGGACTTCACCCAAATGTAAAGGTATTTTAAATACAGAGGAGAGAGAGATCTCTCAGCTCCTTTTCTAGAACATTTAGAGAGAGAGAAAAAAAAAAAAAAAAAAAAAAAAGCCCTGTGATTAAATGATATTGCCAAAGCAACAGCTGGGCAGTAAGACATTGATTCTGAAATGTTCACAATGTCCATATTTGCACTCCAAATTGCTATCACAGCACAGCAAGATAAGCCACCTAATATTACAGAAAAGGTTGCTGAGATATTTGACATAATCAAAAATATAACTTGTATCTTAAAGTTTATAGCAATATGCTACCAGATTTCTCACACTTGTGAGGTGTGGCAGTTAGGCACCTAAAAGACAACACTCAAAGCCAGCCCTCGTCTGAAAAGCTTGCAGTCCCACAAACAGACATATGTTAAGACAGGGAGAGACCAGTTGCAGAATCTAGCCTCTTTTCTAGCACCTTCTTCAGAACTGGTACAATGTGGAAGAAGTCCTGAAAAAAAAGGAGAAGATTGGAGCCATTACTGGAGCATGGGGAGTGAGGGCAGACAAAGTAAGAGATAAGACTGGACTGCTGAATGAGATGGAGTTACAATGGTCTTCAATGGTGGTGGTGGTGGGGGTTGGCCTGTTCTCCCACGTGCCTGGTGACAGGACGAGGGGGAATGGGCTTAAGTTGAGCCAGGGGAGTTTTAGGTTAGATGTTAGGAAGAACTTCTTTACAGAAAGGGTTGTGAGGCATTGGAACAGGCTGCCCAGGGAAGTGGTGGAGTCACCATCCCTGGAAGTCTTCAAAAGACGCTTAGATGTAGAGCTTAGGGATATGGTTTAGTGGAGGGCTGTTAGCGTTAGGTTGGAGGTTGGACTCGATGACCTTGAGGTCTCTTCCAACCTAGAAAATTCTGTGATTCTGTGATTCTGTGATTCAAGATAAAGATGAGACATTAAGGCATCTGGTGGAGAAGAGCAAGACAGGAAACAGCAGCAGGTGTGGCGGGGTGTTGTATTTCAGAGATAGGGAGTGGAGTGAGACAGTTCCCAGTGAATCTGCAAGGAGATAAGTTATAGCAAGGGAGGAAATATATTTGAATGTATGCTAACTTTTCAATAAAGGAATTGTATTTAATTGTATGGAGGAAAGGAGCAGAGATATTCACAGCCAAGTCAGAATGTGGAGGAGTCCTTACTTCACAATATCAGCCTCACTGGCAGAATGGAGCTGCTGTCAGCAGCAACAGAGAAAGGTAGGAACAAAAGGATTAAGGATGAGAAATAAGAAGCTCAGTTTTACAGTGCTAAGCTTGAGCTGCCAGGACATCATGCACTGACATGCCAGGGACAATCTGCAGCACGCAGCTGGATACACCATGCAAGTACAGAGGTGCATTCACGATTCACCAGTGGAAAACTAACCACCAAAAAAGTACAGGAAGTTGTTCAGGAGCACAGTACTATGAATTACTGTCTTCTCCACAGAGCATTGTCAGCAGCCTGGAAGGTACTTCAAAGGGAAAACAGCAGTGGAGAGGAAATGTATAAAAATGCAATTAAATATGTCAGTCTTTTGAATGGTATAAAATGTAGAAAAATAGTTGATTGTGTTTGGGTTCCTCTTCTTGGGTACTTTCTCTGCTGCCTCTTGCAAGCATCTCTTTCTACAGAGTAAAATGGTTTCTGCAGTTTGGATTTAAAGCATGCACGTCTGTAAGTTCTTCACTAAAGAACAGGGAGATGGTGCTTAGTTCATGGTGACTCTGGTACCTCAGCTTTTTGAGTCTTGTGACTTCATAGAGCTTTGGTATCTTTGATATACGATTTTCTTCTCTTACATTTGTGTATTTTGCAAAAATTACTGGTAATGTTTTCACCCCATGCTTTTACTTTTCTGACTTGAGTTTCTGTATTCCTAGAATTTCAGCCTAAAAGATGTTAAAACTTTTCTTCAAAAATACACCTAGGATAATTCTGCTGTGATCCAGCTACATTTTTTTCTGGTTTATTTTCATTTTGGTTGTGTGATATAAACAAGATTGATTTTCTTTCCTAAGAGGATTATTTTATTTTGGCTTAAAAATAAAAATGAGTAAGACTCTCAACAGACACATAGGAAAACAAATTACCTGTACCAAGTCTTAAATAAGAAATAATAAGAAAGTGTCAGTTACAAGAAAAATCATGAGCACATTAAAAAAATTAGAATGTATATATGTTTAGAAGGAAAGTGTAATTATGCTATTCCACTAAGGCGGGGTTTATTAATTAATAATTACTGCCTTACTTTTTAAGATAAAAATAATTTATAAAAAAAAATAATAAAAAACAGAAGCAAATATTCAGAAAGAGAATAAAGCAAACATGTCTCATTCAGTGAAATACAATTAGTTGCATTTCTATGTCTTAATCTGCCTTTGGAGGGGTGCTTCATACGCAGCATATAAATAGACATTAGTGAATGTAATCCTGACAGTTGCCTCTACAATAAAATTTAAAAGATATGACTGTCCCATTCTTTCCAGAGTAACTTGGAAGACTGAATTAATTTAGAATTAACAAGTAATATTACTTAGGAGAATACATTTGACAAAGCTGTTGTTAATCTCTTCCCTATGGACAAAGGCTAAACAGACACTTCTCCCCTTCAGCTATCCAAATGTCAACTACCCAGAAGTTCATGGTTGGCAGCAATAGTTGTAGCACAGTTTAAGGGAGAAAACTCATGCTTAGCTGTAAATATTAGCCAACACAGGAGTTCTCATCACAGTGGGAACCAACAAGTTTATGTTAGAAGATTATATCAAGATACAGAAGATTTGAATTCCTGTACCAGGAAGAGAGACAGGATGAAAATGAGGATAATGCCAGGCAAGGAGAATAGGGTCAGAAGAATACCTGTATCTTTTCTGTCCCATTAGAAAGAGTGGAATACAAACTACGGGGCAGTGTCCCATACTCAACATGGAGCAGGAAGTCTCATGCTTTGCATTTAGATTGGCAGCTGCAACAAAAAGCCCTCCAAGCAAACCTGAATCTGCCTTTTGCAAAGTGTGTGGGACACTGCAGGAAGTCCACTAACCAGTAACAGTATAATGTCATTCTAATAATAGAACTTCAAAAGTACAGTCAACTTCAAGGCTAATTACTTACTGACACAGAAAAAATATCTGTATTTTTTGTACAGTCTCCTGGGAATAAGTTAACAGGAGTGATTGAGCAATTGTTTTAGAGAGGCAATCTCTGCTACCTCTTACCTTCAGGAAGCTCATATTGGTTGTACTTGGAATACCTCTGGAAAAAGCATCACAGAACATACAAACTCATCAGTTTGGTCCAGTAAGAAGAGCAGAAATTCCTGAAATTCAGACTAAGATCCCAGGAAACAAACAAACAAACAAACAGCAACAACAAAAATAGCAAGGATTAAAAATAGCAAGTGAAGGTGGACCAGTTCAAAATTACCAAGTTTATTGGAATATCTATATGTCTCAGTAAAAAGAGATTCAGATAGAGGTTATAAATATTTTATACATTTAAAAGTGATTGCAGCTAGGAAGAGTAAATTTTGTCTCTTCTCATACTGTACAAATAATCTCTCTGCAGACACCCACAGATTAATGATAACATTCTCTGAAATCTGAGCCACATAGTCCTTCAGACTTTGAGAACATTTTAAACAGAATTTGTGTGTCCTTACAAGCTCATTGAACTTACTGTTTTGTTGTGTCACATTTACTTGGAGAAGACTAGTCTGTTACTGTGTGTTACTATAACTGTCTGTTATTTTTTATGTTTGCTCATTGAACATTGACTTACATTTTGAAAAGTGAAAATTCCAAGCAGGAAATTTTATAAAGAGGCAGTGGCCACTCTGACCATAAATAAAGAAAAATCTATGCACAGTGTAGAACTACATGTCTTCGTTATTGCTGTTTACACATATAAGCTATTCACAGTTCACATTTTTTACTTGATCTTATGATCTATGTGTCACAGTGGTACTCTACTCTTGAGACTAAAATGTATTCTCCTCAAAAGGATAAACCAGCATCTGATTTCATTTAGAGAGAGAATTTCACTGCTGGAACATCTTTGTTGTCCAGGAACATTTATAAGTGGCTGAATAATTTCTTCCACATCCTCCTTTATTTAACCAGCTCACATGACAGCAGTCCTAGAATTCTGATCACTGTAAAAAGCCTTTGAGGTCACTTCAGGGAACTGGAAATGCTGGTGCACTGAAAATTCAGGTCTCCCGCAAAAAGGACCAGATAATGTTTGAGCTGCTATCCAAGCAGGAGAATAATAACCCCAACTGTCTAACTGCTGACTTTACTCTTAAAATTAAGGTTTTCTTTTTAACTTCTTTTAGGTATAATCCTTAAAAAGCAAAACTCATAAGAAATGATACTTCTATATCAACAGATCAGGTCAATATCTCTTGATTGTCTGTCCAGCTCCATGACAGGAGGAGGAAGTGGTGTGATACTGGAAGCGGAAAACCTTGTGTCCACCAGGAGACATTACTTTGCTGGACATGCCAGGGATATAGTTGGAGAGACCCCAAAGAAAATACTAAGTTTCTGTTGAGCACACAGAATAAGAAAGAGAGTGAGAGACAGAGAGAGGGAAGGAAGGAAGGAAGGAAGGAAGGAAGGAAGGAAGGAAGGAAGGAAGGAAGGAAGGAAGGAAGGAAGGAAGGAAGGAAGGAAGGAAGGAAGGAAGGAAGGAAGGAAGGAAGGAAGGAAGGAAGGAAGGAAGGAAGGAAGGAAGGAAGATTTTTAGTCATTATAAGGTAGATATATCATGGAATCATAGAATGATTTGGGTTGGAGGGGACCTTAAAGATCACCCAGTTCCAACCACCCTGCCTGGGCACAGGCACCTTCCATGAGATCAAGTTACCCAAAGCCCCATCCAACCTGGCCTTAAACAATTCCAGGGATGGGGCATCCACAAATTCTATGGGCAACCTGTTCCAGTGCCTCAACACCCTCACAGAAAAAAAAGAAAAAAAAAATCCAAATATCTAATCTAAACCTATCCTCTTTTAGTTTAAAGCCATTACACCTTGTGCTATCACTACACTCATTGACAGAGTCCCTCCTCAGCTTTCCTGTAGGCATCCTTTAGGTACTGGAAAGTGACTATAAGGTCTCTTTTCCAGGCTGAACAACCCCAACTTCCTCATCCTGTCTTTGTAGGAGAGGTGCTCCAGACCCTTGATCATCTTCGTGGCCCTCCTCTGGACTTCTAATGCATCCATGTCCATGGACATGATTTCGTTTGGTTCTAGTGTGAAACCTCCTATTTGAGTTCTTAACACTAGATGTCGTTGCCACCACGTCTCCAGGAGGACAGCTGACTCCTGCTGCAGGGCTTTTAGTGCCTTTCTGGCAGAGGCCTGTCCTTTGCAGTATTTACCAACATAAACCTTTTGCTCTTGATGCTGTAAAAACATTTGCCATTTTCTTCAGCTTGTTTTTAGTACTATCATTTCAGCCAAGGACTGATGCCTCAGCAGAGAGGATCAGGCAGGGAAGAAAACTTCCTCAGCTAGGAGGAAACATCAGTTCCTTAGGAAAATCCCCAACACCCACAAGGAATGTCATATCCCTACACCCTGTCCCTGTGTTATGTTATATTTAACAATATACATTAGTGGATATACTCATCTATGCACGTTGCTGACAGGAAGGCTGGAAGGGCCTCCCGTTGTTAGTTTCACATGCACTGTTTGTGGGGAACCACAGGGCACCATCCTCTTTACCCTTGGCATGCCTTGCATTTTTCCATTAGAGTGATGAAGGGCCTTATTCAGTCATGTCAGAATTGGTGCCTGTCTTCTTCATGTACAGGGTGAAGGATTTTTCAGCCTTCAAAGGAAACTCCCTTGTTCTATCTCATACTGATCCAGGGGAAAAAAAAAAAAAAAAAAAAAAAAAAAAAAAAAAAAAAAAAGAATAAAAGTAAATAATAAAAAAGAATAAAAAAGAATAAAAAATAATAAAAATAAAAAAGGTTTCTCTGTAAAATACACTAATGAAAGATAAGTAGGAAGCAGTCTTCTGCAGTTGGAAGATGGAGCATCATGATGAGGAGAGGTAAAAATGACGTATTGAATCAGTGGAGCATACAGTTAGCCCAGCATCTGGTCACTCATCACTAACAAAGTTTTGCTAAAAATGTGGAAAAAATTGTGATATTTATGGTTAGGGAATTCCTCATCTCTAGGAAATATTTCCCTCAATGCAGTGAATTTATATCTTTAGAAACTCTGATCGTATGAACAATAAAACTTTCTCATGGTCATAGAATCATGGAATATCTGGTGTTGGAAGGAATCTGGAAGGATAGAATTGTAAAATGATTTGGGTTGGAAGGGTCATCCAGTTTCAACCCCTGACTCCACACAGAGCCACCCCAAAATCAGACCATGCGTCTGAGTGTGTTGTCCAAAGGCTTCCTGAATGCTTCTTGTGGCTGTCTCAGTGCCTTGATCACTGACCTGGGAAGCCTGTCCCAGTGCCCGATCACCCTCTGGGTGCAGAACCTTTCCCTAACCCCCAGCCTCACCCTCCCCTGTCCCAGCTCTATGCCTTTCCCTCAGGTCCTGTCGCTGTCCCCAGAGAGCAGAGCTCGGCGCCTGCCCCTCCACTCCCCTCATGCAGGCCGCCATGAGGCCTCCCCTCAGCCTGCTCTGCTCAAAGGCTGAAATACCCCTAACCTGTAGTATTTAATAGTTCTTTAAAATAAGTAACTCCAGAATCTGACTAGTTAGATTTTCATAACCTGTAAAACACTGAAGCTCAGAGTTTCCTACTTAGTTCTCAACCACATTTTGCAGAACACATCAGTAGAAGGATTATTTTTTTTTTTTTAATGAAAATGGTGCATTTCTGAATCCATTTTATTGTGTCCACTTTTGGTCCACATACTACAAGAAAAGTAGACGAAGCAGCCCAGAGGAGGGACACCAAGATGGTCTGTGGCTGGAGCACCTCCCTAAGAAGAGGTGCTGGGGAAGCTGGGCTTGTTCAGCCTAGAGAAGAGATGGCTTCAGGGGAGACTAGTATCAAGTTTCCTGTTCATAAGAGACAACTGAGAAGACAGAACAAGGCATTTTATTACAGTACACATTAGGAGAACAAAAGATGACAGTCACAGATTAATGCATGGGCAGTTCAGACTTGATCTAAAGAAAAAGAAATGTCTGTGAGGAAAATTAAATACTGGAACAGGCTGCCTAGAGTGACTGTAGAGGGAATCTCCATCCCTTTAGAGCTGACTGGATAAAGCTGTGAACAGCCTGGCCTAAATTCTTTGACACTTTGAGCAGGATATTGCACTACAGACTTTCTGAGGTCCCTTCCAGCCTGAATCCCAGAGGCTGTCTCCAAACTAGAAGTCATGCTGTAACCACAAGCAGCACAGTATTGAACTAAATTAGCAAACTCTGATGAGATTAAGCAGATGCTTAGCTTCTGGATAACTTGGCACACAAGGAGCAAGGTCGCTTCATTTGGCACAGAAGCAGAGTGCTATGACTCCTACTTTCCCTGTGCTTTTATCCCTCTCTCTGTAAAAAGGAATGCTACAGCTCCTGTGTTCACCTTTGCCTCTGTCTATCTAGGCTGCAAATTCTTTGCTTCTGACTAAGAATGTGTGCAGTATCTAAAACAGCTGATCTCAGTAAGGGCTTGTTGTCACAATGCTACCACAGACAGATAGCCAAAACCATTGGAGTGCTCAGTTAAAACTCCAGAAGTGTTTTCAGAAACTTCAGGCTGCCATCCACAGATTTTAACAATGTTTTCAAGGATTAGGATTTTCATAAATCAGATGCCATTGTTCTATCAGATGCCATTGTTCTAAAGAAGCTATTGTTCTCAGATGCTGCACCGCTTGTAAGAAAAATTCCAAAGTATTTATTATCAGACCTCCATTTTAAACAAAGAGTACTGAAATATAAAGCTGGCACTCTTCAGTTGTAACAGTGGATCTCTTAATTTCCCCTTTTGATACTTTTTTCTTTAAACTGTGACAATCCCATTATGTACTTTTTAATTTTTCAGAAGGACTTCTTTCATCAGTTTATTAACACTCCTTGATCTGAAGACAGCACTAGCAAAACCGTATTTTGGCAGCACCTCAAACTGTATCTTTACTTTCATTATGTTTACTTTTATTCTCAAAATGATCTGTATGCCACAGTGTACAATCCTGTGTAACATTAAATGGTTCCTTGGAAGGAATTTTCTCCTTTTGGTTCTATGATCCCACTGGATTTGGTGTTACCCGTAATAGGGTAACATTAACTTTGCCAGATCCAAAGCACTGGCAGTATCCTTCCCTTATTATTTCAGCTAAGGGAAGGGATTTAGTAAAACACCCCACTCCACACATGCACCCCCGGAACTCTTAACTGTTCCCAGAATGATACAAGAGAAATAATCACAGGAACTTTGATGGAATGAATCAGTTTAACCAACAGGATGTGTTTTGGTAAACTCCACATAATTTGCTTTGGAGATTCTGGTTTGCCAAAACAAATATCATGTTAACAGAGTTAAACAAAGACTTGTATTTCCCCTACCTCTAAACAAGAACTGGGGTCTGCTATGACAAAGTTTTATTTTGCTTTATTCAGAGAGGTCAAGAAATGCATCTTTGGTAACCCCAAATGGTGTATTTTCATGTGTGGTGCCTGACAGTGCAACACATCAGCTGATGTGATGCTGCAGTATGACTGCAGGGAACATGTCTGACCATGCTTTACCACAGGGAAGAAGTTCTGTGTTTTGGGCCTCCTATACCTTGCTGCCAAAGTACGTCAGCAGAATAGTTAAACATATAGTCAGGGGTGCCTACACAAGCCATGGTTCCTGCGGAAAAGTCCTAGTCCAGTACCCAGAGGGGAAAGCAATTCCCTCAGATTTACTCTGACCTCCTGGCAAAGACATGGCTTCCCAAGCACATTCACTTGATTTTGCATTCTTGGCATCTACCTAGGCTCAATAATGCTTCAAATTATTGCATTATCTGCATTTCTCAGTCTCCTTACTCACACACAGACAGTTCTGCTGGGCTGAAGTTAATATTGCATGACTGCTTACTGAAAAGAGACCAAAAAAAAAAGGGGGTGGGAGGGGGACAGAAAGAAAGAAACTCCTTTTATTTTTAGACTATGGCACAGTTTCAGATGATCTTGGACTCATTTATTTGTCTACTGACACTTTCCATTAATTTCACAAATCTGTAAAGAATCAGTTCTTAAAAATTCAAGAAATCCTGTATCTCTGGTAGAAAGGCCCTTGGCACAAGCTGAAGCCCAAGTCAGAAGCAAGAGCTGTATCTCCCTGCTATATGCTTGCCTGTCAGCATCTTCTCTGCCCACTCCCCCAGACAAGCTAGGCTTTCTGGAATGTGGGAGGCATATCAGATGTTGTCTGTCTATATCAAAGACCAAATAATGCTGCTACATTGCATGTAGAGGTGTTGTATTTTGATTTTTTTCCAACAATTCTTCCTACAAGATGTGTAGTCACAGTCAGAATATACCTTTTATAAATGTTCCTCTGTGGCTAGCCTTTCTTTGGGAAGCCATAAGCACCCTGCAGTTTTCCTTCACTTTTATTAATGATGCATTGGAGCAGCCTTCAATAAGTGTTATGTTTTCTATTCCTTAAATGTAAACCAACAATAAGTAAAACATTTCTCTATTCTTAGGTATCTGAAGAGACAAGCCATTCTGCATTTTGAGATTTTGAACATTTGTCTGAAGCAAGCCATCACTGCATGCCAGCTTCCTCAAAAATTGGGCTTTTGTGACTGTAGCATGCATTCATCAGTCCTTCTCATACTTTGTAAGCAGTTATCTAATTTCAACAAGGTTTGAAAAGAGAAGTGTAGTCTCAAAGATAATTACATTCCCAATAAGTTTCACCAGTTGTTATAAAACCTGCAGGAACATAGTCTTTGAGGGAGAGGAAATTAGTGTCCCTCAGGGAAAGGCTCCAGTACAATCTCAACAGTCATTTCTTCTGTTTGCCTTGTCAAAAACCACAGATCCACACTGGAAACAGCTGTACTTTGATAATATTTAAGAAAGACTTTGTGTAGAAATGATGATTAGCTGATAAGTGAGGTTTATTGGAGATATTACAGGTGCAAAGAATGTCACACGGAACATGGAAGGAGAATCACAATGTAATGTAGTGAGACAAGTGTAAAAAGAGTACACAAAGCCAAGAAAAACAGCATTATTAGTTCTATTATTAGGCATTAGTTCTATTATTAATGTAATCGGCTGTTCTTCTCAGACTTTATTGTAGGAAGTTTCTTCTTTTCCTTAGAGACCAGGACCGCAATCTTGCTATTTGAGAAAGCATTTAATGTCAGAATTCCCACTTAAATATGCAAAAAGTTTTATACTTGTGCTGTCCTAGTGGGGATGCATCATGTATAAGCAGGAAAATAAAGAGCACTTTGGATGAACAGGCTTGCCTAAAGTGTGCCTTTCTTCTTTGCTTGTAGTCTTCAAATACTGAATTCATCCTGAGTTACTAATACACACAGGCATGCTGATGTGGAACTTGAGACAAAAAAATGTTAACACAAATTTAAAATTGGTACACATCAGAAACTGCATGGTTTACTGTGAGTTTATCTACAGTGTATATGTTATATATGCAGAGAAAGCATCCTTAACTAAAAGCATTGTGTGCTGTTTCATTAGTGCTTACAATTTACTGCTTCTGCAACAGCTGTGTATAAACAGAGACAATCCTTTGCACAGAGATTTGCTAGAAACCATTAGGAACTCTTTAAACTTACAAAGATGTCACTTATGAAATGACATTTATGCAGAAAAAAAGAAAAAAAAAAAAGAAAGAAAGAAAACAAGGAGACTTGCAAAGCTCAGGAAGATGGGCTTATTAGTCAGTGCTTATTCATGCACTGACTAATGTGAGATGTCACTTGTACAGAACTGAACGTCTCTCCACAGCCTGCAGCACAGGAAGCCCACAGGTGGTTTCTTGGCAGTTACAGTCCTCTCCTTAGATCAGAAAATATTCTCCCTAAATTATGTTGATATATTTTTTTTTTTGCAAACACTTCAAAAACATAGCTTAGCATTCCCTAGGGTGTTGTGTCGTTTTCCTGAACTTATCACTCTTTGAGAATTTGCTGTCTACTCTTCACTTTCTTTGTTCTCCCATTTTTTGTTGGTGTAAAAGAAAAAAATGAGGACACAACAGGTACACAATGGACGATTGTGTCCTGGAGGCTTACAACACAAACTGCTGTTATAAGCTAGAATCTCATGTTTTTGAGGTAAGTGGACCTAAATATACTAAGTAATGAGATACTTCAGACTGCCTGTGAAGGGCAACTCTGAAAAAGGCAAAGTCAATTTTTGGATGTGTTAATTGCTGTATTTCAAACAGATATAGGAAAATATTGATGTTGTGTGAGGTGTGTCTGCTGTGTTCTCAGGGGTAATGTGTATGATTCTAGTCATTCATGCCCTAGAGAGGGAGAGGGACACAAACTAAAAGATGGTCAGGATGACCCTGAATTTGGAGATGCTGTCACATAAGGGTGGTTTGGCTGACTTAATGCTGCAAATCAGCACTGAGAATTGATTTGATCATTGAAACATCACTGCATTGTTACAAAAGAAAAATTCTACCTAAATGAGAGAAAAATTTGTTAATAATAATTATAGGTTGATAATAAATAGGTTTATGATAGAAAATTTGAAGAAAGTTCTGCATAAAAAGTAAACTGAACTTGTGAAACAGACTTCCAGCTGCAATAGAAGATACAAAAAAAGATGGCCAGGCCAAGCCAGGATGTCAATCCAAGGGCAGACTTGGCTCAGTGGATTCTGTGGCCAGGACACCTGTGGGGAGACAGATCAGGATCCTACAGCATTGCAGGGTAATGTGAAGGTCCTCACCTGGCATGATTATTTCAGTCCATATTGTTTAGGTAAATGACATCTATGAAAAAGGGGACAAAAAAACCACACTACTTCTGGCTAGTGAAATCCCACAAAAACGCTCATGAGCAATGAATGAGATGAATGTTCCTAAGGGGACACATGGTGGCTCATACTGCTGTTTTCTCAAAAGCCACATGTACAGCTCTGCTCTTAGCAAATTATAACAAGGGATTCAAAAATCTTGACCACCGTAACTCTAGAGGTTCACAAAATATATGTAAAAAATATGACTAGCAAAAAGCTTTCTGGTTAGCCCACTTCTACTCTCTTATGAAGGTACCTGATTCTCTATATACTCAATACTGCAGTGTACTTTTCCTAGTGCTGAGTCCTGCAAAGCCTGATGTCCTAAATAATAAGTTTTAGGTAATGAAGTTCATGGCTGAGAATGTCTCATACCTATTAACTCACGGTTCTTTACAGAGGAAGGAGATCAGCAACTGAAAGATTTAGCAATTCCATCTGCCAGAAATCTTTGTAGACCATAAAAGAATGGTGTTCCTGGAATAGCAACAGACGGGGAAAAAAAAAAAAAGTCACTAAAAAAGAATAAAAGCAAAGCTTTTAGCACATAATTTACTGATGTATATTAGGACTTATAAACTGGGTGATTTAGAAAGTTGTTTAAAATCAATACTGAGTGCCCTAGATTATGTCTATTCTATTAAATTTGAATGTGGTGCCTGTGCAATTTGGAAGGAAGGGGTGTGGTCGCAGCAGGGGAGAGCATATGGTCATAATCGCTTTCCTACAGCATAATGATGCAAGAAAGAACGTTTCCAGGCAAAACATGAGTGAATTTGCCCTAAGTTCCTTAAATTCTTGTGGTATTACTGTCCTCAGAGCCCTGTCGCTAGGCTCTAAGGTAGGTACCCTCTGGGCTTCCTCTTTTTAGATGAGTTCACACACATACACACACAAAATAAAATAAAGGCTTTGGCTGTTTGTAGTATGAAAATGTAGGCTAGAACTATAAACTTCTTAAAAGAGATTTAATCTGGTGAAGCAGAATAAAGCGTCTGTAAACATTTTTCTCTCTGAGGCCTTTCAGGCTGGAAGGAAGGTTTCTTCCAGCGCAACAGCTTCTGGTGACTTGCTGAGCTATCATCATCTCCCCAACATCCCTCTGGATGGTTTGGGACAGATTTTTATCTTCTTGTCCCCTCCTAAGACTTGACTGTTGCTATTCTCAACTCTCCTGGTCTCCAAATGTGCTGCCAGTGCCTGTTCCACATGCATCCCCCTCTGCTAGCTCCACCACAGGCCCACAGGGAGCTGTATTATTCCCCTGCCCATGTTTCATTCAGTCTGGCCCAGGATGCAATTACCAGAACAAAGTGAATAAGCAGACTTTTACAGAAGTATGACAACCCAAAATCAAGCATTCGGGACTCTTGCAAACTTCCTTAAATACTGGAATCCTTTCAGGCTGATACATACAGATGTCTGGAAACTCAGTATGGGAACAAAAACTTTTCAATAAAGAACAGTAGGCCATTATTTAGGTAGTCGCTAACACTTATAAGGACTAGCAGCAATCATATGCAATCTATGCATGACATAGATTTCTCTCTATATATATGTTTGCAACAATGATGGAATATAGAATGTAATTTTCTTTGTATTAGCAGTATTAAAAAAAAACAGTCTTTCTTTTGAGGAGTCTATGAAGATTTAAAATATATATTGGCAACTTTCTTCCTTTCATACAGGTTAATTTGAAATCGGTCTTTCTCCCTGGTCTATAAATACAATGAAACACTTCCTATTACTACTACAAATCTTATCAAAACACACAAAATTTACATGTAGCGTGTGATACACAGTCCAAGACACAGCAAATTAAAGCCAAAATAATAAAAAAAAAATCCCATCAACCTTCCCTCAGTAACTGTTCACCAAGCCACTTATGTAATTCCAAAATTCATTGTAGTCAATGAGTTTTGACTCTCAAGTCAAATGCTCTCAAAGGAGTGCATTTCTTCTCCTTTCCTATCATGTCTATGTGGGAAAGCTGGCTGATGTGTTTTTCAGTCTACCCCACTGGTATATTCTTATTGTTTGTTCTGTGATACCTAAAATTTTCAACATAGATACCATCTTTTTAAGGTGCATTGTTAAGTAGGCATTAACAAACCCTTCTTTATAACTCAGATAGGGTCATCAACTTCATAATATGATTTAATTTATAATACTTTTATGAATCAAATAGCCAGGTGTACATAAATGCACCATCATTGTTTCTCCACATGCAGTTAATATATGGCTTGCTAGAGGATAAATATTATTTTCCTAGAATTTGATATTTATCATGCATTAACCAGAGTTATGCATGCTTACCCCACACTGATCAGGGAGGATTGGACTAGATGCTTTCCAGAGGTCCTTTCCACCTTTCCAGAGTTAACTGTTCTGTGATTCTGTGATACATTTTTTTTTTCTGTGATATATTTTATTAAAGTGTTGTGTCCAGGGTGAAACACGCTTGCTATCAGACATTTGATATTTTAAATATCATTAATCCCATCTTGAAATTGGGATACAATGTGAATATACATGAATAAAGTGGCTATAGATATATTTCAAAGTACACTGTATGTTTGTTCATCTTCTTCCACTTGCATCTCATCTCTTCATCTGTGTATCCTCAGTAGCACCATCCTTTGTCTTTTTAAATCTCTGTGCACACCCACAACTACACGCTGCTCTTTACATTCTGGTTCATGAGCAATTCACAATGGGGAATATGATAATACTGTTGCCTTGTAATGAATGTGGCCCCATGTTGAGATGTAGGATTTTTCTTGTTTGTGGAGAGAGCTTCTCCCACTGTACTTCAGTAACCTGAGACAGTTGTGTAAGCAGGTATCCAAAACAAGGGCAGATGAGGGAGCATAGCCAGTCATATCATTGACTTCCTGACTAATGAACAACACTCAGAGTCTCATTAAATCCATTTAAGTGAAAACCAGTGAGAACCAAGAGCTATTTCTATGCTGCCTGGAGGTTTCTAGCACTATCCCTGGATGTAAAGCCATATAGCTTTGTCTCCACTGTGCTCAACCCTAGAGTGGACTTTCAGCAACAACTCGAATCAGCTAGAGAATCAACCTGAAAATTTGCCAGATACCAGAAGACAGTTGGGCCAGATCCAAGATTTGAAAGGTTTATTGTCAGAAAACTTGACTGCAGGTAGACCAATCCCAGAGCCTATAAGAATGCCAGCATATTGATTTAGCTTTTCTCAGCACCATGGGCTTTTAAATTATTCTCTCATATCCTGTGCTAAAAATACTGTTCAACTTCCACACTCCTTTTTTTTTTTTTTTTTTCTATAAATATATGAATACAGGAACACAGTGTAACCTTGCCATTCTGATATCCTTCCAGGCAACAGAGCATATAGTTCAAAAGGATTTTTCCTTTATCATATAGCTTCTTTCTAATATTCTCTCATTTCCACAATAGCATATCCTCTGTCTAATAGCACAGACTCTAGTTGTTTTAGGTTTTTTGTTTGTTTGGTTGGTTGGTTTGTTTTGTTTTTCCAAAGGGATCATTAATGCCAGTCATTAGCAGCATGCCCCAGGGGTCATAACTGAGATGGATACTACATACATCTTCATTAGTGACCTGGATGATGAGGAAAATATTTGCTGCAAGTTTGCTGATGATGCCAAAATGATGTGGACTGGCTGATGCACGTGTGAGTTGTCCTGCCATCCAGAGGGACATGGACAGGCTGTTGAAATGGGCAGAGAGGAACCTCATGACTTTCCATAAGTGCAAGTGCAAAGTCCTGCACCAGTGGAGGAGCAATCCCAGGCAACAGGACAAGCTGGGGGCCACCCAGCTGGAGAGCAGTTCGGATGAAAAAGAGCTGGGGATCCTGGTAGTCAACAAGTCAAACATGAGCCAGCAACGTGACATTGCTGCTAAGAAGGACAACAGCATCCTGGACTACATTAGGCACAGCTTTCTCAGCAGGTCAAGGGAAATGATTCTCCTTCTACTCAGCATTGGAAAGGAAACACCTGGAATGCTGTGTCCAGTTCTGGGCTCAGTTCTGGGCAGTACAAGAGAGACATAGAGGTACTGGAGAGAGTCCAGCAAAGGGCCACTAAAGTGACTGATGGCTTGGAGCATTTCTCTTATAAAAAAAAGGCTGAGAGAGCTGAGTCTGCTCAGCCTACAAAAGAGAAGGCTCCGGGGGCTCTCATTAGTGTGTATAAATACCTAGTGGTTGGAGTAAAGAAGAGGGAGCCAGGCTCTTCTGCATGGTATCCAGTGACAGGACAAGATGAAATAGAGGAAATTACATTTAAACATTTTTATTTATTTTATTTTATTTTATTTTATTTTATTTTATTTTATTTTATTTTATTTTATTTTATTTATTTGATTGTATTTTATTTTTACTCTGGTTGTGCTTGAACAAAGATACAGGTTACTCAAAGAGGTTGAAAAGTCTCCATCCTTGGAGATACTCAAAACCTGGTCTGAGCAACTTGCTCTAGCTAAGCCTGGTAGATCATCTCCAGAGGTCCCTTCTAACTTTAACCATGCTGGCATTCTGTGAGATACTACATCCCAAAGAGAAAGATGATCATATACACAATTCTAGCCCAAAAATCTAGATTCTTAGTCAGTTCTCAGCACTGCCACAGATTCCTGTATAAACTGGTGAAACTAATTTTTAACTATGTGCTACAGCTACCCTGTCCTTAAAGAAAAATAATAATTTATTATTATTTATCCTGCTGTTGTATCATCCCATCGAAACTCAATGTTTTACTAATGTTACTGAACAATTAACAGGACAGCTTGTTTTCAGGGCTTCTATTACTTAGAACATAGTCAGCCATAAACAACTTTTATAGTTTTCAAACTATAAAATCTCTTTAATGTCTGAAGAGCCAGTCTTTCTAGCCAAGCAATCTTTCATGTCAGATAAGCATATTCTTTGGCACTACCTTTTATACTGTTGGCATGTTCTAATCTAGAACATTATCTGTATTTCTCTTCACTTCCTTCATAAACCCACATTATGGTTTTAATAAGGACGATATTTCTGAACTGCAACTTAACTTTAGTTATTAGGGGTGAATGCAACCCAGGAATATATATATATATATTTTGTATATTTTATTCCATTTTCTAGGAGATGGTAAGGACATTCAAAATATATATATATATATATATATATTTTTTTTTTCAAACATCCTACAGCTGTTAAAAAGTCTGCAATAAGCAACAAGAAAAAAAATCTGAAATGTCAGCCCTAACACATTAACATTCTTAAAAATGGAAGATGCCCATGTTTCCTTTTGCTGTTTTAGCACATTAACAGGTTTTGGGAAGTCATTCATTTTAGCTGTGTGGATCTACAACATATTTTTCATAGCTAAAAATACAAAGAAACAACTGATTGAAACAAAGATGATTTTCAAGCTGGTTGTTAACGTTGAGAAACTTCTACAAAAAATCTAAGTAATGAAGCCTATAGAGATTTTTGGCATTTAGGTGTGTAAATATAAGGTCAATGAGGAAAAAAATTAACTGTGTTAAATTGGTATGGAAAGATAATTGCTGTAGTATAGCCTTGTTCTGGTGTGTCTAACAGGGGAAGCCATGTCAATCCAAATGACAGTTCTCCAGCAGAAATAGTCATGAAATCATCTTCCTAACATTATCATGGCAGACAGGGATAAAAATAACCAGCTTCAATAGCAACAGCAATTATGTGTTATTTTCCAATAACACCTACTTTTTCATTATCAAATAACCAACATGTTAGAGAAACATTCATGTCAGGCCCTCACTCAATAGCATGGAGAACATGGATGCAGTTGTGCCTTATGGACCATCACAAAATCCCACTCCCTTGTAGGCTCTGCCCTTCTAGCAAGAGCCACATCAGTATTCTGAAGGTTTCTAAGTGACTTGACATACTTTTTTTCTGTCATGGGATGCCTGTGATCTCTACAGCATGACAATTTTTCTTGACAGTTTACTTCATGTTATAATTTTCCACATTTATGAAATGTCTTTCATCAGAGGATCTCACGGAGCCTTACAAGAGCTGGATTATTTTTTACAGTGAGTTTGTATAAAACCAGATTTCGTGTCCTGACTCCTCTGCTCTATTCACTAGTCAAAGATATTTTCCTTGAATATTTAACTGACTCTCATAACCAGGGTTGCCTGAATTTCCATCCACTCTTTCTCTGTTCTTTAAAGGAAGTTGTCAGGAGCACAGAATATAGTGAATCAAGTTCATATTTGTTGAATAAGAGCACAGGACTGTTCACCACCTAAACTTGCTAAAGCAGGGATCAAGTGAGACCAATTTTTAAGAGTCAAAAGTAAACTGTTCTGAAAGCTGTTTTCCTGCATTTCCAATTATTATGTAGCCCAAAGTAATTTGAAGGAGTTAATCCATTTCTTAAGATGTCTATGGATTGCAGAACAATCAGTAGATGCTTTGATAAAACAAATTGCTTATTAGCTCCTTATGGTGTTTCCTCTGTAATATTCAGATATTGCATGTGATCACTTTAATGCAACACCATAGAGATATATAGGTTTTAACTTCTATTTAAAGACCTAATTCTCAGTGGTTTCAGTGGAAAGAAGGTAATTTAAACAGGATTTAGATGTTTAATTCCCTTAAGGACGTAAGCCTTTGTCTTTCCATGGTAGATAGTTCATCACTGCTTTCCAGACAGTTAAGTGTTGACTGTTTTAGCTTTTGGCTCTTTATGCTCTGTGAAAGTTAGTCACTAATTATAATCCAAAAGTTCTAAGAGAAATTTGGATCATTATCAACTATATTTAGTGATCTGCTTTTACAGTGATAATAATGCCACCATTAAAAAGAAAAAAAAAAAAAAAAGCAAAACAAAAATATCATAATGTCTGAACGCTGGTGAATAGAGCTAAGAAACCCATATGAAACTTCATTGTGTTTCATTTGTATGCTGCCACTTAGCACATCTTTTGAACATTCATGAAAGCTATCTGAAATATATATATATATAGAGAGAGAGAGCTTTGGACTTTATAGACGTAAAATAATTAAGAAGACTCTTACTGAACATATTGGGTTTTGAATTAGGACCATGCTAGAACTACTTCCTATGCAACAGGAAAAGTTTCCTGATATTTAACATGGTTGAATCCCCTGAGTGTAGTCATTTAAGAAATTGGTTACCAATGGAGTTACTCTAATCCCACTTAAGGAGCTTCTCACTTAAGCAGTTCTGATTCTTCTTTACAGTGGGGTCATCTTGGTAGATTCTACTTAAAAACAAGCTTAGAGAAACAGGGAAGACAAAGGTCTCTGAAGGCTACTTAAATAGTTCAGAATCAGATTTTCACCTCAAGGAAAATGATACCAGCCTGGCTGCAGTTCATTTCAAGTACGTCCTCATAAATGCTGTACAATTAACAGTTCCCTTTGCTAGACTGAGCAATCTCCCACGTGAACAAACATTTTGCTGTTTACATACTGGAGCTGAGACAGCCTCTGTTTCAGGGCTCTCAGTAAGGTTTTCTGTATTGCACCTTTTCTGGTTTCACCACCACATCTTCTGATGTGAATCCTTCCTCACCAAATGCAGTCAGATTAATTATTCTGTGATACTACTGCATTTTTGAAGTGGTTTTCCCCTTTTTATTCCTTTTAACTACTAGGTTTCTTTCTCATTTGCATATGTCAGTCTTTGCCTCATTTGCTTAATTAAGAGTAAAGTTCTGCTCTACTAATGAGAACAAAGCCTAATTCCTACATAGCCTGTTAATGTAGAATGGAGAAACTGTGTTATGCTTCTAATTCTTGGAAAATAATCTAACTTCCAGTACAGGATTAATATTAATGTTAGAACGAAAAACCTTTTCATGCCTCAAGATATAAGTATTTCTTACATTATTAACTATGCTATAGGAACCTTAATTACATACAAGCTACCACCAGAAAGCCGAAGATCAACACTTTCAATCTTGGGTGCCTCAAGGCAATTACTTTAAGCTGTTCCTATTATAGGTCTGATTTTTATGGTGCTACACACATACCCCCCCCCCCCCCCATGAATGGAGGTGAAGGAACATGAATGCATTCAGTACACTTGAAAATGAGGTCACCTGATTTAGAAGCCTAACTGCATTCACATTCAGCTTTGACAATTTTAGTTTGGATTCATGTTGCTAAAAATGAGAGAACACCAAATCCAGACAAGTACACTGAATGGCATGGGAGAGCTACTACGTCTTGGAGAGCTATATCTTACAGTGTGCAGTGTCACACTGCAGAATTATTTTGGCTTTTACCAGTGGTATTAGTGGTATGCTACAGGGAGCAGAGACTAGGCCACCAGCAAAATGTGACAACTATAAATGGAGTGGGTGGCCAGTAATCAGAGCCAACATGTAGGAAGAGTACCATGAATCAAAATAAAATACTGATGTTGAATTTGAATGCCACATATGGCATCAAGAGCATCAGCAAATGAAGCACTATAAAGGACACCGTCTAACTATTAAGGGTGTCCTGGGTACATGAGTGTCATCTGGATGCCAATGCAGTTCAAAAAAAAAAAAAAAAAAAATCCTTATTTGGCCATAATACACATTTCTTTTTGGAAATAGCTACTCTTCCTATGATCAGAAATTTCAAGGATTTACGTCTCCAATGTCCTTCCACATTTCTAGCCATGTTGATAACAGCACTGCAACTAAATATTTCAACTTTTCTTGTCACACCAGATCAACGATGAACACTCAGGAAGGAATAGCTTTTGTTTGCAGCTGTGTATAACTACAGACAGCATGTAATACATATCTGGGAGAAACAAAAGCTTGCCTCTTTCAGAAGCTATGTGTTTCTTTTGTTGTTAGGAGTAATACAGGTACAGCTTCTCTTATGTGGCAGTAGGCATGGAAACATTGCTGACACTGGAATACCTGCATCATAGCAGTCATTGTAACAAATGTACAATGTGCTCCATTGCACGGTAACTCTGTCCCATGATCCCAGATGTAGTAAAGATCCTTTTTTAAACCACTTAAGCTGGTTAGGAAGAGAGGAGCTTTAACTGCTCGACAATTTTGGCCATTGTAAATTGCCTCATTTAATTTGGTTTAAGGCAGTTGTGAAATACAGAGATATAAATACATATGGTTTCCCAAGTCTTCATTACAAAAGATTGTTATCTCATCTGTTTCAGTCTGTATAAATGTAAATAGACTAAAATAAAGTAGCCCATAACCTATATCATGTTACAGGAAGTAGTCAAATCTATATGCTCAAAGACATAAAACTTCTGCAATACAGTCAACTGATGTTTTTTATGTTAGAATTTACACCTGCTTCCAGCTGGTGTATACTTTAGGCCCCAAATCAGGAAAGCAATTGTTTTTTTTCTTCTTTGAGGCAATTAGAATACTATTTTGATGTATATATAATCTGTTATATATACCTGTTATCTTTTTAAATCACTGCATTCAGCTAAGCCCTTTGACTCAGCCTGTGGCTGAGAATTCCATGGGTTAATTCTACAATACTCCTTCTATCATTTCTAAATCAATTGCCTTTTAATTTCAATGACTGCCCTCTTAAGAGGGTGAAAAGGATCTAATTGCCTCCCTATGGACCACTTGTAACTGCACAGCCCTCTGAAATTCACTTTTTAACTCCTGTGCTGGATTTCTGTGTAATTTAACTTGATCACGTATCAAAATGCCTTCCTTCTCCCCGGCTGAAAATTATTTTGTCATCTCTTCAGGTTCTCTCTGATAAATTTTCTGACAGGATGTCCAAAACAGAATGCTGTGTTACTGGTGAAAACACAGACTACATCGATAAAACTTTTTTTTTTTTTTTTTCCTAAGAATTTTAGTTTTCCATACCCTTTTCTCATTCCTTTATGCAGCTGGGGGTATTAGAAACACAACTTTATACATTATTGTCAACGTTACTGAGATCTTCCTCAAAATAAATAAATAAATAAATAAATAAATTCTGTTATTGAGCATATTCACCAGAACTTTGTGTAACAAGATAGTGTTTTTGTATTACTAACAGCTCCAGCTAAATCTGTATTGATGCAAACACAAAGAGGGTTGTGTCTTCAGAAGGGGGACCAACAGCAATATTTTAACAGACAAACCTGCATTTTGGAGCATCTGAGATGCTCTGAACACTAAACTCTGAACACGTTGGAGAAGACTGCAGCACTTTGGCCATTCCAGAAAGGTCCACATATGACCATTTTACTTTTCATCACCTTTGTAGAACTCCTGCAGTTCTTTTCAACTCACAGATCCCAGGGAGACAGATTTTGCAAGCCCTTCGCTAATTGCTACAAATGCCAGCTGGAGCACATGAGGTGCTCAAGTGGTTACTTTCCAAATTGTTTCATTAGAGTTAAACTTTCAGGTTTGCTCGGCTCCGGACAATTTTAAGAACCAGTAAAATAGAGAAATAACCAAGGTTTAGTTCAGTAGCAGTCAAAGCTAACCTAAGTCTGTATTGCTCGTTTCACAACCTTCCCGTCATACATTCCAAATCCCTTGCAGCAGCCCCTGAGCTCATTTAACAGGACTATGAAACAGGCCAGCATTCATTTAACTGAAAACTAACCTGCCAAAAATTTGATATGGTTTAGCTCAGTTCAGGTCTCCAATCTAGGAATGGAAACACACAAGTATCAGAACAATGGATTGGGGAATAAGCTGAGGCCCAACAGGGAAACAACAGTTTAAATTTTTATATATTGCATGATCAAGTGGCTACATACATATATATATAAATAACAACTGAAACTATTGTAGTTTTTAGCTTTCAGTGTATTTCAGGGTATCACAGTCAGATAATACTCATCGCAGTCTGTCTTTTTTCATTGACTCTACAACCAGAGTTCTGATATTGATCCCAGAGGAGTCTGTCTGGAATAAAAAATCAGTATTTCTTAGGGAAAAAAAAACAGACTATTAGACTATTTTTCTGATATTTGCAACAAATATTGTATTAACTAATACATAAAGCACTGACATCTGGCATTTTAAATTTTTGTTATAATAGCAGCAGGTATGATCCGTAATGCTAATTCTCATTTCAACCTCTGGGTTTCTTTTCTGTGACGGGGAGCAGTTTCCACCATTTATACCTCAGGAAATGGCGATAAACCAGCTGCAGCCTGGGGAAAAAAAAAAAAAAAACACAGCACAAAGAACTATTTCATTTAACATTCTTTTTCGAAAAGCTGATGGCCACTCAGCATCACACAAAACTTGTGTATAAATGCAATGCTATGCTAAGTGATGTGGAAATACCAAAGGACTGTGAAATACTTTCTAAAGAGCTATTAACGTGTGCCTGAGGCTATACTGCTGAGCTGCAAATTTAAGGGGCGTGTTTGCATCAGTATTCAAGTCATATTTGTTAGTGAGTAAACGAGAAAGGTAAATAGTGCCAAAAACATCTGAAAAGTTCCTATGCATTTTAGAAATTCCCTGCATTGAGCCATACAGCAGCACTATCACTGACTTTTTATTACTTTCTTAGCTAAAAGCCTGAAGTCCAGCCTTAGATCCACATATCTTCCTCACACAATGTTGTCATTTATGCATATTGTTACCCTAATGCTGGCCCACAGCCTCCAGCATAACATTAGTATTCAACCATAAATACGTGAATAACATCTCTGATATCACATGCCTAATGGCAAACACCTACATGCCTGGAGAAGTGAGGCAGTAGGTTACAAGCCTTCTGGAACATAAATTTATCATTACATATTTTACAACCCACTGTATGTATCTGTGACCAACTAAATAATAATATTCAACTATTCTCTAAAGCAACCTAATATGATGTCCCCATCATCACTATGTGATGAATGCTATGTGGATGAAGCACAGTATAGCAGGTGACACATTTACGCTCTTGAAAAAGACATAGCAAAACCTTGCTTTCCAAAACACTCAGAGAAATACTAACACGTGCCAAGCTTAAGCCCAGGGGCGGCAGACTTTTCTGGCACATTTAGTTTGGTTGACTGAAGCACTAGCTGCCCACCCTTCTGCCAAAGACCACCATCTCTACAGCTATACTGATGTAAACTGACAGTGGCAGATTCCCACATTTAATGGAAGAGCCAAAGGACAGCTGGAACAGTAACATCTTCAACTATTCCAAATAAACCTGTAACCAAACTTGTATCAACCGTAGTTCTCCAAGAGGCTGAGGCACTTGCATCTCCAGATAAATAGAAATCTCCTTTATAAAAATCCCGAGACTCTGCCAAAGTATAAGGATGGTTGTGAAAATGCAAAAAAAAAATTTGCTAAGGCCAGGTAAAAGTTATTAATGTGTTAACCAAGTTACCAAAAATAAGTCTTTACAGTGAAAAAAGTAACCTCTTCTTCAATGTCATCCCATACGACAAGCTGAAAAAATGGAAGCTCCAGACTTGCCGTGCTGAGCCTCACTAGTCTACTTCAGATTTTAATTTCTAGCCCCTTAAATAATATACTAATCTTAAAAAAAAAATTAAAAAAAATCAGTTCTGAAAATCTGACCCTACACTTTTCACAAGTCCCCACAGGCATACTTGCTGCTTTCAGACCTAGACCATTATTTATGAGGTCATTGATTTAAGAAATTACAAATGCAATTCCTGCAGGGAGAGGTTGTTTTTTTTTTTTTTTTTTTTTTTTTTTTTTTTTTTGGGAATGAATGTAGTTTAAAAAAATGTAAACATAGAAATATTAGGGTTGGAAAAGACCTCCAGGATCATCCCATCCAACCATCCCCCTACCACCAATGTCACCACTAAACCCAAGCACCATGTCATCGTTTTGGGCATGTAAGGTTTTACTCATGTACACAAGATATAACACAGCTTTGATGCACAAAAACACTTTATTGCAAATGCAGAATTTTTATCTTGTATTCATTGTCTAATATTGGCATAATAAAAAAGGTATAGCTTCATTTACTTATTTATTAACAACAACAAAAATGAACACATCAAAAAAAAAATGTCGTCATATGGATAATTTGATTTTTACTAGGCATTCATTTAAAGGAAAAGTAATGTAAGGAAACGAGACACAACAAGGGAAAAACCCTGTGCTAGGTCACTTTATGAATGACGCAAGTTAGTGACAAAAGCACAAAACAGCACCCATTTCAGGAGCTTCTGCCAATTAGCTATAAATTCTTCACCTCGCTGTATAACGAAGAACTGATGGTATGCTCAGGATGTATACTTATAATATTGGAAGGAGAGAAAAATATTTTTTTCCTAAGTTATAAAGGAGCGGTGAAGGTGGTACATGTTTCTCCTTACTACTTGTTTTTAAGCGGATACCTGGTACTACCTCATGGTAAGATGTGAGATAAACTATCAGTTTACTAAGCACCTGAGCAATATCTGGACTTGAATGTCATAAAATAGCATGAAACTACAAGAAAATACCCTGGCTATTAACAATTACAGCGTAACTATAAGCTTCAGAGGGATGAGACAGGACTGATCTTTGACAAAATACTGACTGCAGGCAGGACGCGGCTTCTTAACGCCACCGCAAAAGGAAACCAAGGGCCAGACACCTTCACAGCCCGTGTGGCAGGAGGTAACCACAGCCGGCTCCATCCCTACGCACCACCATGGCTGTTTGCAAACCCAAAGGAAGGCTCTGTGCTCTGCATAACTTCTGACCAACACCCGGTGTGCCCTCAGTCGCTGTTACTGGGACAAATACTCCCTAGGTGCCATGTTTAACCACACATCACGAAGCAGAGGCCCATGTGGCATGGCGAGGGGAGCCGCTGACAAGAAGATGGGAGAGGGGTAAAAGCCCTGGTGACAGGAGCTCCTCCACCTCCCTCTCCTCACAGCTCCACTTCCCGCCACCCACCCGCCGTCCCCATGGCAACGCCAGCAACCGCCCTTCACAGGTCCCCCTGCATGGCTTCACCACCGCTTCTGCGCATGCGCCATCCAGAAACATTAGGTGGCGCGGCGCGGCTCGCGCATGCGCAGCGCGCCGGGTGACGCCCAAACCCGAAAGCGGGCACCGCCGCCGCGTGGCGCCCTGCAGCTCCCAAGCGCCGGGGCGGGCCCGTGCCCGGGCGAGCCGACGGCATTTCCGGGGGAGGGCGGGAGGGAGCGGCGCGAGCAGAGTTGACTATATATGGTCATAGGCAGCGGCGGGCGGCGCGCGGCGCGGCCGCTTCCTGGTTCGGGCCGCGGCGCTGAGGCGGCGGCGGGCGGGTGAGAAGCAGAGCGGGAGCCGAGCGACCGCCGGTCTGCCCGCCTGCGCCTCCCTCCCTCCCTTCAGTGCCCTCCCGCTCCCTTCCTTCACAGCGCCACCGGCCGCGAGCGGGCGAAGATGCCGTACGAGATCAGTAAGCCCCCGGCGAGGCGGAGGAGGGAGGGTGGGGGGCTCCGGGGGACCGCCGGCAGCAACAAGTGACCGCGCCTTCTCTCTCTCCCCCACCCGCCTTCTCTCTCTGTCTCCCTTCCCCCTTTTTTTTTTTTTTTTTTTTTTTTTCTCCTCAGAAAAAGTGTTCGCCAGCCTCCCGCAGGTCGAACGAGGCGTTTCCAAAATCCTCGGAGGTGATCCTAAGGGCAATAATTTTCTCTATACCAACGGAAAATGTGTCGTCATCAGGAACGCCGATGTAACGTATCCCGCTTTATTTCGCTCCCTGCCCCGGCCCCGCTCGCTAACTTTGCTTTGCCTTCCCAGCCCCTCTCCCGCAGCAGCCCGGGCTTCCTTCACGCTTAATTATCGCAATTTGAGGTCGCGGCTCCGTGATCGGCAGCAGGGGGATAGGAAGGGTGCATGACTCATGCGTGCAGCCATGGGCAGCGGCTACAAAAATCTGTAAAAAAAAAAAAAAAAAAAATCTGCAAAAAAATCATTTTTTCCTTCCTTTCTCTGCATAGGATTTACACAGCAGAGACCGGTATATTCTGGTTGGCCCTGTTTATCTCCTCCTATGCCACTGTTAGGAAGTTGAGAGTTCTGTTTGCCTAATAAATGAAGTCTTCCTTATTTCCTCTATTGGGCCTTTTGCTAGTAAAAGAAGCATGCAAATACTTGCAAACAACTGTCTTAAAGTCCATTATTCTGTAGCTTCCCCCCACCCTGTGAGCACTCCAGGAATCAAACCAGTTGTCAGGTACTTGACTGTGGCAGGCTGTACCTTGAGCCTTCACCCTGCTCATAGGGAATTTTTCTCGTCATTTGAATATTAAAATGCCCCCAGTTAACATTTTCACTGGTGTTGTGTTTTTTTGCTTTGGTGATAACTAGGGAAATGTTAGATGAGTTATTTAAATGATTTCAAAGATGGCATCCCTTAGAGAAGTGTGGAGGAAGTGTTATATGTCTTGGCTATTGTCTTGCTATTGGTTTTCAAAAATCATTCTTTACATCAAAGTAAATGCTTGCTCTTCAGAAAAATCAAATTCTCCCCTAGATTTAATTATCTCTCTTACTCCAAGCTTGGCTTGCAGCGGGGAGAGCTGCAACGGGACAGATCCTACCTCTGGAATTTCTGGGTCTCCACGACAATGTATTTGTTGATGTCTGCTTCTGCTTTTTGTAAGCTGGATGTAAACCCTGATATCTCATCACTCCCACTGTATTCAAATGTTTCTTCACAATCGTGTCATAACACAGAAATGCTAGTAAACATTTAATTCTTTGCAAGCTTCTTGTGTGATAACCGTTTAAGTTCAGTCACTGAAAAACAAAACCATGCTTGTAATCTGGTTTTAATGCCTCAGTACTTATCCTATAGTAATAGTCTTTCACTCTTGGTGTCAAGAAAAGTTCAGTTTTCTGAAACCATAACCCCCAGTTAAACACTGTAATGGCATACAGTGCAATGAGAGAAGAGAGAAAAGCCACTCTGCTTACATTACAGTTCTTGCCCAAGATACGGATTGTGACCTCCTCCCTTGCACTGTCACTAGTGCTTCTCTGACCCTATTTTGGGGAGTTGAATTGGAAGAAAACAACTTGCTTTTAGCTTTTTGAATCAGCTCACTGAAGGTTTGACTGGTGCCAGTGTTAGTCCCAGCATGAGACAGAATGTAGAGCACATTGCAAAGTCTGAGTGCAAAAGCAAGGTGGGACTCTGGGAGTTCCAATTTAGACTGTTTAAACTCTCAAGGGATGTTGAGAATGGAAGTTATAAACCCTTCAGTTTTATGTTATTTAAGCTGGCATGCAAATTTACCTGAACTGGCAAGCAGGGGAAGAACACCCACCTCTAAGAGCTAATCAGTGGTGATGAATATAGCCTTCAGGGTTAATATGTGAGCATGAGCTAGAGACATTCTTTAACAAGGAAATGTCCTGGAGTGGTGATGAAGAAGCTCTCAGAGACAGAAGGACTAGTGATATTTGTAAGGTTTCATACTTCATAAATAATTTATACTGTCTTCATGGGTCCAAGTCTACTTTGAAGCTTGGAACTTTAACTGCTTGTTTTCATACGTGGCTCTGGTTTCAGTGTTCAAAATAAGCCACATAAGCTCTCTCTTCTAGTTGAATCCGGTATTAGGTTCTGTATTTGTCCTAGCTAACAAACTTATCCTAAAACCTCTTTAGAATTGATTTTTTTCTTCCTGGTATGAAAAACACATGAAATTTAAAAATAAATTAAAAAAAATCAAATAAACAGGATTTAAAATGGTAATTCTGACTTTCTACCTCATATCCTGAATTTTACTGTATTTTAAATTTGGGAATTTGATCTTAATGGTACATTTCACCCTCTTAAGTCAGTCTGTACGTTCAGTCTCATCCCCTTAGGTCTGTGAACTCTCAGAGTGTTGCTATAAAACAGCAGCCACTTATGTATGCCATTACTAACCAAATGTGGGGTTGGTTTGAGCTCCTTAAACTTGGAGATGGTGCAGCTATTGCTCAGGGAAAACATTATCGTGTATTGCTTAGCTAAAATCCCAGTTGCACACAAAATGGAGAATGACATGAGGATGCTGCAAATGCAGACAATTGTGACTTAAGTAAGGCTATAATGCACTCAAGCAATGTAAAAGCAGGAATGAAAAAGCTGCTGCTTGCATGAGTAAGCTATATTTTGTCTCCTGAGATGTAGCAGTACTGCAACAGCAAGAACTCGTGCAAGCAAGAGACTCTCTTTCTAGCATAGAGCAGGTGCTTTAGTTTTTCCTGATTGGACAGCTGAATCATGCCACAACATCAGGTGGTTCTCTGGTTTGGTTGGATAATTCAGTACTTATTGCAGCAGCTAAAATGGACTTTTGTTTTGACCATAGGATAATGTTTCTGGAGCTGGAAGATGCCTGTTAACTGCCAGTAAAAGTCTGCTCTAAGGAGTAGTGCATTACATTGTAGCTTAAGCAGTGTGTTCGGGAGATACGCAGAATGGCTTTTTTTTGTTTATGCAGTTAATTTGAGAGCAGGCATTGGGAGAATTTTTTCTAGATGTTATCCTTTGATTGGTGTGGCACCTCAGTATTGTAACACCATTGGTCTTCTGAGGCACAGTCAGTTTTATTATCCAGCCTGAAGCCTCTGAAAGCACGTAAAACCGAAGAGATAAAACTACGATGGCATGGCAGCAAATTTCTTTAAGAACTCCTGTACAGCTGTTGCTACTAGGGAAGACTTCCTGTGCTAGTCTAGCAGCTTTTTAACCAGATTTCAGTTGGCAAGAATGAGTAAGCCTTGCACAGCTCATTGGTTACTGAGTAATCCGGAGTGTGTGTACTGATGAGTAACGGCCATGCAGTATGGTTAACCATCTGCTGAACCTTCATACTCCACTATAGTACAACTTCTGGGTGTGTGTTCTGAAGCACAGCTCGTGTTTAGTGGTCTACATAGAGAGCTGTCTTACCTGGCTAGCCTCATAAAAAGGACATCTGATGCTTGGCATGCTACTTCTGGAGAGGGTTTTTCTACTTTTCAGCAGATACTGAAAGGAGGAGAGGGTCACAGCTAGTTTGTAAGAGGAAATACTTTAACTGTGCCAGTTATTAGAAATTAGCATATGATGTTTCAATCATAACTGGACAGCAATTTTCTGCGATGTGCCCTGCAGTTTTCTTCTCAGTTGTAGACTATATCTTGATTTAAAGGAAAGAGTGAGAGAAATGCAGGAAGAAATTATGAATTTTATCATGGAATGTCTGATTTTACTCCTATGAAAACCAGAAAATATTACCTAGTAACATTTTTTTCCTTTAAATTAGAATCCTGCAATTGCTGACATCTATACCGAGCATGCCCACCAGGTTGTAGTTGCCAAGTACGCTCCTAGTGGATTCTACATAGCGTCTGGAGGTAAGGTATTGATGCGCATGCTGGATGGGCTATGGGGGCAGAGCTGTTAAAAGTGCTTGGCACAAAACTTATTGGCACAACAGAGGAGAGTTAACCTTTAAATGTATGTCCAAACTATATGCATCCAATGTGACGTGCTGCAATGGCAGTTTGTGAGGGAGGAAGGAAGGACTCGTGCAGTTGTTCCTCTAACCTCTTTCTAAAGCATTGAGTTCTGTTTCCTGCTTGGTCTTTTTAAAATTGATGCTTAAATCAGAAGGAACCTGGAAATCAGCTTTACAAAGTAGAAAGTTAAAGAGAAGAAAGCTTGGTGTAATAAATGACGTCTGTACATGCAGCAGAATAAGCTGTTTCTGAAATATGGGGCTACTGTTTCTTCCCATTAATATACTTAGATACTTCAGGGGTGAGGGAAGAGTATACTCATTTTGTTTCTATAGCCCCTTTTTTCCTGACAGAATTTGGCAAGATTTAGCATCATTTTTCTTACAGCTGTAACACAAACTAAAAAAGGCTTTCCCTGGTAAGTTAACAGGGAGAGTGGCAGATTCTAAACTTCTGTGAAATATATATATGTGAATGAATATCTGAGAATGGACAACGTGAATTTCCTTCTGCATGAATTTTCTGGATTATTAGCAAAAACGGCTGCAGTTTTTGATGACTTACAAAGAACTAAAACCCATGTTAACAGCAGCTTGGTTCAAATAATTCATTCTTTTCAGGAGGACTTGGTGTACAGTTGAAGAATATTAACGTGCAGCCTCCATTTCTTAGAATTGCAATCAATTTGTATATTAAAAAAAAATATAAAAATGCCATTGTCAATTAGAAACACTTGAGAAGCAACTAGTGGGCCCAAATAGAGCAAAACTTCCTGGTTTGAAGTAACAGATCAGTTACTATTGCTGAAAATAAATGTTCTGAATATGTACCCCTTAGTGAGTCTAGACTCCTTCACACAGGCCTTAGTAGTTCATGAATTTCTCACCAATTTTATGGGTACAACACTTCTGAATTTGTAAAATACCTATCCTTTCCTGCATATCCAAAAGCTGTATTAGAATATGTATCTTCTGAATACTGGAGAGCTTTAAGAACACTGATAACACAGCCTTAGGTTTTTATATTTTTTGTTGTTCCTTTTTTCCCCTCCTTGTCTGAAGGGAACGAAAGCCAGGATTTTCTTGGCTCAGTCTTGTGTGTGGACCATATGTCAAACCGAGTACCTTCTTAAAATCGAGCTTGTATTCTTTATTCTACCAACTTTGTGCTGTAGGTTTTTGCTGTACTTAACCCTCAGGATAACCATCTATTTTGTTCTTGTGACAATGTAGATTCAGTCTTCTGTAAAATAGGTTATATATGCCTAGCTTGATCCGAAAAGATGTCTTTCATTCGTGATCAGTGTAAGGAAGCGCCTTGCTTCTAGGGGAATTACTCATTTGTGTTTTTTGTTTTTTTTTTTTACTTTAGAAGTTGTTTGTCCTACACCGGTAAACAACCTTAGGCTGTAATATTTCCTTTAAAAACTGTCTTCTGTATGTCACTTATAGTTTCATGATACTGCTGAGCATTGGGTCTGAAGACAGTATCAAGACTCTTTAAGCTTGTTGAAGTATAACATGTAAGACTCACTTCTCTATAAGTTTGCATTACGTATGCAGCCTGCATTAGTGCTTCATGAGACAGATCTTTGGCAATATGTTTTGTGGGTTTTAAGGTAACTTCTTCCCTATTGGTGTCATAAGAGACATAGTAATGTGAGATAAGACAAAGCTGCGTGTCCTATCTGTTAATAGACGAAACAAACAGATTTTGAAGTCTGAACTTAAATTCAACTACAAAAGCATTCTCTGTAAAATGAAGGGTTCTAAATCTCTCCTTTTAGCAGAAGTAAAGGAGGTGAGTCAATGGGCAGGTCCCAAAGATAAAGGGATGCTGTATGTCCATGCTATAAAGATGCACTGATACTCAAAAGAGCTCTGCTGTGCTGGAAGATAGGCCTTTAACATATAGTTTATTCTAAAAAGTGTTTTTTATGAAGGGTTCGATACACACGATCCACTGTGTGGGCTTTGTTACAGATATGTAAACCTGTCTGTGCATAGAACAATTCTGCTGGTTGCAGTGTTGCACCACGGTAATTGCTTCTAAATGGAAGAAAGCTCTAGTTTTGTGTAATACTTAGAGGAAATAATGACCAAGGCAGCTGGGATTATGTTGCCCTAGATTGTTAGGATTTGTTGCATCTGCTGCTTGTGTCATTAGCATTTCTGATACTGTTAGATTTCTTTGTAATAATCTAGAAGCTGCATGTGGATACCTGCACAAATAAGCACGTACATGCTTTTGTATAGAAAAAGCACGCTGATGTGTGCATGAGTAGAGCTTTATGGGTAGAGGTCTCTTCATACCTCTCTCTATATATCTTTATATTTACATGCAAAATGGGTTTGCTACAAAGGTGCAAAAAAGTTGAAATGTGAATTTTAGTACAACAGCCACTGTCCACCAGTTTCCTTTCTTATTGTAGGGTAGGGTGGCTTACTTTCCAAAGTAGCATGTGTGAGCCATCTTGTAGTTGGTGGGGGATTTTCATTTTTTTGGTAACACAGACATGTAATATGCAAATGCCTACCTGCTCTTTACTATGTGATTTTAATCATGTTCTCAAAAGTTCTTTACATGTATTATATTTATTGCAGCATGTCTTGAGCCTTAAATAATCTGGTTAAAAACATACATCAGTGAAACAGATGTAGTCTTCAGCATTCTTCAATCAAGTGATTTGTGGTTGTTGAGATAAGATTGGTCCCTAGTACCAATGTTCAGTGTAGCTGAAAATTTGTATCCTGGCAGATTGTTGAGTCATGTGACCGAGTCATGCTGGAACAATAGTTATTCTGCTTTATTATGGCAGATGTCTCTGGAAAGCTAAGAATCTGGGATACTACACAGAAGGAACACTTACTGAAGTATGAGTATCAGCCATTTGCTGGAAAAATCAAGGATCTTGCCTGGACTGAAGACAGCAAGAGAATTGCTGTGGTTGGAGAAGGAAGGGAAAAGTAAGTAATTCTTTTGTATTTTGTATAAGTTGTACATATGTCTGTGTATTTATGCATATGTATTTGTGTGTGTATAAATATTCACACTGTAAACCTCTGTAATCTAGCAAAGCAGGTTCTTTGCAGAAAGCTTTTCCTTCTTCAGAGGAAGGAAATCGTGGTTTGTTCCCTCTTTAGACTTCAAAATGTCCTGTTCTGCAGCAGAATACTTTATGAAGTATTTGACAGCTGTAGAGGTACTCAGAAAATACAGTAGCTTAGTTTAAAGCAGTTACAATAGCTTAGTTTAAATTGTGTGGGTTTGCTTATTTTTTAGGGGTGATATTGTATTAAATATCTGTTCAGTGTGACTCTTTGGGGATTTCTTTGTCTGATTCTGACAGAGTAGGAAAGAAAAGCCACAAGTAGATTCTCTTCCTCTTCTTTAACCCCTCTCAAATTGAGGATACAATTGAAGAATAAGACTACAAATAAAGAAAACCTTGTATCTGAATTCTCTCACCCAGCAACACTCCCATACTTTTAGGTATTACTGTGTTGATTAAAATTGCAACCAGTTGTCCTTGTCTGACTAAATAAGGTGTCTGTTTCACTTAGGTTTGTCCTTCATGTTTAAAGACTGGCAGATCTCTAAAGCAGAGTCCATACCAAGTAGTCTCATATCCAAATGTCTGAAAAACATAGCATGGTCCTGTTCCCCACCTCCTGTACCATTTCTTAAAAACCTTGTCCTGATATTGCAGAGATGTTCTTTGTCCCTGTCTGTCCCTTCACCCCTACCTGCCCCTTGATAGGTACTGTAGAAATTTTGTTCTTCTGCATTAAGAAACTGGACTCTTTCATATTTGGTGTGTGTACTTCAAAACTGGAATTGAATGCAGAAGTCATTCTGTTGAATGCAGAAGTCATCCTACAGAGCCTATTTTAAATAGTGATTTTCTGATAGTTTAATGCCATGTACTGACTATACTGATTTAAATGCCATTGTACTGACTATACTGATTTAAGGTGTTTTTTTTTTTTTTTTTTTAAAAGGCAAAAATGATTCCTTATATCTTTAAGTAATTGTTGTAAAAGTGATGGCACCCAACCTGGACTAAATTGTCAGATAATTGATCTGATGCTATTGTTATCCTAGCTCTCTGAGTTCTGTGTAGTGACTAGGTAGTTGGCATAACTTAGTGCTTTCTCTTATAAACCAGTAGACTTGCTGAAGAATATCTTCGGGATCTCTGATTTGTAAAAGCTCCGTACATTTAAAAAAAAAAAAAAAAAAAAAGTTAGTCTGACCTTTTCAGCAAATGTCTGCTATTAAAGTCTAGGTTCTATCTCCAGCAAGATCTTAAATATTCTTCAGGGAACTGTGATGTGGTTGCATGAGATTAATGAGATGACCTAATTTCTTTGAGTGCACTCGAATCTGCTGTTTGCAGATGATCAAGGAATTGATGTAAATGTAACTTTTATGAATTATACTTAATGTGTACTTCTCTAACTAGATTTGGAGCAGTGTTCCTGTGGGATAGTGGTTCGTCTGTTGGTGAGATCACTGGACACAACAAAGTGATCAACAGTGTGGACATAAAACAAACAAGACCTTATCGTCTAGCAACTGGCAGTGATGACAACTGTGCTGCTTTCTTTGAGGGACCTCCATTCAAATTCAAGTTTACACTAAGTGTGAGTTTTAAGCTTAGTTATGGTTATATTAAACTGTGTACCAAATTAACTAAAAGCTTTACAAAAAGCTTGTGGTTTTTGTCACAACTAGTTTTAATAAGTTCTTAATTCCCTCTTTTGAGCCATAGTTGGTGTCACGTGTCTGTCTTAAACCCATGTTTGTATATAACTGAAGGCTTGGCTCAAGCCTACAAAACCAAAAAAGATAATTTCTTAAGAAGAAAACCTGAAGCATTTTAAATTTTGGCCTTACATCCTCTTTCATAGCATAAGCAGTAGGAATTCTCATCTGCCCTTGTGGTGCTCCATGAGCTCTTCTTCCTGACAGAGAAATGCGTAGTGTTTCTTAAGACTTGAAGGTGCTTGATTCAAGAAAAGTGGTTGTGTGAGTGGAATTTCCCAATCTGCTTAAGAATGCTTAAATCTTAAATCCCAAGGCAGCTTTGAAAGGGTGAGAGGAGGTGTTTTGAAATGTAACTAGCCACAGAAAATATATACTCAATACTCGTAGAAATCAATTTTCTGTTTTTACATTTTCTTACTTTTTTATTGTACTAATTGAAATCTCATAACTGAAATGAAGCCTGGAAATACCACATTTAAGACAGTCATTGTTACTTGAGGCAAAAAAAAAAAAAAAAAAGCCAAGAACTTGTGTAGCTTTTTCTGATGCCATAAAACGTGTCTTTAAAAAAAAAAAAAAAACAGTATTGCAGAGATACTGGATTTTATTGGAATAGTAAATTCCAAATACTTATTGGCTCTTTTTTAAAAACGACAGTAGTAGGACTTATTTTCATAAGTATGTGCTTTGAGTAAGCTTCATACATTGACTTTAGTAAGGATTCCATTCCAGTTCTAGAAAAGGAATTGTTTTGAGCTCTGCAATCCAATGAAATGATGTAGTTGCCTAATATATTTCTGAACTTAAGTTGATACTTACATTTTGCTAAGCTGGTTCTTCTGGAGCTGTGAGGTCTGAATTGCTTACCAGTGCTGCTCAGACTGGTATGCGCTGGAGCCTTCCTTTTAAAGTGATATTTGAGTTGCTGTATGGGATTCAAGTACAGGCTGTTAAATGGCTTAGATTGAAGCTTGAGGTATTGTGGGGGTGAAAAATGTATTTAATCAAAGAAAGTAGGTTAGAACCTGCCTTTTATAATACTAAAAATAGTCTTCCAAATCTCTTTGCATGGGAGCTTTGGCCTCATTGCGGTGCTTTCCTATTTAATGTGTGCTTTCTAGTTAACATCGTTCGAATAGTCTCCTATTTGTAAATGGCCTATTTGCGGAGCATACATCAGTCTTGCCTGGTTATTTCAGAGCTAGTATGACTGCAGTCTCCCAGAATTGGAATTCCAGTGAACAATTTATTCTTCACTGCTCTGTTTTTTTTTTGTTTGTTTGTTTTTTTACAATAATAAGCATAAAATACTTTTCTGTGTGCAAGATTCCATTGGACAATGAAGTAAGTCAAACTTTAGAGAATGCTGCAGAAGAATTGACTTGAGGACAGGAATCCTATGATTGCATATAGGCTGCACCTGAGTTTTTCCCCCCCCCCACATATCCCTGATACAGAGGTTACTCATTCACCTGGTATTGTGCAAGTGGTGTGAACTACATCAATATCCAATGGTTTCTTCCCTGGGCTGTTGTTGATTCGCATGGTCTTCTTCAGATAGAGGCTTGGTTTGTTCTTGAGAAACTGAATAGCAGTATTCTCTACAGCAGGCATCTCCTACATAACTAATTCATGGCTTGAATATAAAAGAACTTCATTGTTACTGGATTATCTCCTATGTAAACTAGTCTCTTATCTTGTATACTGGTTGTTCTCTTTTCTACAGGACCATACGCGGTTTGTGAACTGTGTGAGATTTTCTCCTGATGGGAACAGATTTGCTACAGCTAGTGCAGATGGCCAGGTAAAACACAAGTAACTTTCTGTAGTGATTTTTAGAATAAGAGTTTGTTGTGCATTTTCTTATTCCTGCTTTTTCTTACTCTTGCTGCTTTTTCTTCTGAGAAATGACTGGCTTAGACTTTGTGTCCCTCTATAGAGGTGTAACAGCTGATATCAGACCATTTTCACTTAGCCTTGTCCCTGTTCCATCTCCCTGATGTATTACTTCTCTTGGAGATGATTTTGGTATGAATATATCAGACTTTTGCAATATGTACATCCTTGTTATGATTCTGAAATTTCATGTTGAAATACTGAACTCATAGATGGTATCGCAGCTCCATGTGGACACCATGCTGCTAAGGCCAGATTTAATAACATTTACCATAGGCTGCTCCTTCTATGTAGTAGATTTCCATGTTGTAGGCAGATACCCCTGACAACAGTGCTAAGCAGCTGCCATCACAGAGGGAGTTAAAAATGTTACATGTCCCACAATTTCAAATGTCAGGATCCAACGTACAGGGTGGCTTACTGTGCTTATTTAGAATTGTCATTTTATTGATTCAGGCTTAAATATCCAATGCAGGAATACTTGAGCCTCTTCAAAAATCTGCTACTTAATAAGCCAGGAAGTGTGCTTTGTAACAAAAGAACATGAGCAATGCAAGTACCAATGTTCTAGTTCTTCAGTGTTTTTTCTCCTGTTACTGATTTTCTATTTGTGATATCTGTGTGCTCTTTTAAGATTTTCATTTATGATGGGAAGACAGGAGAGAAAGTGTGTGCTCTTGGTGGAGGCAAAGCTCATGATGGAGGTATTTATGCTGTAAGTATCACTTCATTTGTGCAAATGATCCGTGCTGTTTCATTCCAAAGTTCATGGACTGTGAAGTCTTGCAATAATAAATGCATTTACTATCTTATGGTGGCATTTGCTTTTACAGATTAGTTGGAGCCCTGACAGTAGCCAGTTGCTTTCTGCTTCTGGAGATAAAACTGCTAAAATCTGGGATGTTGGTGCTAATTCTGTTGTCAATACTTTCAACATGGGATCAAACGTGCTGGATCAGCAGCTGGGTTGCTTGTGGCAGAAAGACCACTTACTGACTATCTCCCTCTCTGGCTATATTAATTATCTGGACAAGAACAATCCAAATAAACCTTTACGTGTCATAAAGGTAGGTGAAACTTACATTGTCACACCAGAGTCTCTCTAATAAGTGGTTTGGTGATTGAAGTTGTCTAGATGGAATAGTTGAGCACTGACAGATGGCTTTGTTAAATGAGCATTGCCAAACAAGCTATATGTGACTGACTATCCCAAGTCATGTAAATCAAAAAGCTACAATGTTATGTGCAGTGATATTGTGCAAATATATACAGACTGATTTGATTTCGATTAAGGTTATCAAATTTTTCTTTTGTAGTAGCTTTAAGCATTCTTCAGATGAGAGAAGAATACAGCATAGATAGAAAACTGCCAGTGATGTCTCAGTCAACCAGAGCCACTGTGTTGTGAACAAGGTGACTAGGGTTACTATACAAGTGAGCTTTAATTTTAGGAATTATAGAGTTCGCTGACACAGCACTCTCACGGGAACTTACATTTTTACATGAACTAGAAACAGATGTCCCAGATTCTTGCTACTGCTACTATAATTCTGGCAGCTGGTGTGGGTGCACAACCACATTTAATCTTCATCTGAATTGTAAAGTGCTTGAAAAGTAAACTTTGCCTATGAAAAGGCTGTGAAAGTATTTTGGCCTAGCTAGCAGTCTTTAAGTAATAGGGGTATTCACAGTGCTTATTTTTTTCTCCTTAATGAGTAGTACATGTAAATAGCGATACTGCAGTAATAAAGTGGCTTCACTAATTAGTGGTTTGTATTCTGGGCGACCTTTAATGCTTATAAATGTTACTTTCTGAATAACCTCTAATTCTTCTCAAATAGATTTGAACTTATATATGGATGTTAAAATGAAAAATTGCCCATCAATAATTATTTGTCTCCTATTCACAGGGTCATAGTAAATCAATTCAGTGTCTTACAGTGCATAAAAATGGTGGAAAGTCCTATATTTACTCTGGCAGTAATGATGGTCATATTAATATCCTTTGAATAATAACGTGATACTTGTTTTAACCTAATAGTCCAAGAAAGCTTGTTAGGAAAAAAATGCTTCACCAAAGACAAAAATTATCTTTATTGAACACAATTTATATCTGCTGAAGAAACTTACTTTGTCTACTTTGTCTTCCCCATCTTATTTTACTGTTTGCCTTTAAATTTGCCTGCTAAATACATGCCAATTCCTAATTGCCAATTCTCACTACTTTGTGGTAGGTAGATCGTTAGAATGGAGAAGTAAATAAATATACAAATTAGCCTCTTGTAACTTTCTGTATATACTTGATTACACATGCTAAATATGTATTGCTGCTGCTTGCTGTTACATGCAGTAAATAAGTTCCAGCGTGAGCTGGAAGTCATCTGTTTTGGTTTTTTAGGTGTTCAGGCCAAGGAAGATGATAAACTCTTGTTCGATCTCCCTCTGACCTAGTAATAAGCACTTCTTACAGTAGTTCTTCCCACCTGTATTCAGGTGACATATTCTGTGACATACCAATCCTGTTCTTTGATATCCCAAATGTCACCAGGCTTTCTCAGTACTTGAGAACTTGTACTTCTCTTAAGATTCGATTCCAGTCCTGCTTTTTTTCTGAAGCAAAATGTTGGGAATGCAGAGTGATCCCTAAAGGGTAAAGGGTGAGGCTGTGGTGTATTTAGCTAAGACTGTTGGCTTTTCTTCAACATTCTGAAGATTATAAATAAAACTGCAGTCCAGCTTGCCATGATGCATTAAAATGGCATTACACTGGCAGAAACCATCACAAAATAAAGGACTTAGCTCTCAGCAAATCTCTAGTACAAAAAAATAGTTCAAACTGATGTTAATACTTCTTATGAGGAAAAGCCAATGTTGCAGGACTTCTAACTGTAATTCTTTTCAAAAGTACTTTGAGTTCTCAGACCTAATGCTAATTGTTCCAGTATTTACTATCAAGTGTAAGAACTTGTTTAGCTTATTACAGAACATCAGAATTTCATTTAATAAATAGTGTGAGGGATATTGAACACTGACATCGGTTTCCTGGAGAAAGTGTAGAGACTCCATTATTGGAGATGCTCAAAACCCAATTGAATGAACAATCTGCTTTAGCTGAACCTGACTTGAGCAAAAGTTTGGACTAAACAGTCTCTAGGGGCTACTTCTGACCTCAGTTTTTCTTATTATATAAGCTATTTAACTTTTTAATTGGGATGTTGTTCTATATCTGACTGCATTGGCATCTTCAAATATTCCTTAATTCTGTGTGTACATTATTGGGATTCAGACACTGGAGAGAATGATGGCTTTTCTGGGAAGGGCCATACAAACCAGGTTTCTAGAATGGCAGTGGATGAAATGGATCAGCTGGTCACCTGCAGTATGGATGATACTGTGCGCTATACTAACCTTAGCAAGAGGGACTACAGGTTAGTTAAACTTACCTTTTATTGTAATATTGAAGCCTTTTTTATTTTACAGCAACCGTTTTATTGACTTATGGGGTATATAATTTTATGCTGCAATTTATTCAGGTTTAAAGTTACCATGGAAACTGTAGAAATGATTGCTGCACCAACCTTGCTTTTTTCTGTGACAAAGGGAAATGCATCCCAGACTTTTTGCTTAGTCTTATCCCTTCCTCAGGTTAGATAGGTATCTGCCTGTATCAGGTGGCTTAGGGGATGGTGGGAAGGGTGTCAGTTACTCTGATTCATTAATACACAGGAATACTGTTAATAAGCAGCTTTTTAGGAGGGCTGGGATACAGCTGTTTCTTCATCAAAACTGCAACTGAAGGAAAAAAAAAACCTTTACAGAATTGTATTAAGATCACCTAGTTACATCCAAAATTCATACTCTAGTGTAGTAATGTAGTAACACTGACTTTCACTTAGAAAGTATACTACATGATTAAGATATGTTTACTCTTTAGAATGTCAGTAAGGCAACTTAGCAGATTTTAAAACTTTTCATGCATATCAGTGAAGATCATTATTAGGTGATTATTTTAAAACTGATTATTCAATAATATTAAGTTTGGAATATTTTTTCTGTTTTGCCCTTCCTGCTTCTCTACCCTACTACACCTTCCTCCAGTGGCCAGGATGCTGTGAAAATGGATGTTCAGCCAAAATGTTTAGCTGTGGGTCCTGGTGGTTATACTGTAGTTTTATGCATTGGACAAGTAAGTATTCACTTCTGGACTTGCAACACAACTGCTCTGTTAATAATGCAGTGTATGGTAACAAGATGGCTTCTAACTTGTTTAGTGTGGGATTGTTAGCAAGAACTTCAGAGAACATAATTAAATGAGCCCTTATGATAGCCTTGCCTTTTCTTCTTCTACTAATTCAATGGTCTTATGTATGGATTTAAACTTAATGTAGTCTCTTGTGTGCATACATCTGAATTCATTATCAGTACAGTTTTGTGCTGGAAGGCTGCACCAAGTCTAAATTGAAACAGGGAGAAAAGAGCCCTGTTTACCTGCTGAATTGGAAGCTAAATAGGCACGTCTTGACTGTTGGATATAAGTCTGTCTGAAATAAATCCTCTCAGGTACTGATTAAAGAGAGATTCTGATTTGCTGTCTCATTCAAGTTCATTATTCTCGATTCCATTCTCCATACTCATTATCTTTTTGGAGAGAGAAGGGGAGTTCTGGGGAAGAGGATAAAGAAGAGAGGGAGGGCAGAAAAGGGCAAGGCAATAAAATTAACTTGATCATGTAACTGCTGGAGTAAGCACACTTACCTCTATGTACTATGCTGGCCTTAAGAACATCTTTGGTAGTATTTAAGACTTCTCTGGTGTATGTTTTTTTTTTTTTTTTGAGTGATTTTCTTAGTTGATTCTTTTCTAAAGATTATATGGATTAAGCACTATGTTTATGCAAGAATATTAACTTCCAAGTAATGCTCTTGTGTGTGCTGTTCAGTGAGGCAGTTCTGGAGGAAAAATTGCATCTTGCTGCTGCATTTTTTTGGCAACTAATCAATTGAAAAAATGCTGTTCAGCGTGGATAGCTCTAATTTGCTTGTCAGCAGTATTCAGATCACAATACTCCAGAAGGATTTGTATCATCAAGGCAATCTTGTATCAAAGCCTGCTGAAGTTCTGATATTTTTTTCCTTATTTGGATACTTGTTCTATGCTTAGGCTTTTCATTAATATTGTCCAAACCTGTTTCCAATGTGAGTTATAATTCTAGTTGTCTGTTACATAAATCTAGATAGGAGATAGGCCTCAAAATGTAATACTGCAGTATTAATGTGCAGCTAATTTGGTCTTGCATCCCTTCCTTTAATAGTGAACTGGGCAGGGAGTGAGCACTGCTAAAAATACTACTTTATCCATGTTTCTTTTCTGTTCTGACCAAGTGAGGTAAAGCTGAATGCAGTAGAGCATGCACTGTGCTACCTAATGTAGAATGCTTAATCTGCTGTACTAGAGTACTTAGTCACCACACAGGCCTTCTTTAATTTTTAAAGGAGTGAATCAGTTCCCTTAGGATCAGAATATAGTAAACTTCTGAGTGGTCAGAGTGGATTTGTGACTAAGCAGTGTGGGTTAGTCAGTTGTGTATTGGGCGCTTGGAAGAATGATCTTAATAGTAACTGATTTTTATTTACAGATTGTCTTGATGAAAGATAAGAAAAAATGTTTTGCAATTGATGACCTTGGCTATGAGCCTGAAGCTGTAGCTGTTCACCCTGGAGGAGGTACAGTAGCAGTGGGAGGAACGGTAAGGTTGCACTTAAAATTGTACTTCTGTGAATACTTGCACCAGTAACAGAAGCCTTTAACAATAGTAGGTCTGTTGTGTTGAGTAGTAGATAGCAGGTTGTAACAACAGCAGTATTGTAATAAGTAACCTATGTATAATTGGTATTCCTGGGGAATGAAAGCCCAGGTTCTTCTACCACTGTGACCAACATTTTATTTCATTTCTCCCATCTCGTCTTCAGTGTCTATAAAATGTTTTTACTCAGTTGCAAGCTTAAAGTAGGCAAATTCTTCAGTACTGTATTCTAGACTTGTTGGACTGCAGCCAGTATAAATGACAGTTCTTTAAACTGTTTCTCAATATAAGCAGTACCAGATGGAATTGATGAAAACAGCCCAGAAGCTCGGTGAGCCTTCCTGTTTCTACTGTACAGTGATTATTTCTGTACCTTCCACTCTTCTCCACTTTTAACTTGCAGGATGGGAATGTCCGTTTGTATTCAATCCAAGGAACCTCTTTAAAAAGTGATGATAAGTCTTTGGAAGCTAAAGGTCCTGTTACTGACCTGGCATATTCTCACGATGGTGCCTTTCTTGCAGTCTGTGATGCAAACAAAGTTGTCACTGTCTTTAGTGTCACTGATGGCTATGCGGTAAGAAATGCTGCATTTTTTTTTGTTTAAAAACAAACGCTGGCATCTTGTAGCTAAATCTGTTGCGGAATGTGTAGCTAGTGGACATAATTGTTAAATTGCAAATGTGTATTTGGTGTTCCTGTGACTTTACTTGATGTCTTGGGATAGTGTTTCTTTTCACAGCAGCTTATGTGAAGCCATCAGATTGTTAGAGTAGGTGAGGAAATGTACAGCATAAGTTGGTTACTATGAAAATGCTCAAGTTCAGTCTAATAACAAATAGGGTGGAGTAGGGAAAAGGGTGAGGTTTCCACAGCCTAGGGGTAATTAAATACAAAAGATTACAAAGTATGCAGGTTCCATATTTGGGTCAGCTGAATCAGTAGCATGGAGTTCTCTTGCCTTTTTTCAAAAGTCAATGGATTGCATGCATATCAAGTAGAGAAATTGTGTGCATTTCTGTACAATAGATAAGAATGCAGGCCCAATTTGATGAGAATTCTGCAGTGCAATAAATTTTAATGAAGTGAATAAAGCAGACTTAGCGATGTAACTTTGCTGGTCGTGGCATACAACTTTGTGGTAAGAACTAAACACCAAAAGGGATATATAGTAGGGCAGGGAATCTTGTTCTGTCCTTAAATCTGTCCTTTCACCAAGAGCCAAGTAACAGGCAATTGCTGCTTCTCAGCTGAGTAGCCAGTATGTGAATCGGCATTCTAAAGTCGTTTTTACTGAAACCACACTGAAGTAGAAAATTCAGTATGACATTCCAAAAAAAAACACTTTAGTTTCTAAGTAAAAAATTAAAAGCGTTTTTCTTTCTGGAAACATCTGAAGGGTTATTTTAAAGGCCTCTAAAAAAAAAAGTAACTTGCTGTATGTGCCCTTTACAGATCCATGTTTCGTAGAAAGTCTTCAAATTGTTTACAGAAGGTCTGGATTTTTATATACATTTTATGCCATTTATTTAAAGTTTGATCAAAAGAAGTCAGCACTTGGCTTAGGGCATCCATCTGCACCTTTAGATACACATTAAAATTATAATTGTTTATTTCTGTGATGCTATACATTGAAAGCCAGTGATTTCTTGCAGTAGCTGGAACTAATGAAATGATGCTGTATCCCTGTTATCTTTCAAATAGGAACATAATGTCTTCTATGGACACCATGCAAAAATTGTTTGTATTGCCTGGTCACCAGATAATGAACACTTTGCTTCTGGAGGCATGGATATGATGGTATATGTTTGGACTGTAGGTGATCCAGAGACCAGAGTCAAAATACCAGGTATGTTTGCTTCAAAATCTTACTTCTAAAAGTTGCTAGTCTTAAAATCCTGCATGGTGCTTGTTTTCTAAAACTGTACAGTAAGCAGATAAATTGCTGTGTATGTTCCCAAGCTAATTTAGCCTTCATGTTAATCTCCTCCATATAGCTTAGCTGGCTGTTTTAGATATGTTCTGTTATGTTCTTTTATTATGTAGTAACAAAATACAGTACTAGTATTTAATGCAGCTGAAAATCACTTTTGGAATATGTGCTGAAGTTTTGTCAGCCTGGCCTTCCTAATTATTTTCTTATTTCTCGCTGCCATACAGATGCTCACAGACTACATCATGTAAGTGGCTTGGCATGGTTGGATGAACATACTCTGGTAACAACATCCCATGATGCTTCTGTCAAAGCGTGGTCTATCTCCTACAATTGAAATAAGCCGTCTCTTTGGAAGGACCTAATCAGGGACTAGAACTACTGCAGCGGAACATAGCATTTCTCTTAAAGAATCTGTATTGGCCTCTGGGTCTGCTATCATATCCTCATATCTTTACAGGGTGTTCATATCTGTAATTAAATGTACTTTGAAAGCTTTAGCCAGTAACAGTTTGCACATGAAAAGCACTTAAATTATGTCTGGAGCTTAACCTTTGTGCTGAACATTCCAGAGGCAACAGCCTAGCAAGTTGGCGTGAAAGATTCAGGCGTGAAAGATTCAAACTCAATCACTCGTTCTTTTCTAACCAAGAAACATGAGACTGTACAGCATGAGAGTAATACTTCTCATTTTTTCTAATTACAGAACATTTCTGTACTAACGGTCATAGTAAGAATATTTAGTTGCGATCTGAAACCAATCAAGCTGTGTGCAGCTACTGTATATTGCTTTGCTTCTCTGTACTGCACCAAACTGTTGCCTCAGATTTTCTCCTCCAGATAACAAAATGGGGTACATACATAATAAACTTTTTATGTATTTCATGTCAAAGCTTTGTGGTTTATTTTAGGATGGAAGTGTGGGGTTTTGATGTACTTACTGTTGTGGGTATAATGTTTACAAATAATTGTTGTGGCAACTTCTTGCTTCGAAAACACATTTGTTACTTTCATGGAATAAGAATGTCTAGTCATTTCAGTGTCAGAAAAATCTGTTTCAAAGATTAAAGATATTTTCTGTTTGAAGGAGGAGAAGCATGTTATTGTTCACAAAAAATGCAGTACTTCTACCACCCTTTTTTGAAAGTACAGGAATTAAACTAAGTGAAGCATTGTTATGACTCGAAGTGCTTTTTGAGGAGATAATGTTTGCTAAGTAACTTCTATGGATCCGCATGTACAGAACAGTTGCATGTAAGCTGTTATCTAATGCAAACAGATCATGCTCTTGTGTGTAGTTCCCTTCTCGCACTCTACAGCACATGTAAGTGATTTGATGCTAACAGTCCAGCCAGGCTGGAGGAGGGCACTGGTGCAATGTAGTAGGATTTGTTACCATCTCTATTGGCCAAAAGTTGGTGGTGGTGTCCACAACCTTGGAATACTTTTTTTTTTTCCAAACTTTCCTCTAAGTCTTTATCACTGTCACCCCTCCACTATTGGTTTGGTTTTTACTAAGCTTTCCTTTCTGTGTGGATTTGTATGTTGTTTTTCTTATTAGTTATATTTCTATTGATTAATTGTACAGCAAATAAAAATTCTTCCACTGGGCCTTTCACTGATAACTTACAATGTCAGATGTATCATGTTATGTTTTTTTTAAAGGGGGAACAAATAGTGGATGTGTATTTGGCTACATAAGCAAAGCACCTTTTCCAAAGAAACTGCTGACCTTTCTAGAGCTATCTATGTGGAAATAGGGTTCTAGGTGAAAACAGAGCCTTTGCTGTTAGGTTGACTATAAAACGTATGTGTGGTAACAGAAGCCACTGGCTTGGCTGGACAAATAGTGATTATTTCAGCTATCATACATCCATTTTTTTTGTTCCCTTTCTCCTACACCCCTGTTCTGTCTGTGACAGCTCATGACAAAATGCTCTACAGGCAAGTTCTCAACCCCTTGACCTCTTTTTAAAAAAAAAAAAAACAAAAAAAAAAAACAAACAATAGACTGGGTGTGGACTGATTTCCATGAACTGACAATTAGTTTCTTCAGTAGTAGTGTATGGGTGGTAGTGACTGTGAAAGGAAATAGGTGAGATACTTTATGAAGGAATGCAATGACAAGAAAAAAAAAAAAACACTTGCTCTATTAGAAGGCTAATTGTTTGTTTTTTTTTTTTTTATGCTAGTTGAAGCCCTGACCAAACCTGGCTTCTCAAGCCCATTGAAGAGTAAAGGTTTCTGTTTCAAGCATGCATGTGCTTTAATTTCTAGCTGACAGTTACTTGAAAGCAGGTTTCACTTCACCATGACTGGCAGCTTGCCTGCTTTACAGTGAAAACGTGGCTTAATTAGGCCAGGGTTAGATTTAGAAAACTAACGTGACCAGCAGTTCCTCATGAGGCTGTAGTGCATGGATTCTCCCCTCCCCCTTCAACATTGCCATTTAATCCTGTTTGCTTCTTCCATTTCTGCTGTGTTTGTACAGAACATTGGCCTTCCAAGAAGTTGGTCTATGCTCTCAGCCAGAAACTAGCAGCAGCTGTTCTGTGGAATCCAAATGACATCTTTAATTGGCAATGGGTAAACAGAAAGGTAAAGGACATCATAAATCATTTGGGCTTGGAAGTGTTTATAGAAAGTTAGACACATGATGGTGAAAATTATGCATAGACTTGCAATGTGTTGTGGCACGGCTGATCTACTAAATGTGGTTTTTTGTTTGCTTTTAAGCATTAGGGCATCTTTTTGGAGTGAGGATAACTGCCTGAAAATCTTGTTCATGCTATTATTCTTAAGCAAAGAGCCAAAGCCATGGGATCCTGGAACTGAATATTTGAAGCTACGTTTCTAAGCAGAGAATCCAAGAATTTCTCCTGCTGCCCATGTTAATACGCACTGCAGATACTGTTTCAGGGTTGTGGCACAAGAAAGGATTTGCTGCTCAAATCATTTCCCAGTGATAAATTTAGCTATGGCTATCTCTTTGATGAATGTGTACTGAGGAGAAAAAGGTCCCTTCCCTGTGTCCCCAGGAGTGGGATGACAGTTCAACTGGCTGAACTGAGAACAAGGTGCAGGTTCTCAGGCATACAGGCACTGTGTGGGCTAAGAGAGCAAAGTTCCTTGGAGGGACTTGGGCATGAAGCTAATTAGTGAAATGCATGTCTTCTGCATACTACAAAAAGTTCATTTGAATTTTTTACTGAGATGAATTAAATCAGTTACACCTATTCATAGCACAGAGGTATTGGTGACAGGGACACTGAAGATCCCCTTCATCTGGTCTAATTTCCTAGAGGAAGTAAGGCTATGAGCAATAATACCTTAGGTCAGCTGTGTGTTTTGTTTTGTTCTCCTAGCCAAGGCATAGAAAACATGACTTGATCACACAACCTCTTTGAGTTATCTGTTCCAGTGAAGTTTTTCCCAATGCGCAACCTGAAATTCCCAAATTACAACATGGTCACTGTCCCTTGTTACATGTTCTGTAATCAGGCATAGGCTGAACAATATGGCCTTATTGCCCCCCAGACTAATTTATTGTTCCTTCCTGGCCACCAGATGGATGTTCAGTTGTTAACTGCTGGTCAGAGCCCAGAGTCCATTCTCCCAGCCCACATACCTCAGTTTTTAAGTAAAACTGCTGGGGGAGGAGGTATATGAATAAAGAAGTACTGTATTTGCGTCCTGATGGTGAAACACCTAGTTGTCAAGTGTTATTTCCCTATGGCAAGTCAGGGTAGACTATTTCTTTGTCCTGTAAGTATTTAAGATTGAACTTCAAGGGGATGTGCTCCTTCAGCTGCCCAGGGACTGTAGTGAAAGCTAAGGAGCCACTAGTGCTCTGGCTCTTTCTTTTATTCAAGGTTGCAGCTGGGTACATCATCCAGTCATCAGGTCCCTCCCATAGTAAACACGATTTTTTCAGTGATGATAGATAGCTAGCTGGTGTGATTATAAGATAGTTATCTCAACAGCTTTGGGTGAGTCCCATCACAATGCTATGGACTTGAATGCATCCAATTTGTAGGTGTTCCCTAACGTTGCTTTCTCCAAATGTTTGTCCCTCTCCTCTTCAAATCACATTGGTATGAGAGCAGGGCTGTCTGAATAACAAAGGCAAAAAAGCTCATGAATACCTGAACCTTTCATACATCATCTAGTGCTGGGTTACGTTACCCATTTAAAAACAGCCTCCTAGATTTCCTTGAAATACTTAAACCATAAAATTGGCATGTGTGTTTATATACATATCTGAAGCATTCCCACATTTCTCTTAAAACAAAGACAGAAGAAACTTTGTTAGTTTTTGTGGCGTAGTTGTCTGAGGCTTGCAGGAAATGCATCAAGTTTGAGGAGTATGCCTCATTTTCAAACTCACTGTGAACTTACAGTCTTTACTTCTGAAATATTTAATTGTGTAGCTGCTGTAATAATTACAGCTTGATGATGGGAGGTTTGCAGGTGGCTGTAGGATCTTGCATCAAGCTGTCTAGGTCACAGTTCACACTAGCTCTATATAAACTAGGCTGAGAGAGAGTTACAAAAGAAAAGCCAAGAATAGCTGTTCACTTCTGTAGGTTAACTGGCTACTAAGTGTATGTCCTATGTAATCATGAACATCTACAGTAGGGTTATTTGCTGTGGGTTCAAACCAGCCAGCACGCACTGTGGGCAGTTAGTCCTGAAATGTCCGTGAGTCAGACTGGTTAGTTCCAATTTCCCCTAGAGAAAGATAAAAGTTGTGAAGTGCGGCTTATCTCTGATGCCAAGAGGAATTTCTTCTTGGATACCCAGAAATGCTTGTTAGTCCAGATTGCCTGGTCTGCATGATTTACGGTGAGTCTGTTCCACATGAACAAATGAGTCATCCATATTTAGCAACCCCTGAAAACATGGCTTATCAACCTCAGTCAGGCTGAGATGTCAGGGGCTCAGACTACCTGAGAGCTCCTCAATGTGCCAGCCAGGTCCCAGTGCTTGACAGTGGATTTGCTTTGCTCCATAACACTTGCATAACATTAAAATGGGAAGGGAGGGGTTTCCTGGGAGTAACAGTACCCTGAAGCACTCATAGCCAGGGGTGAATAACAGACATTTGTGCTGTGATTCACAGGCTCTGATCATAGGCCAGAAGTGATTTTTGGGTTGGCATATACAACCTGTGTTTTCTGTAGCTTTTTGTTTTTATGCAGTCTGCAGCCTGTGCATGGCCCATGCAGCAACTTGCTACCTGCTGTACCATGCTTCCTCTGGAGGTCTAGCACACAGCACGCTGACCTGCCAGGGCAATGCTGGGTTGCTGCTGCTCTGTAAAGTTCTCAGTATCACTATCAGTGCAGAAACTGTGGTTGTGGTAACTGTACCTGGCCACAACCCCACAAGGCAGGAGTAGTGGTGTGGGATGGGGAGGTAGCGTGGAGAAGTTGCTACAGCCAAATAAGGTGGTGAGAGGTACTTAGAGACATTCCTGCAGATTTCTTGACAGCATCTATACGGAAATGGAAAGAGACCCTTCCTGCTGAGTTTTGCTAATAACCTTAATGGAGAATCCCATCCCAAGCTGTTTAAAAATAAATAAATAAAAAGGAAAAAAATATATATTTGATGTGCACAGCAGATTATGTGATACCTCAGTTTACAGCAACACCTGCATCATAGAAAAATGTAAAATGGAAACATCAGGGTAAGGAAAGGGTTAAGGCCCCTCATCAGATCATTCATGTATTTGATGGTTTTTAGATTTAGACATTAAGAATGACAATGATCTTAAGTGCCAAATAAAAAGGACTAGTTAGTAGTTACATCTTTGCAAGTAATAATTCCTATGTTATAGGGTGTTATTTAGTCCCCAGAGCTGCTCTACACAAAGGAGAATGATAATTGCTTGTATTAGAAGTCATAAAAGGTCAAATAACTTCTTGACAGTTATCTTTGGTAATGGGGTGCATACATTTCCTAAATTACTAGATTTAATCCTGGCAGCACTGCGAGGAGAGGCACTTGCTCTGTGCCAGCCCTAGCCCAGGAAGGAGTGAACTGCCAGGAGGGCAGATGCTGTGACCTGCCAGGACACGGCTCTAGCACCAGGTGGCAGAGTAGCACTGGCAATTGCATCTCCCACTTCTGCTTTTCCACCTATTTCCAGCAGATTGCCATATCCCCGCTGACACTTCGAAATTATTTCTGTTTCAGAAATTACTTACCTACCTGTTCCTGTGTGTGATTTCAATCTGCAGCATGCACAGTAACAGGGATAGTTCACAGCTCTGGCCAAACAGCCTACATCTCAGTTATGTTTGTGTGCCTTCTACCCAGCTTTCTGCTGCTGCAGCACATTCACATTTGCACAGCACTATCAGTGAGCAAAGTACCATATAGCAGGGCAGTGATCTAATGGGGAAGAAGTCTATTTGATAAGGAGCTGAGAGTCAGTGCTTTGTATCAGATCAGCAAATTACCATCTCAGGAAAGAAGTCTCTTTCAGTCACATACTACATAGAAAAGTACAAGGATTACTAAAGAGGCTGTAACTTAGGCAAAAAAAAAAAAAAAAAAAAAGAGCTAAAAAGGTAAATAATATCAGAAATGAAATATGTACTTATAATTTTGACTATATGTAGTATTTATTTGTTTAATGATAAGTCTGTAACAGTCATTTCTTATGAGGGCAGAGAAAGTGATGCCTGACCAAATTTGAATCCAAGAGAAGATGAGTTTTCCTTTTGTAATGCAGGCGAGAGGGAGCAGCAAACAGGGAAGATGGTGGGAGAAGGTGGATGCACTGGAGCTTTGGCACTGGTTACTGGAAGGGCTGAGCAGTGCTAAGAGAGTCAGTGAGGTGGCTGATCAGTTAGGAGAAACTCAAAGCTGAAAACAGTGGTGCTTTGTATAGTCACTTTGATGCTGAAACAAAATATGAACCAATAAGTCTATTTATTAGGGGACCATATCATTTATGACTTACCAAAACAATGAGTTAAATCAATTCCTTAAGTATTGTGGTCAGCATAACTTGATTTATTAATATCTAGGTTAAAAGAGAATCAGTGAGAGTAGAGGTAAAATCTGAAGTATATAACAAGGTAGCAAAATCAATTGTACAAACAGCTGGAGCCAGAGAGAGTTGCTGACCCTGCCCTGATAACCGTGAATGCCCAGAGAACATCACAGCTGGACTGCGCAAGAGTTGGCCAGCTGAGCCAACAAAGGACTGATATGAAGGAAAGGTCTTTCAAGGTGGCCGTATTACACTTCATGGTGCTGCCAGACAGGTGCCATTCACATCTGTGGGAGTCTACTGCAGCTGACTGGCTCAGTTGTGCTGCAGAAGTGAACCTTTCTTTATCTGAAATTCCATAGTCCTAATTTGTATTGTAGCCATGTCAAAGCCCATTCCACATACCAGTGGTGTACACTTGAAGGGAGAATCCCGTTTACAGTTTTGAGTCACGTTCCTGTCACTGCAACTGGGACAGGAGTACAGATTTTATATGATCTGAGTTTTGCACTTCTTACCTAACATTTCTGCTTTTCCAGAAAAAAAAAAGTCATTGGGAACTTGTGAGGCCTGTATCACCAACAAGCATCAGTTCCCACTACCTCAGCTCTTGGCATCTTCAAGGTTTTTTCACCAAATTCTTCCCAGCAGTGGTCCTGCAGAGAACAGACATGTCAAACTCATGTTGGATTAGTGGATGAAAGGTAGCAATCATTAATAGCAAGTAACAGTAAACCCACAGCTCAGCTGGACTTGGGAAATGAGCCTAGTCCTGTCCCAGATTCTGAAATTCACAATGGCATTTTCAGTTCCTTCTAGGCTATGTTCTGGCTTCTCCAAGATGTTCTTGGATTCTGTTTTGATTGTGTTTCTGATGCCAGCAATGATTAGAATCTACTACCTTCTGCTAGGCCCCAACCTCATCGTGACTTTTGATTGTAGTATTTTTCTTCAAAGATAGATGGCCTCCTTGAGATCAGTTTTCCAGACTGAGAAATCAGGCCCCTATTTCTGAAGTATTCATACTAGATGCCTGTTTTATCCCTTATTTCTATCAGGGTATGTCTGGGTGTATGTGTGGTTGTTTTCCCATTCTGTGTACTCCACCAGGAGGACAAGACCTCATCAGCCAGTTCTCATTTGCTTTAGTGTGTTTATTTTGGTTTCCTGAGGGCTTTAGCCTGTTATCACAAGGTTCTGCTAGAGCTTTGGAAATGCTATCCTGAGGAAGAAGTTACTTAACTTAAACTGTTCAATCCATGATATCTCTTCTTGATCCCTTGGAATAGTGCCTGAATGGCCTCACCAAAATATTCTCTTCCATAAGGTATCAGATGGACAGATCGGATGATTTCTGTTCCAAAGCTAAAGAACTACTGCTGTGTTCATGAATGAGCAGCTTGAGATAAAGCATGCTGTGTGCTCACCCAGCTGTGTGCGCCTGAGATCCATGGAGAGTCCAGTGGAACACAGCACCCAGATGACATTGCTGTACCATTTTTACAGATATATTTATGTTAACCCTTTTTTCAACCTCTTTTCCTTATGCCCCACAACGTTCAGAATGATAAGACTGGTTTTTGATTGATTATTTACAGAATGGCAAGTTTGCTTTCCCAGGAAACATTCTGTTCAAGCCACTGTATTGCCTTAACATTAAACTAATATAAATATTAACCTCTGGGACACCTGCATTATACATTAAGCAATAATGCTGCAATACTGGGTTTTAGGCTATAACATTCCAATCATTTACCAAAATGAATTAAATTTTCCCAGGTATTTTTAACTTTCAATATTTTTAAGGAAAATAAAAGCAAATTTGGACAATGGGATCCTGAGTGTCAAAAATAACATTTCCTAGGAGTGTTTTTTTAAATGGTGCCAGATTCTGATAAATATAAGAGACTTTCTTCTTGAATATGAGTATGCCTGTTTGCTTTGGCAGCGGGTTGTAAAGTTCTCATTAAATCATTATACTTTAGATTATTAGATTATGATGGCAGCACAAAAAATGGCATGTGAATACTTCTATGAGAAATTAATATATAAATCACAATTGTCCTAATTCAACTCACAGTGATTTGATTTCTCCATAGAAACTAGGCTCTTAAAGGGATAAACTAAGTTGTATTTTGACTACTCTTTTAGGGGGAAGTCAATAGGATGAAATTATTTGATTGTAAAATCTTTCTTCTTTACCATGACCTAGGCAAGCCCTGTATTAACAACAGTGCACTTACTGGTATGCCTACTGTAACAGAACTTGATGTTAATTCTAAATTCCATACCAAAAAATCCCCTTCCTCTATTTCTATATGGGTTTGCCCATTATTGGCTGACACCTGACTTAAAAAATACCCAGGTGACGTCTTTCCATCACCAGCAGGATGCTGGTACAATATATATTTCTGAAAGAACGTAGAACTGGTTTGCACTATTTATTCATCTGTTTAACTCCTTGTTTTGCTCTACTGTCTATCTCATTCATTATGAATACTTGTCATTTTGTTAAGGAAAAAGGTACACTAGCAATCATGTTATGAGTATTTCTGGAGGTTGCCTTCCAGAGATGCACTGATGGTGTGCCCACCTCCCCTCCACAGCGCAAGAGGTCTGATTTCAAAAGCTTGCAGTACAAGAAAAGCCTAGAGTTATTCTACACCAATGTACTTTGCTGTTGAATCACATAAGCCTGTCTCATGAGCATGCAGGACTGGTACTCTGCCAGTACTATGCTTTGCCAAAACTGTGTTCTGTGTAGTACAAGTAGCTATTCATCAAGTACAACTGATGATATCCTGGTGATTTAGTCAGGTTTATCATATTATGAAAGAGAGGTTTTTTCTTAGAGTGCTGTAAGTGGAACAATTTCCTGTTTGCTACTCAACATGATCACTCCATTCCCATGTCTCTTCTTCAATCTGTAGCACCACCATGATACACCTAACACCTACATTAAAAGCCTTGCTCCATGGCAGTAGATGTTATGGGAGAATCATACTTGATTTTATACTAATGTTACCATATTTGTCACAGCAATGTCTTTGTACTTCTTTTATCATTAATTATATGATTTCTTCTCTTAGGAAAGAAAAGGCTCTCTCTGTCATTTATTACTTGAGAAGACGGTAATGTGTCATGCTAAAAAAATTGTTACAGGAAACAATTCAGACCACAATTCTGTGGGCTGTCGTTTGCTTCCCAGTAACCCCTGATGAGACAGCTCTCTGGGTGGCATATCTCACTGAAATTAGGGTCAGAAGGAACAACTAGATCATTAAATTTAGCCTGATGTATATCAAAGGCATTTAAATGTCACCCGGCAAAGTCTTGCTTGTTACATATTAAGTTTTCAGGTGATGAATCTACACTATTGTCTGGTGCTTAAAAAAGACTGACCCCTCCCTTTACCCCCAGCAGAAACACTACTTCTTGCTCTCACCAAGCCCAGCAAGCCTAGAGGGAAAATACCCTATGGCTGTATACATACAGCAAAGTAAAGGAGGCCCAATTCCATACTGCAAGACAAAACAGGGCCACATGGAACAGGTTGGTCAGGGGCAATGTGGTGCTTGGATTTGCACCTCTCCTGAGCATTAGTTTCAGGGCTCCTAAAACAAGAGTTTGAGTTCACAGTGTCTGAAATAATACGAGTGCTGTGTTGCAACCCATCAGGGGCATAGTTTGATTGCGTGACATGACCTGGGTGTGTTGTGTGCCTTCAGGAGTCACCTGAGGGTGCAAAGTCTGCTTGGATAATGTTGAAGGACTGTGCAGAGTGGAGAAGACAGACCTGGCACTTTTTTGTACGTAATGCCTATTGGGAATGCTCCTTCCAGTCTGCTGTCTGCCTGACAGAGAGGCCCTGCGGCCATGCCACGTACTGACAATGACTGCAGTGCCTTAGGTTGCAGCCTACCCCTGTGATATTTAGCAGCATTCCCACAGCTTGTAACTGTGCCAAGCAGAAGTTCTGATTTACGGAGAATGTTATTCCAACTCAGATTAAGGACCAACATGTAAATGGGACCAAGAGTCCCAAATCCAGTAAGATCAGCATGTTGTTTTTTTTTTTTTTTTTTTTAACTCTGGACTCACAAAACCATGAAGAGATAAAAGAACTGGACTGGCTGTAATCCCAGGAGAATCCCCAGTTCCTTGAAACACAGAGAACTGTCTTTTGGGACTGTTAGCAATACAGTCTACCATACTGCTTGGTCTTTCTTTTTTGATAATTTTTAAAGACCTGCTGAGCCAATATTCCCCAATTCATACTTAGCTCTATTTTGATTCAAGTCAACCACTCAACAAAAAACGTGTGACCAAATCAAAGCTACGAACATGCAGCAAGTCAATAGAATGTAATCTTTACATAACTAACTGCAGTGCTGCCTCTGGCCATAGTTATTCATTAAAAGGTGAGGGATATTTCCCTTTGAAAAACATGCTGCTACGTATTTCCACCTTCCTAGCTTTTTTATGTTCTCAAGGGTTTTCCAGCAGCTTTGCATCCAGTTTGCCATGTATTAGGTTATGAAATATTTCTCAGCATGAACCTTGAATTCTGAACAGAAGAAGAGTTAATATAGGAATTCTTTTTCATCATTATCGTAGAGTCATCTCCCCTTTGTAGCTTGGTAACCAGCCAGGGCAGTTCACTGGTACCTGGTTCTCTATTCATTACAGAAGCAATGAGCCTGTCCTCATGGTGAGTCCAGGTATCTTGTAGATTAACACATTTCTAAATAGCTGTTAACAGTGTAAAGGTCCCACTGTTGGTATTAAGACCACAGCTTGTACAGCACTTGATATAAATAATTACCTAGATATAGCAAGAAACGATACCTCTGTAGGGAAAACTAGGTTACTTGTCTGTGCGTTTTTTTCCCACCTGTGTCAAATATATACAGTTGGAAAACAACTGTGAGGTCTTCCTTATCAATAAGGAGCAACAGAAATTCAAAGCAAGGGACAGCTATGGCATCTTTGAGCGACCACAGTGTATCAAGATTAAGACAAGTATTGAGATGAAAGGTTTGGTGGCAATGCTAAACCAGGTTACAGGTTGAAAAGGCTCATTAATTTCGCAATAAAATATACCCTTTGCATGTAGGTCAGGAGAGTACTTCCTACCCTTAACCAATCCCAATTCCAGTATCATGACCCTCAACTGCAAGGTTTTCATAACAATAACGAAAGTTATATGAAAAGACATGAGGGTGAGTGCTACAATTTTAAAAACTTGGACTTCTTTATCAGTAGACAAGAATTATGACTCTTGTCTCATGACTTTTTTAGTACATCAAAATGTTATAGCATTTGTCCTTGTTGCCATGATCAGCCCAAGACTGTCCCAAGTAAGTTATATGACAAGATGAAAACAGACTACTTTATTACTTGTGCGATTAAATCACACCTGTTATTGCATTATTGCATTTTGGTTCAACAATTAAGCTTTTTCTAAATACTGCTGAGGCCTTATTCTAGATACGAGTGAGGAACACCTCTTCCACTTTCTGTTTTCCCTTTTAAAGAAAAATCAGCACAAATCAGAACAAATTTTAAGTTTTTTTGAGACAAAAGTGAAAACCCTGTCAGGGATTTTGAAGTTACGTGCCAAATCTTAAACAAGGAATCCTACTGATATTAGATATTGCATATATGCAGCTGCAGCTGGCCTTTGTAAATACTTTTACAATGTGCTATTATTCCTAAAATCCTAGAGGAGAGAGTGAGACCACATAATATTATACTTTGTTATCATATAAACTTTATACTATGTAATGGATTGGATGCATCTCTGTATGTCACTCATTGCTAATGTATGGGATAATATTGGAAAATTAGTGAGTTGCAGGTTCTCTCCTACTTGTCAACATAGGCGCTGAGCTTCCCCAGCAACACATCTGGAATCAGATGGCATCCTTCCTTTGACATTGAAATGGCCAGAAGCTCTTCAAAGGGGCTCTGAACCCAAAGAAATATCTGGAGAAGAGGCCAAAATATATTTGGAGGGATCTTTTGTGAAAGCACTACACCTGACACATTCTTTCCTCCAAGCAAACAACCATTCCTATAAGAGTGAACAAGGAACATTCTGAAACCAATCCTCTTTCTCTGCATCTGAGATGGTGAGGGAGACAAGATACTTCTGACAGCCTGTGAAGAGAGCCAGGTGTATGCACAAATATACTTTGTAATATTTTAAAATGTATATCTGCTTCTATGATAGCTAGACAGCTGTAAATCTCAATGAAAATTTGATTCATATCAGATTAAATGTCCAGCAGGTTCATAACTTTATTATGTTTTCATCCTTGTTAACACCAATCTGAATTTTAAGCTGTCTAATGAACTAAGTATAACAAAGACAAAGAAGCAGGTAAAGAAAGCTCCAAACTTGCCATTTATTAAGGGAGCTCCTATCTCACTGCTTTTCAAATTGAGCTGAAAGACTGCTTTTTAACTGAAATGTAAGAAAAGACACAGAAGTCATTGTGTAATTTATGCCAGTAACAAAATCTCCATTTATTCAATGGACCAAGGATTCATATAAAGTAGTCTCATTTTCATTAACTTGTATTTCATCATCCATTGCAAATAATGGAATCATAAACCTCAGGTCCTGTTGCTTTAGATGCTGTATTACTGTGAAAGATCTAATCTCTGTCTTTCTCTCTCCAGAAACACACTTAATAATTACATGTGAAACACAAATCTACTTAAAAGAACTCAATGTAGAATGACTCACAGGCATGACAGTTGGGCCCACATAAATTCTTTACTGTTAGGAATCTCTGATTATATTTAACAAGTTCCACAAGTGCATTCGAGGTAAAACCTAGGGTTATGAAAGTCGCAGTTATTTTGGAATCTGTGTGTAACAGGAGAAGAATGCTGCACTCCTCGCATCTTACATCAGTTCTGCACAGAGTGCTGTGGTGCCAAACACAGATGACTGACCTTGTGAAAATGAGGTTCAGTGCTCCCCTAAGGTGCAGGAAGCTGGCAAATATGCTACCTGGTGTGCTTTGGGCTATAGTGAAGAACCCAGAGGGACATCAGTATGATACAGAGCAGGAAAACTTTTGGTCCAGCCATCTTCTCTCATATATGGCTCCATCAAGATACTCCACAGGAAGACGGTTCTGAAGGGTAAATTTGAAACATAAGAATGGAAAAGGCCTTAATTTTCTGGAAAAATTGTTCATATTAAATAAAAATAGAAAGCCAAGCTTGACTTTTGAACTTGCAAAAGATTTGAAGACATTATTTCCTTGAGAAGCTCAGTTTTAGGGTATTTCACAAAGAAAACAGTAAGGATGCCCTGTCACATAGTATTTGATGTGAGGGTAGATGTAATCTTTACTAATGAATCAACAGGGGTTTCACTAGAAGACTGTACATATATGATACATTGAATTAATTTTTTCCAGGCTTCACTATCCATGCTTCCTAGCTCTCAATTTTGAGGTCTTATGACTGAATCTAGCCTGCCAATAGTGTGGAAATTGCCAATTTGTATTATTGCACATCTGCTTGAGTGGGCAATGATCACCATTGACAGAAAGTGATGCTCTTCATTTGGTGCAATTGGGAAGAAAATATTGCACATCTCCTTGATGTAGGATAAGGACAGCTCCATACTGACATGTCAATATGCTAGTTTTTGTCTTCTTTTACCATTTCTTTTAATATTTAAAGTGCAATTTTCATTTAATATGAATTAGAACCCAGTGAACTTCAACTGTAAGTGAACTCATGAAAATTTCTCCTTGTTGAGCAGCAAGACTGGAACTTTACAGAAGGTTTGTATTTCATGTTCACACACACAACATAATCTAATTTTATGCTTTATCCTAGTCTTTTTATTTGAAGTCTGTTTTTTTCTCTTTTAACAAAAATATTTTTCTTTACAGGATGTAAACGTTGACACATCCCAATTAGGTGGCAGGAAAAGTCTGAATCAGACCAGGTTAAAAGAACATCTCTATCTTATTTTATTTCTAAATGTTTTCTGACATTTTCTAGATTATTTTTTTTTAGATATTCTGAAGTTAGAAAAAAGAAGGGAGTCCATACTGAAAGTTCAGGACATTGCAAATTTCATCAGGTTGATAAGAGATGTATCAGATCCCTAAGGAACATGAGTATATCACATATATCTGAGCCAGTAAGCAGACAAAAAATTAATTTAGGCAGGAAGCCACCTGCCACTTCTGCCTCTGGAAAGCCTGTGAAATGTACGTTTGGCTGTCATAGCCAGTTCGGCATCAGCAAATTTCTCCTACTCAGTGCTGCCCTTTTATATATTAGAGAGATCAATCACTACAGAGATGAATCAATATAGTGGTGATGCTGATCTTCTTGCTTTACAGATTCTGTGTTTGTTCATTGCCTCTGGCTTTTACAGAAAACTTTTGAGCATATTCTTTATTTTCTCTGCTTTGGGAAAAGAAAAAAAAAAAGTAAAAAAGTTCATTACAGTCTGTCCTGATTCTTCTGGGCCGTTTACAAAGGAGTTCTTTGAGCATGGTTGTTCCTTCACAGTTGGGTGTGTCCCACAAGGGGAAGATGACATTACAGAGTGCTGAGACCTTCAAGTTAAAAAATTTAATAATTAACAAAAAATATATATATATATATGTATATATATAATCACAAGTAACAAAATACATTTAAACATTCCTGATTTTATCAGATAATTTTCATATCTGCTATTGCATTCAGGAGCTAATGACAAAGATAACATGTTAGATTACCTTTTATAGAATGCAAAAGACCTTATTTACACTGAAGTATCACTTTAAGTGCCGTAGAAACCCATCTCATTTGCAAAAACTTAGGTCAATACATGGAAAGACGTTACTGCTTTCTGCCTGTCAAAGATCACGATGGAATTGTCCAAGAAAGAAGGTCAGTATATGTTTGACCTTCTTCAGCCCTCAACACATAGCATTGAAGCTCCTTTGCTTCCCTGAAGACTCATTTCAAAAGCATTTAGAACATTTTTTGTCAAAGGAACATTCAAACTTCAAAAGACATGAAACAAAGAGAAAAGAGGAAAGAGAAAGGAAAAAGAGAAAAAAAAAAGAAAAAAAAAAAAAGAAAAAGAAAAAGAAAAAAGAAAACCTAAACTAAACTAAGTTAACATTAACTAAAACAATAACTATTTTGGTGTTTTAAAAAGGACAATTAATGAACCAGGAAAGAAGGCAGTTAAAAACAGTTCCAGTCACTAATGAATATTGTATAAACTGGGCTGTATCTTCTTGTTCTTTTTATTTCTTATTGTTTTCCACACTTCCTTTATCAGAAGGACTTTGCATTTCCTGCTCACAGTTTATCTTTTGAAATATGTGTATAAAGAGAGATAAATACATATTGCTAACAATTCTGAAAGCATTTACTAATTAACAATATCCTGGAAGAAAAGGAAAAGAAATGAAACAGAACAGACCTGCAGACTGGTAGGATTAGGATTTCTAGGTCAAAGCCAGTCACAGGTCAAGGCCAGTCATAAGGTTTTGCCGTCATCAGGATATGCAACTGCAGGAGACTCAGGGATGTTCAAGGCAGAAAAAAAAGATTTTCCCCAGGCAGTTGTTTCCTGAAACTAATATGTAGTCTGTATATTAATCCTGTAAAAAAAAAAAAAAGGGTGGTTATTTATTTCTTTGACGTTTGTATTTGCTCTTTATGTCATTTACTCTGTGTAAGAGGAAAGAAATTCAAGATGTGGTGGTGGAAATGCCCTTGGGAAAATAGCATAGATGGGGATAGAGTTGAGTCATGCTCTACCTGTTCACCTTAGGTCTGTTACTCTTTTATTTAGATTCAAAAACCAATGTCATAGTCATCTTAAAATATGACATACTTTAACATTATGAATTATTTTATCTGCTAGTAGGATTCATCAGAATACTCTCATAGTTTACCTTTAAAGTAAAAATGAGACCATTTCTGAAAGTAAGTTGCTTTGGACTAAATTTTCATTGAGAATCTGTAGAGAAGGATGATGACAACACTCTCCACTGGAAAACAGACTACAGCACTGTGACTGGAGCATGCTTTAGGATGGAGGAAGGCTCTAGAGTGGTTTCTTGGTAGTATAAGAAAGGCAGGAGACAAGAAGGTATATTAACATAGTTTTCAAGGAGAAGTACTATGGTTAAGGCTTGTATAATGCTTTAATCTCTTAACCAGGGATTTCTTCCAGCAGTTTTGCAGTAAAACATTTCTGATGTTATTATTTTGAGTAATAGACTCAGCAGCTGAAATGGAGGATGAAAAATTTTGTTATTTCTGCAGATAGACATTTTCACATCTTGATCCTACTCTGGCCTGCCAAGTATGCACCTATGGGCCTTTTGTTGGCTGCAGTGTTTCTGAAAGTGCTTTTTAAATGCAGATGGAGACAAAGCGCAAGGAAGCATTCTTCTTCCTAAATCATTCATTAGGTAGCTTATTGTCACCTGTGTTCAGGAGTACACTCTTCTCATTTGAACATTGAAACCTATTTAAAGCTCACCAAGCAGCAATGTGAATAGTTCTCTCACTATTTACAGTGTAGCTTCTGCCCTAGAAACAGTGGCCAAATCCTGTCATTTACAAGGAGTTATTCTACAACTAAGAAGCACCTGATTTTACACATGATTTTTTAAGGTGGAGTGGGAGAGCCTAGACCTAACTATATTCTCTGCACAGTGCTGAAGTATCACATTTCTGAATCTGATTTTAAAAGACTGTGATCTGAGATGATGACAGATCTTATCTAAGAATTCATGGGGCTGAATCTGGTAAAAGGTGAGTGAAACGGCTGCTGCAGTTTATGCTAGCTCTTGACAACTCTCACAATCCCACTCTGCAGCTGAAAACTGACTGATCCAAGTATTTTTCCATTCCCATGCCCAAAAGCCAGAATATGGCGAAAAGAACAGGGGCTCTTGGGAAAGAAGATTCCTAAAATCTTCCTAAAACCAAGAATACGAAGCGAGGCAAAGACTGCCACAGATTACCTCCAAGTTGTTCCTTAAGCAGCCTGAGGATGCCACTTGATTTATAGCAATGCCTGTTTACTTTTCTCCATTTGTATTCCCCCACCCTGTGAGGTCTCCATCGGACACAACTCCTGTACCAGCCACATTCAGGGGTGCTTCCTCAGCCACCGTGGGACAGTGCTCCTGTTACAAAAAATAAAGATTTATTAACAATTACTGTGACTAGTGAAGCACTTGAATTGTCAGGAGTTGGCATAAATCAGAAAATACATTATTTTAACCCTCAGAAGATGTCTTCGAACATTTCGAGGATCTGAACAAAGAGACTAGATGTTAGAAGAGAGAAGAGTACAACATGCACAGAAAGATCTTGGCAGAAGAGATTAAAAATATAAATAAATAACAAAGAGGGTTTGGTCCTGAGCCAGACAAAAGTTTAGCAAAGGAACCATCTACACTTACAGCAGCCAGATAAAAGAGAGGGTACCTGGCTTTGCTGGGCCTCAAGAAAGGAATCAGAAGTGAAAAAGGGATGGTTTCTACATGACCTTTAGTGTCTAGTTCCTGTCTTGACAACAAAAAAAAAAATAGAATATTAAAATTAAAAAATAAATAAACAAAAATATGAAGATTGTCTCTGTGCATCCATTTCTTTGCATCTGTCATCTATAAACCAGCAATCATTGGTAAATCAGAAGGTTCAGGCTTCAAAGGGGTCTGTGACAGGTTGAGGGATTAATATTAGAGTCAGTGCTAGGTAACTGGATTAAGAAGTCTTGTCTCTCAGGTAGCAGCTGGAGTCAAGAGAGCTGTTCAATAAGACAGGCATTCATGGCTTCACGGGCTTGAAACTCTCTGAGGAGTTCATGGTGGTGGTTTATAACCTGTCAGGCAGTGTTCAGAAGGAGATCTCACTGAGATTATGGAGATCTGACCTAACAGTATGTCCTTGGATTATTTTCAATGACTTGGACAAATGCTTCTCTGTACCATAATACTGCAAAGTTAGTTAACTTTGCTCCTAAATCCTTTTAATTTTTGTCTTGATCTTCTTGAAAGAGAATGAACATGAGGTAACAGGCAGGAAATCATAAACCTTAGTAAACAGCTTGAGCCTGCAGATGAAAACTTAGAATCATAGAATCATAGAATCATAGAATATCCTGAGTTGGAAGGGACCCTTAAGGATCATCAAGTCCAACTCTCGACACCGCACAGGTCTACCCAAAAGTTCAGACCATGTGCCTAAGTTCACAGTCCAATCTCTTCTTAAATTCAGACAGGCTCGGTGCAGTGACCACTTCCCTGGGGAGCCTGTTCCAGTGTGCAACCACCCTCTCTGTGAAGAACCCCCTCCTGACGTCCAGCCTAAGTTGAATAATGTCGTATATAAAAATGCATTATGTATTGTAATATACTGAATTATGTATTTTAATATTGAATTTACTTGTAATACACAATTGCAACTATATATTAAAATGCCTAATACATATTAATTATCGTTATATACAAAATGTGCTGATGTAGAAAGCCATAGATTATCCAGCTAAAGACCCTGACATGTGAAATCCCATAACACATACCCATAAACTGCAAACTACTCCACAAAGTGATCTTTTGATCTTTTCAGAACTTGATAAAAGCTCAGTGATAACTGACAACTCCTCAGTGATAACTGTGGCCTAAAACCAGCACGAGTAGGGCTTGAAACTGCTCATATTTCATCACTGTAGTTTGAAAATAGCAGCACTGAAATGTTCCCACACAAGAAGCCAAGGTGTGAGTCCTTGGAGCTTCTGTCCTTACAGGCAGATCCTCTATGCATCATTGATGAGCCCTAGGCCCAAAAAACTCTCAGCAATAGTCCCCATGTCTTCCACTGAAGCTGAAAGAAAGTATTTGTTTTTAGCCTATAAGTAAAAGATGTAGGTGAGATGCAATCTACATCTGTCATTCTCATAAGATAAGTATAAATGAGAAATCACTTTTTATAAAGTAAAAGCTCAAGTGTAATTCACGTGTGTGGTTATTGATGTCAAAGGGAAGAACTGCATATAAAAGAAAGTCATGGCACTGAGTGCAAAGCTTATCATTTTATTGCCTATAAACTGTGGCCTAGCTATTTAAAAAAAACCTTTTTGTTTGTGTTTCATTGTATAAATGTTGTCCCTTTTTGTTTTTCTCTCTGTGAGATCTGTTACATGAATTTTTTATTGGAAAATATCTAATATAAAGTATTTTTGATATTTGTTATTATTTTTTATTATTATTATTTTTGGCAAAATCTGTTGATCTCCCATCAAGAAAAAAATTAACCATATACCTACTATTCGAGCCTGCAATCTGGAATTTTCCATGTGTTTGGAAAGCCATTACCAGCATGCCAGAAAAACAATGGGTAGAATAAAAGTCAATCTTTATACAAAATGGGCATGTCTTTTGCTTATTATAAGAAAACAGCAAGCAAGACTTGGCTCCAAGTAGTTAGTGTTTCACTTGTATGATTACTTTAATTCCAAAGTCATACATTCCCAACAATGACCTTTTAAAAAAAAAAAAGATCAAGAAAAAACTGATGTTCATTTTGAAATCTATTTGAAAGTTCCTGACCAATATGATTGGTATATTGTATTGGTACTTCTATTATTTTTATTTTTATTTATTATTTTTTTATTTACAAGTACTTTTATTGTTCAAATTTGTCATTCACCAAATGTGGTATGCTATAAAGAATAGGGATTTATAAGGCATTATGATCCAGTATATGTTAGGACAACTAGGACAAGGACAAGGCTAGTGGGAGACTGAGCCTCTGTGTTGTAGAATTATAAAAAGGTGTATGATTTTATAGTTGAAGACTATACCATAAAATATATATATATATAAAATGATGACTGCAAGTGGTACATTCAACATTAACTTCTGTCTTTAAGTAGTCAAGTATTTCACTGTGCAAGCCTGTTACAGGTGAGTCGAGGGAGAGGGTGGTCATTCTTTAATCCCACATTAGTGGGTGTTCAGTGTGGGCAATTTCTTTCAAATCCTCACATTTATCTTCCAATGAAGGAAAAAGAGGCAGAGTGGGTTTCCTTGGGTCCTTGTACTTCCACATATTTTGGCCATTTGGGCAAGTGAGTACACCATTAATACTGCCGGCTTCAAGTTCAGTAAAGCAAATAGTCTAAGCAAAGCCCATTGCAATAACATATGGGCTTTAGAAAGCTGTAGGTATTCCCAGCCTACTAACCACATTAACTTGTGTTTATATTTTCTCAGCCAAATCTGAGAATGATATGCAATTGCGTAATAAAATCACCAGCAATTAAGAACAGTTGCATTTCCAGTAAACATGTTTCCTTATGTCTTTACAAATGCCAAGTCTGACTAACTAGTCCAAGTTCCAGTCGGAAGTGAATACCAAGATGGATGTGCTTACAGAGTGCCCTAATTTTCAATGAATCATGTATACAGATAAAGTAAAAACAGACATCACCTCTCCACTGTGGCTAATAAGTAAGTGCAAAAAATAGGCTACCCTGATGAGAAGTGCATTTAAACAATTAAGAAAATCCATCTATAAACAGAAAGATGAAGTTAAAAAAAAAAAAAAAAAAAAAAAAAAGCCACAATTTACTCAGATATGTAGCCTGCATCACCTCAAAACAGAACTGAAGGTGTTGGAGTCTAGCAGATGTGTTCTGGCACCATCTTCTTCAGATTTCATACTCCTCTTCTTAAGGGAAAAACAAACATCTTGAATTGTTCTGCATGCTCTGTGAGAAGGGACAGTATACTGGGAGATCTCTCCCTGGAGCAGAAAACAGACCTGTTGTCTGGACATGGTGCTGGTCAAGCTGCTCTGGGTGGCTCTGCCTGAGCATGGGTTGGACCAGGTGACCTCCAGAGGTCCCTGCCAGCCTCAGCCATTCTGTGACTGGGATGAACAGCTGAAGGACAGCAAGCTGGCTGGGGGTCGAACAACTACCAAAGGCAGAAGTAAAGCAGTAAAGAAGTAAAGGCAGGTAATTAAGAACCAAGAAAGAATGAGTAAAGAGCCAGGACTCTTCTCGTGAGAAGAGGGCATTGGGTGGCCAGGAGGGCTGTCATCCCAGCTTCTTGTCTGTCGTGCCAGGATAAAGGACAGCTGGGTGACACTGTGTAAGAAAGGTGAGGACTTCAGTGGACTAGGGCTCTTCCTGAGCATGTGGGATATGTGGGTGCCTAACTATAGGGAATGAAGAAGAGGATATGACACCAATGCTGAATGTAGTTGGACTAAAAAGAGAGAAAACTAAAAACACAAATAGAAGGAAAAAAGAGATAAAGATAAATAACAATCTAATTGAGTAACCTATATAATTGCAATAGAGTAAACCAGAATTAGGTTAATGCTAGGGTGGGAACAGGTCTTGACTTTCTTTCTGTGAACTGCTCTAGTTTATCAGCTGCATAGTCAAAATAATCTCTAATAGGAAAACAATTCTTAATTATTATTCAACTCTAAATTTCAGACCATCATCTAAACAGTTATCACAAGCCGTGTTTAGACTGTAGCAATAACTGGCTTTATCTGCAGTGCAGCCAGGGTACAAAATGAAGCAGAAGTAAAATACTACTTAAGGTCATGGAGTCCACACTACATTTATTATTTCACACAGAGTTCTCAAATATGTCCTGATCTTTCAACATCCTACACTTTAATGGGCTTGCTAATTTAGATCTATCAATAAATCAATTGATTACAGAATGATTTTGTTAGTTTCCTGGAATAAACTTATAAACTTCCCAAACTACTATCTTTCCTATGGCTCTGGAATTGCTAAAATAAAATAAAATTAAATTAAAAATATATATATATGACTTCCAGATCACTTGTAGGCATATCAGATATCACAGAAATAAAAAAATACTACTAATAAAATGTGTTGGGGAAATATTTTGGTGAAGAATGAAATACAGGGAGGGACAGATGACAAATTAGCTGTTCCTTGTAAATGTAGGAAGGGTCTGTTACAACGAGGCCTTCCTTTAGATTAGTTAAAAGCCCAACAATTCAAAGTCCAGTGGAAAATTATGAACAGCCTGCCATATTTTGTGGGTATTAATGTGTTTTTCTCAAGACTTGATTTCATTCCTAGAACTAATCAGAAATATTTATGCCTATTATATAATAGGCATAATATTATATATATATATATATATATATATATAATTATGCCTATTAAAAAATGCTTACCATACAATCACAAAATAATTTTGTTTGGAACGGACCTCTGGAGCCCACATAGGCCAGACTCCTGGACTAGCGATGTGAAGCAAAAGTCATACTTAAATTAGGTTGTTCAGAGGCCAGCACTTCTCCAGATACCTCTTCTAAAGCTTCACCAATCATTGTAAACCATTTTTTTTTTTTTAAATGTATATACAACTAAGACTTTCCCTTCTGCACTTGGTCATTGATCATTGCCTCCAAGAAGAATTTAGCTATGTCATCTCTAGGTCTGTCCCCTGCTAGGAAGTGGAAGACAGAAATTAAATTCACCCCTAAGCTTCCTCTTTTCCAGACTGAGCAAGCCTGGAACTCCCTCAGCTTCTGTTTTCATGCCAGATGTTCCAACCTTTGGAGCACCTTTGCAATCCTCAGATGAGCTCCCATCCATTTGCACATCACTCTGATGTGCAAATGGGAACCCAGAGCTTAATATCACAGAATTTTCTAGGTTGGAAGAGACCTCAAGGTCATCGAGTCCAACCTCCAACCTAACGCTAACAGCCCTCCACTAAACCATATCCCTAAGCTCTACATCTAAGCGTCTTTTGAAGACTTCCAGGGATGGTGACTCCACCACTTCCCTGGGCAGCCTGTTCCAATGCCTCACAACCCTTTCTGTAAAGAAGTTCTTCCTAACATCTAACCTAAAACTCCCCTGGCTCAACTTAAGCCCATTCCCCCTCGTCCTGTCACCAGGCACGTGGGAGAACAGGCCAACCCCCACCTCGCTACAGCCTCCCTTGAGGTACCTAAAAAGAGCGATAAGGTCACCCCTGAGCCTCCTCTTCTCCAGGCTGAACAAGCCCAGCTCCCTCAGCCGCTCCTCGTAGGACTTGTTCTCCAGGCCCCTCACCAGCTTCGTCGCCCTTCTCTGGACCCGCTCAAGCACCTCGATGTCCTTCTTGTAGCGAGGGGCCCAAAACTGAACACAGTACTCGAGGTGCGGCCTCACCAGAGCTGAGTACAGGGGGACGATCACCTCCCTAGCCCTGCTGGTCACGCTGTTCCTAATACAAGCCAGGATGCCGTTGGCCTTCTTGGCCACCTGAGCACACTGCTGGCTCATATTCAGCCGACTGTCCACCATCACTCCCAGGTCCTTCTCTGCCTGGCAGCTTTCCAACCATTCCTCTCCCAGCCTGGCACTACAGAGGCATAATCACAAAAAATATCATCATCCATTATCACTTCTCTTAACCTTACAGCCCAGTTTACCACTAGTCTTTCTTCTGTAATCACATTTTAAGACATACGGAGATCACTGAGAATACTAAAGAATTAACTAACCAATTAATGACAAGATATTCAAGCCATAAGTTTTCTTTTTGAATCTATTTTGGGAATTGTGTGTTTACAGATCTGTTTCCTTACCTCAGAGTAGCTAAATCCCTTCCATGGACCAGAGCTTAAATGTAAAAGATAGGTACTTCTGAAAGAATTTAGGGTTAGCTCATCTACTGAAATCACTTTTGTTGTTGTTTTTTGTTTTTTTTTTTTTTTTTTTTTTTTTTAATGTTTATTTTGGCCTAATTTTACTGCATTTGAAATCGAGAGGTTTTAAAAATACTAAATAAACAACAATTATTTTCTTTGGTTAGCTTTGATATAAATTGAATGTGTTTTGTATTCTATTTTAAATTATTTTCAACAGCTGTGTCGACAGAAAAATGCTTGAGGAAACAGGTCCATTTGCCCCAAGAGCCACCAAGAGTGAAACTTCCTCTCAGACTGAGGTCAAGTCCCTCCCCCTCCAGGAACACTTCAGCAGAGGGAATGCAGTTAAACTGCTTTGCTTAATTAGTCAGTTTATCTGAATTTAGGATGGAGTAGTACTATAAAAGAGAGTTAGCATTGCTTAAGAGGAAGGGCTGATTATTTAGTGGAAGAGTGTGTAAGAGAAAGGATGGCAGCCTGAATTAAAACTATAGTAAGTAGAAGACTGTATCTAATATAGTTGGTAGTTCTCTCCTGCCTTATTATATATTTACTTATAAGCTGAGATATTGAATTGGGGCATACTGAGCTAGTATGTTAAGCATGTATGTATGGACAGGGGAGATGGATGGTTATTTTGTGCTGTTTTTAACTTTATTTACATTTAGCATGATGGCACAGGCTGCAATCTACATGTATGTAAAAGTCATGACCATGCTCCTTACATGCTGACTGATACTATCAAAACATTTGTCTTTTATTTTAGATAAGGGTTTAACTTACAGGAATTTTTAAAACATTGCTAATGCATTGATTCGCATCAGATTCCAGGTTGTTCTTCTGCTCATATGTTCATCTGCACACATCCTATCATCCTTTATTCTGTGAAAATTACTCAGAATATATTTTCTAGATTGAATAAGAAATATAGCTAAGAAATGATAAATGCTTTTAAATATATATATATAATATACCTTGAAACTCTAAAATACATATGTTCCTTGACCAGCCAACAGTACTTGCATAGATTCCAGGATGGGTCTTTTTTTTTGGATAACATTCTCAGTGCTACTGTTGATTAATAGCTGATATTGTGGTTGTTTGCATTAGCAATAAGAACCCCAGAAGCCCCATCCTTTGAGACAGATAATTAACCACAATTTATTCTTCAATAAAATTTATCGTTTACCATAAAATCCCAAAGGCGTATTTTTATTCAACAAAATCTTAATTCATCACATTATGCATAATGGAGCATATTTATTAGTATAATCTGGTCTAGTTTAAAAAATCCTCACATTAGCATGTATTTATTAGGGTCAGAAAGGGGTGTTAGAGCAAGAAATTCTTATGTAAGCCTAAACTGTGTTTTACATGCAGATAATTTTCTTAAGAAGTAGAATAAAGAAACAAACAATGCAAACAGTAATAGAAAAGAGCAGAAGTATCTGTTACATATGTCACATTATGAAATACTAAATATGGCTCATGCTTTTTACAATTTAAATTAAGTCTTTGTGCATAGTTCACATAGTTCTTAAGAAAGAAACTGAGCTGATTTTAATAGCCAGGTTTTTAACTGTTCAACATATAAATTTTACACACTAGAGCTAGGTTTGCATTTTTACTTCTCTTCTAGGGTTTCACTTATCTGAATGTAGAGTGGCTTTATATATATGTACAAGGCTGCTGTTGTTTTGGGCAAGGGGATATGGCGTAGAGTTGGTACTGTGCTCTTATAAAGCCTTGTTAACTCTCCAACAATTCCACAGAGAAGGCAATCTGATACAGGAGACATCAGTGAACACCAGCATGCTCTCTCTTGTGGTCAGAGGTAAATCACTGGGCCAAATATTTATATGCTGTCTTCAGCTGTGTCTTGCCAGTCTTTATTTCAGCTCAATTTGATCCATTCAAAGCGGGTTTTACAGCCCTTTATTCTTACCCTGCTATCTCAACATTTTCAGTGTGTTATCTTGTTAATGTTCATAGGAAAAATCTCCCTAAGTCTTATTGTTGTGCAGTCTATGCATGGCCTATATTTTCCTATCTACACCTTCCTCTACAGGGTCCATAGGAGCACAGTGCTGAGACTCCCACACCAGTGCTGTGAGTTGGCACAACCCCCAGCCGAGTGGAAGGTAAGGTCTCAAGCTCTGGCTCTGTGCTGTGCCAGCTCTGTCCACACCTGCAGCTCTGTGGCCACTGGACTGATGTGGACTGGTGTGCCTAACACTGTCTCTTGTCTCTGAGCCAGTTTGGAGAGCTCTCTGTCCTGATCTCCTGTAAATCCGGCTCCGGGCTGGCAAAATGGTCAGTTGGTGACTGTGAATTAACAGGATTATATGGGGTTTTAATTGGCATATTAGGTTTAATTCACTGCAGGATTTAGATGGAATTTGAACATTCAAAATTGATCTTATGAAAGCTCAGCCAATTTTGATTTTTAAACTCTCTTGTGTGAACCTAATAGCCCTAAGCACAATAGTTAATTTTCTCTAGGTGGCTGCTGGTTCTGCAATAGCCACAGTGCTCTCAGTCTCAACCAGCAATCACCTCTGAACACGCTGGGAGGCTCTAAGGCAGGTATACTTATCATATGCCTTAATACAGCAGATAAGTCCTGAAGTGACAAAAAGAGGCAGCTGTAGACATGTAACTGGAGGAACAACTGCCCATACCATGTAAATAGGCCAAAAGAGGACTCAAAGTGGAGGAACAGTTTCAATGCCCTCTTTACTCCCGTGATTTTCAAAGGCTTGCTCACCCCAACTACCTCTCATTGAAAGTCACAGGCTACAGGTGTCTCTTGGAGGGCTGAAGACTGTGTTGCTCTGCAAAAGATTACATCAACAACAGCATTTCTTGTGATCATTTGAAAAGGGGGTATCCTAGGCTCTGTACCAGAATGCTGTAACTACTTCTGCCACAGCCCCAAGCTTTCCCTTAGCTATGATTAGTAAACCTCCTCTTCCTTGTTGCACACTAGGTAGCATCATCAGGACAGGATGGAGCAGTATCTTCTCTGGCCTCCTATCTACATGTATCTCACCTAGTTTGAGCCTGATCTATGCAAGAACTGGAGGAAAGGGAATGATTTTCCAGTAGTGCTATACTGTTGAAGAAAGACATGAAGAATGGCTGTTGCCACTGTGCTCAGAGAAAGTTTTTGAGCTTCAAAAGCTCAAAAGCCATACAAATTACTTGATTACAAGAGGCAAACTGAGTGCCATGCTCTGTGACTCACTGTCCATGTTATACACTTTTCTCTAAAAAAACTGCAGTAACTTGAGACAAAATCTCTGGCAAATTGCTCATGGCTCAGACACGGTCCTGAAAACTTATCATAATAGTTCAGTGCTTACTGAAAAAATTGTCTATATTTTAGAATAATCCTTCAGCATGCCGATCAGGAACTTCCAGCAGGATGAGCTCTAAATGTATCTCCTGAATATCTGTGACTTGTCCTTTCTCTTGTTTGTTGTTCTCACCTTATGTTCTTCACTCAAAGTACCTTAAACTCCCTGCTAAGGAACTATTAATCTCCTGGATAGTGAAATAGAATGCTGATCCTGGGGCTTGTAGTCACTACTATGTAAATATTTAATGTCAGTGATAATGGCTCTTTGGGAAAAAGGTTGTATCGCCCATAAGTGTTACTGGCACTGCTATTACAGTTCCCTGGACTGAAGCCAGAAGGTCTGGCAGATGTTAGAGGAAGCACACTTAAACTCTTAAGTGAGGCACTTAAGGTAAATACAACAGTGTTCTCTATCAGCACCTCTTCAAGCAGTGTGTGGTCATTTTGGCTGGATATCACCGAGCCAGTGGAAATTGTTAATCTCTGACAGTTGTGAGTCCAAGGCTGAGTTCCAGTAAAGTTCAGGCAGGGAATGACAAAGTGATTTGAAAAGAACTCTGAAAGAAAAAACTGGATTCTGAAGTACATTCCAAATGTAAATAACTTATTAGCATACATGTGACTGAAGGTATAAAATGCAGGATTTCTTAGGTGTGTTTATTTTTTTAGGTACTCAGCTTGTTTCTTCGTCAGAACTGTCTGTAAGGTAAGACCTAATTAAAAAATAATAATAATAAAATAAAATAAAGCAAGTACAGAACTGGATGTTTCAATGAGTTTCAATGAATACCAATTCTGTATCAAAGTTTTAACGTCTAATATAAGAAACTGTTTTCTTTTTATTAGCCCTAAGATCTTCAGAGTGCTCTTGTCTTTACAAGGCTTTCAATGCAGTAAAACTGACCTATTGACAGGAAAACTAATGAAACAACAACAAAAAAGTATGCTTTCTTTGAGGTCTTACTACGCTGATCTTTGTTCTCTCATATTTGTTCTAGTACACTTAATTGCTTAATATTAAGCCAACAGATCAGCTTAGATGCTATAAGTTTCTCTTCATCTGCTGGCTAACTTTATTTCTTAGTTACCATTCAGCTCCTACCTCCTTTTCAGAAACTTATAGCTATGTACCTATCAGCCCCATGGGGGAGTGAATGCGTTGGACAGAGGAAGACTTGGTGAACTGAGAGGTGTGATTTATGTATTTGGTTGCTATACTTGTAAGGCCTTAGCAACTTCTAGACAGTGGAGATGGCAGGCACGCCTACCCCACCTCCATCAGCAGTGCAGTGATTGAAATCCAACTTGCAAACATAGGGGTTGGCTGTCTTCCTAATACTGTTTGTATCCTGTCTGCTGACTGGGAGGAGAAGAAGCTCTTCACTTTCTCATTGCTTCTCTTGCATGCCAGCACAGCAGAGGATGCCCACCGCTCACTCGTCTGTTTAGATTCACCAAAGGTTTGTTTTTAAGGGAAATCTTCTGATTCTGAGAGAAGGCTATGCATGTAATACCACAATTTTATCTTCTGAAGGCATTGCTCTGTAACCACTGAGCTCCTCAGAGGTACTCTAATGCTTTTTTAATTGATGAAAGCGTAGATTAATCATATGCTAACTTGGCAAGTAGCTTTATTGCAAATTGCTTCTGTCTTCAAGTAGAGTAAAATACTCATTATATTTAAAAAAAATAAATAAATCATAGGTAATTTCAGGTCCTTGGCACAAATTCTGAGTTATAAACTTGGGGTTTGGCATAAACATTCTAACCATTACACAAGAAATAATTTTTACAATAGTAAGATCTAAAGAAAAAAAGGGGCTGATATGGTGGTTCTTAGCGTATGTAGTAACGTATGTAGAAATGTGCAATAGATAGTTGCAGCTCTTGAATCCTTCTTTGTAAGAAAAATGATCAAATATTTGTGCAAGTTAATGGGAATCTCTACACTGGGTCTTATGGGGTATAGTTTATATCTACATACATTTTAAAAACTGAATTTTTTTTTTCCTTAACTGGAAGGCAGGACAGCAGGGTTGAGAAATCTCTGCAGCATATATCCTTCTAAAAACAATAAAGACATTCCTTTCTCAGTCAAGGGGCTTAATTCTGTATTATATATACTACATGTGTTGAGGCAATTCGTGGAGAAAAGATTTTCTTATGAAGATTTATGCTGTTCTCCTAAAAAACACAGAATACTACTGAAGGCTTAAGTTGAGGCTCTGATTTCTGTATCTCTTCTCTTCTTATTCATTATCTTTTGAGTCATAAGACAGAAGAAAGAGCTGCTTTCTGCAATTTGCTTTGTCTTTGCCTAGGCACGTAGTGTGAAAAGCAAGCAATGATCAAACTGTATGAAGTACGTCAAGGAAATCAGAAAAATAAACCCATTATAACTTTTTTGTCAAGTAATTTGGAGTAAATTTTCGATTCATGATGTTTCATTGAGATGAACAATACCCCAAGGCCTATACAATCCCTTTCTCAAATGCCCTTTTGGCACTTCAGACCAATCTTTAGGAGGCAGTAACTGGTGATACAAGAAGTGCAGGTGGTAGGCTTGCTTACTGACTGACTTCAAACTTTTTGTATATTTGTTTCTGTATGTTTGTTCAAAAATACTCATCTGCTGTCTCCAGTGTTTTCAAGTGCTGGACAACATCTCAGTAACCAAAATGTTTGACTTGGAATATCTAGAAAAGTCCAGTTGCGCTGTGTACAAAAAAGTACAAAACTTGTTAAGACTGCAAAACTAGAAGCTAGGCTGGCAGAGACCCTTAATTTGGCAGTAAGTAATTCACTCACGTTTTTAGACTGCTCACAGTGAATGTATTTAATAGTAATACAAGAGGATGAGTAGAAATGTGCATAAAATCCAAATGTTTCCATTAGTATCAGATGTGAGATGATAAGCCTGCCTCTGCACCACTAGTAGGGACCAGGAGGTAGGGACCTGGGGAGCCAGATGTTGTGAGCTTATACATGCAGCCCTGCTTGCTCCTCAAGCAACTTCCCAGGGGTCTTGTCCAGCCAGTATTAGCTCTCTTTGTAAGCACCGTCTCTGGTATTGCCTATTTGTCCCCTCCATTTTCTCCCTATACTGAGGAATAATTTTGGTCCTCATCCTATGGATGAAATTTGCTCCATGTTGCTTGGGAGTATAGTAGCAAGGGGAAAAGAGGAGGAAAAGGTGGCTCTAAGGAGAAAACTGAAGAACAAAAAAATCTACTGCTTAGTTCTGTTTTTTGTTGGTTTTTTTGTTTGTTTGTTTTGTTTGTTTGTTTTGTTTTGTTTTGTTTTTTTCAAAAACAAAATCTCACAAGTAGTACTGTGCAAAGGCATGGGGTGGTCAGCCCCTTCCTATGTCAGATCTTAGCCACCTGGTTATCTCACTGTACCTCAGGGGTATATGTTTCCCAGTAATAAGACATTACCTTATCAGTTTTTTAAAGTGTAAATCTAATTGCTGAAGATAAATATTCCATCCTTCTCTGTAATAAAGACAATGAAAGATGAAAAGTAGAAATTAACTCCTTATTCCTAGTGCTAGTCTGCTTGAAAGGAGTACATCTTTACTGTTGGCTTTCAACTCAAACTAAACTAGTCCATGAACAAGAGAGGGGAAAGTGGACAAGTAATGGATCAAGGGGGGGTATGTTTCTTCCTTATTGCACTGAGGTAGACAAATCCTACTAAGGAATGCGGGGTCTTTCTCATGGCTTTGTGTTAGCAGCCAGAAGGTTGTTCCTCATTCCTAGCCCTGATTTTAAAGGGGATGTGGCCATGAAGGTTTTGACTAATCCTAGACTTTTACTGAGAAGAAACTTTTTGAACAAACATCACAGACAATGGGAAGAAGGCAAAGCAGGAAAGATTTGTTTAACTAGGGAGTTGTCAAATTACCTAGCTATAATTGCAGAAGGATTTTTTGTTGCGCCATGGAGTGTGAGGAAAAAACATTTATTACTTTATTACTGCTTCTTAGCTTACAACTTGTCAAGTGTTTTTTTTTTTTTATTTTTATTTTTTTTTTTTTTCGTGTGTGTGTTAGCAGTTTACTCCTAAAGGAAGAAAGGAAGAATAAATAGGTAATATTAGAAGATATCTGTATTTTCAGATGAAAAAGAACTTGAGGTTCGATAATAGGAAGCTGTTCCACTACAAATATCTTTGGAGAGCAAGCTGGTTTTCAAAAGGATTAAGAAATAACTTACTGGAGCTCTTGAGCAAGTGAAGCAGATAGAATAAGATCATAACACAACTAGAGCGTGTATCACCAGAATGCTTTGAAAAGACTGGTATCAACTATTGCAGTCAGACAAAGTGTTTGGAGTCTTCCTGTACTTTTACAGAAACTGAGTGGTTAAATTTCATGCAAAAACACCTAAGGGTAACCTTGAGGAGGCTCAACTGCAGTTAAAAATGTTTTGTCTGCTGATTTGTCAGTGTTTCAAGGTAATTCTTACAAACATGAGAGCATGCAGAGAAGAGGCCAGCTTAAAAGGAAGCCACAGCCAGATTCCTCCCTCCCTGGGTTTTGGAAAAAAATTAAGCAGCATGTGATTAAAAGCTGTGAGGTCTTTTCTCAGATTCTGTAGTTATTTGAAGCTGTCACATCATCCCTTTTCCTACCCAGATCTGCAAAGTCCCTCACTCTAATCTCCAAGCATTTTCTTAGCAACCTAGATAGGAAAAACAACTTGTATCGCTAGTTAAGAAAATATCAGCTTAGATGTGAGGGTGAATTAGGATAAGTTGGGATGTTTAGTGTCTAAATGCAGTTGGAGTTGTCCAAAATTTTACATACACACTGCAACAGAGGTTTAGATCAGAGGAATAATATATATGATCTGCCGTTTCTAAAACACATGATCAGAGACTTGCGTAACACAGACAAGTCTTGCATTGGGCTGTGGCTCATGTGGAACCGTGTGCACAAGTGAGTCACAGCAAAGATGTTCATGTAAATTTGCAGCAATCTAACCTCAGGTTCGAGAGATTATCTTGTCCTTGGTATCTCCTACCTGACAAAGGATGCTAGGCTTTAATCAATCAATGTAGGTCAGGACAGAGGTCACTTAATGAGTTTTGAATGCCATAGGGTTTGGTGTGGTAAACAGTCTTTAGCATTAGTATTTCCTGTTCCGCATTTTGGGGTGAAGTGTGAGGACAAAGTAATGTCCCTAGAAAGAGATGAACAACAGTACACGGTGTTCTTTACTACATTTAGGTCTAAATTACTTATGCACAGAGAAAGAAGTTGAAGAGGTAAAGCTAGGGTTTCAAGCAAAACTGAGTCTGGGGCAGTTGCAGACAGCAGGATGATGTAGTGTAGTACTTTGCATGTGAAGGGAAACAAGCATTAATCAAAATGATTAAATGACAAACCAAGTCAGAAGGATGTGGAAGCCAACAGGGTAAAACCGAGCCTCAGATAGCATCATGCCCCAGTCCTGCAGAGATGTGAGGAAAGATGAGACAGGGTCAGCAGCCTGTGGAACTCCAGAAATGAGTTCTGTGGCTTGAGATCAAGTGCTCTGGGTAGGGAAGGGTAGTAGCAGAAGAACAGTGGCAGGAGACTGAATGGAGGAAATCAACACTTTCCAAATTGCTGTTTTGAGAGAAGTGAGAAGTCTTTTGAATCTGCAGGATTTAACATTTATGTTACCTTGCTGTTTTGAGGATTGTTGAGAGTGTATCCAACTAGAGTGGACACCAGCAATGAACTATTTCAGGGAGTTACACATATATGCCATTTGTATGGAATACTCTACATATGTGGCTTTAGCACAACATATGTACCAACCTAATGCATCAACATTTATGATGGCAGGTGTTGTAATAAGAGAGGTTATGACAGTAAGGTATGGAAGGTTTGTTTTGAGACAGTAAAAAGCAAACAACAACAATAACAACAACAAAAACACAGGTGTAACAATGGCCACACTAAAGGTTTGCCCACCTTATTCTGTCACATTAGATAGCTGTTTCTTACAGGCTGACTAGAAGCTGCATACGTCTTTTGCAACAGTAATTATTGCACAACTTAGTTTTTGTTGTTACTGTTCAGGCTTCCCTGGGTTATGCTTTTGCAGTCTAATGAAACAACCAGGCAAGTTTCCAGCTGTTATTAACTGTCTGAGAATTGATACAGGTTAGAGTAAAATGGAGGGATAGCAAGTAGAGTCCATATTAGCTGAAACTCACAATGTTTCACTAGTTTAAACAAATTTGCAGTGTTTCACTTCTCCGTGGTGGCTATTCACTCTACATCCATTAAGATCTTGAGTACAAAGGTGTAACACCTCAAATGGAGTGGCATTAACATGTTTGCTTGTAGATTATCATCTTGTTCTGGTGAACCTGATAAAACAGTCTTTGGTTCTGTTTAAATATCATACCATTTTTTGGTAATCAGTAATTAAACTATGGGGAGGATATTTGCTCTTGGTGTTTCTTTGAAACACTGTTATGCCTTACACTGTTTGGTCTGAAGTCTAAGTGCCATGCAGATGACTCTTTTGGTAACAGGATATTAATATGATACTTTGTCTTCATCTCACCAGTTGACACATGACATGTTATGGAAGATCAAAGAGCAGTTTTACACTAAACCATCTATTGAGGCGACCTCTTAATGCTGCATATCAAATTTGCTGGTTTCGTGTTCAGAATTTAACTGGCGGTGGGGTGGGAGAGGAGAAGGAGAAAATGTGCATTAGACCAGAGAAGTGTTTTACTGTTACTAGAAGATCTTATATGATGTCTATTTCTGCTGCTTACAGTTATGTGCCTGGATGAGCCCTTCTTTTTAGACCAGACCTGTTCTCATAAACTGAGAATCTACTCTATTTTATAATATATGTATGATAACTTTATGAAAATAAGTGAAAGGAAAAAGGTTGAGTTTGCCAGTAAGCCTCTGTTCCTTGTGCCCCTCTATTCTTTGTAGTGAGACTTTAGAGTAAAGGGATGGCAGCAGTTTGTGGGGCTCAGGAGCATACACTAGACACCTTATGTGCCCAAACCTTTGTTGACCAACATCAGTGAACAACAACAACAACAATAAAAAAATGCTCTAAAAACCTACTGTGTATGCATTTCTTGCAAAGAGGGTTTGAGCAGCCAAGACAGACACATGATATTTAACACTCTGATGTGTGGTATTCCTCTACCACAAAAAGAAAAGAATATGTAGAGACTTTTGCATGTTTACAATAGTACTTGTTCCTGGTCTTTAGATATAAATAGCCAGGACCTGCCAAACCCCACCTATAGCCAGTAATGATCTGCTGTATCCCATCTGAAGTAGGAACAGTATGAGCAATTATCAAATACAATGGGAGTGAGAAGGTGAGAACTTTAATTAAATCCCTTCTGAAAAGGAAATAACTAAATAAGGATCTTGATTCTGGTAATTTTTTGAGGATGGAGAAAAAGTGAGGAGAAATAAATGCCGTAAATATTGCATTTAAGGCAAACTAAGAACTTGGAACAGTCTCATAGCAGTCCAGTTCTTCTCACAATGAGTTTGACTTACTCTGCTCTTTGCATCCCACTCTCAGCTTCTTGCTTTAACAGAGGGTATTTAACTTGTAGGGCTGTATTTCCAATAAGCTGCTTCTGCAGGCTGCAGTGCACCATTGTGTTGATTGTTGCCTTTTACTGGCTTCCCTAGCAAGCAGTGAGGGCTGTGGTGTTCTACTTCTCTGTGACCTGAGGGGTCTGGCTCCAGACTAGTTTTACCACTGTGCTAAGTTCTCTCTTGCAACAGTTCCTGGCAGCGCTGCTGCACCTCAGGAAAACTGGAGAATCTTTACCAAAACAGATACTTCCTGTGTCTGAAGTGATTCTTTAAAATAAAGGCCCCAAACCTGTGTTGGGAGGGGAGAAGCCTAAGGGTGAGGCTGTTACACTTCTAGATGAGGGGCAATTATTTGGGCATATGGGGAAGATTATGGTGCAACCAAAGTACTATTATTGTTTGGATTTTGGTTAGCCGAGACATGCTCTAGCTTGTGAGGCAGAGATGTCTTGAAACATGTGAACTTGTTTCCTTTCAGATGAAATTAAACCAAAAGATATATTCCAGGAGGTCATCAAATTGCTGATAATAATTCAGCCCATAGGATCAGCTACCACTAATCCAAAATAAATATTTATTCTTTCCCTATTCTCCTCTATCCCCCAGCCACCACCAAGCTCTGCATTGTGCAGATGCCAGGTCTTCAGTGTCAACTCTGTTTCCTGGTCACACTCCTGTTACACCATGTAAAGTAGTTTGGCTTCATAAGCTACATATAAATGACATAAAATTGGTTTTCACTTTTCTAACTTCACAAGACATCCTATTTGTGCACAAATGTGCTTGTAATCCAGCTCTGTTTACCAGCCCTTTCTCTTGAGTTCTTTTGCTTGGAGAACCTTTGCAAGGGACAGTTAACTAAGCAGACAGTCTCAGTGTAATGAAACTAACCATTGTTTTGTTTGGTTCAGCCTTGTAGTAGCATCTCACAATGGCTAGTAAAACACGTCTAAGGAAACAATAAGAAACCAAACAAATAAAGGAAAAGCCTTCCCCAACTCAGCTGTCTTGTTTCTGGTTATAGGTTTCTTAGGAATATCCTAATTTACAGTATGCATTTGGACCTACTTTCCAATTTACTTCTTCCAATTACTTATATTTGTCATTCCAACATGCTATGGAATTGAGTTACACAGTACCATGTGTAACCACAATTATACATGAGGTTGTTAATTTTAACTTATTTTCTAATGACATCTGTGGAAGCTCCCTAACTCTTATGTTGTAAGACATATCAGCCAAGATATGTAAGACATATCTTCCTAAGCTAAAGAGTTCTTAGTATACATAGTCTCACATAGTAGTATTCATCATTTCTGCACTTTTCTGCATCTTGTCTAGCTCCTTAGTACTTCTGTAAGAGCAAATATCCATAGCAGAATACTATTAGTAACAATTTGGACCTGTAGCAACACAAGGACTGTCCCGAGTACTGTTTTGCAAAAGCTCTTCTAACATCTGCCCTGCTTTTCAAAATAACTCAATGATTGAGTAATACAAGTCCCAGATATTGGTGGTATTGTGCATTGCTTTACTATTTGATGGAAATAACTTTATGCAGAAGTAGCTAAAGTCAGCAGTGACCAATATCCAATTTAGCATGGAGTTTTAGCACTTGTATAACTTGAATGCATGCATGTTCTTGCATTCTGTTATTGGTCTGGAACATCAAATTACCCTTCACAGATCTGGTCATGCAAAGTACTCAGAACCTTGATTTTCATTACAGTCATAAACAGGAGGTGTGGAGATCTATACCTCAAATTATGCTATACAATTAAGTTATTTCAATACTTACTTGGGAAATAAGCCCATGTCTGCATACATTCTTCTCTATTGACTATTGTCTATTATCTGTAAATTCCTGCTTCTGTTTGCAGGTTTGTTTTATCAATTAACAATGTAAGTCTTATCATGAAAGTAATGCCCCTTGAACCAACAGCAAAGCAAAATGCAGTATGTTAGTATTCTTCTGGGATTTTCAAAATATATTGCATTAGTCATGCATTCAGTTATAATTTAGTCATGATCACATTGTGTTGGTGTACTTGGCAATAAAACTTGAGTCTTGTGAAATGACCTAGGTTCTTCCAACAATCTAGTGACAATCTTACAGTTAATGACTTGCCATATTTCAATGTTCTTCCTTTCATATTAGATTGCATCATAAAATTATTGTAGCTTGTTCAAATTACAAATCTTCAGTAGCAAGAGTGGGCAGAGATCAACTCTAACTGAATTTAAGAGCCAGTCCTCAACATCAACAGACCAAAAGGTTGCTATGAGAGAAAACGGTTGAGCATGGGTGAAGCAGAACAGATAAGAGAAAGTTTATATAGTAGCTGTCAGCATCAAGCCAAAAGGAAGATATGAAGCTATCACAGGGTGTTCTGCAAATGTATAACTTGATGCTTTTATGTTACCTGAAAGTTGTACATACATGTGTCTGGAGGTTTGTGTGGTTAAAGGGCAGGCAATCCTTTTTCTGGAAAAGATCTCTTGCTAAGAGCTATTCACCAAATGCATGATTACTTCCTGTGCGTTTTTGATATATTTTTTGAAGGCTTGGGGTACTTTTTTTCAGCATCAATAATTAGTGCTTGCAACAGTGCAGTGTGGAACACTGCAATGGTGCTTGGGTAGGTCTTTTTTCTTTCTCCCCATAACAACAAATTTGTGATCTATCCACTACAGTACAATCAGAACCACAGAAAACAAAAGAAATAATATTTATGGGACTATTTCACAGTATAATGTTGAGAATTAGAACTGATGAGCAGTTTTTCATGAAAAGTCATCCTCAGACTTCAGTCCCATGCTAGAGATATGCTCAGCTCCTTGTAGAAATGGGTTTTAAGTATACTAAACCTTGTGCAAAGACCTATTCACAAATTATACGTCCTCTATGAAAGAAAAGTTTGGATTCAAAATAATGGTCTTTTGTTAATGAATAAAAATATGTCTTATTTACTTGAAAACACAGTGAAATTAATTTCATTTCAAATGTCTTCCTGGAATATGGTGTCCTGTTCAAATATTTATTTGTATAAAATAAATTGTTGAGAAGTATTACCATTTTGATTAAAGACTGACATTTCAGTTTAATGTAGAAGAAATGTTTTACAACTTGCTTGCAATTGGAACAGTCTTTTTATGGAGCATGCCTTCTGCTGATATTAAAGTTAACCAGTCAATAGAGTCCCGCTACTGACAAATAAATATACTATATTAAACTTCCACAGTGTCATCCACTTCCTTTTCTAGTTTTCTAGAGATTTCAGTTAAAAAGATCACAGTTAAAGTGACTCTGGTTTCCAGAACAGAAAAAACATGCACTGGAAACACTGTTATGCTCAAGATACTGCTTATGGGCAAAGAAAAGGCACACCTTAGATATAACAGGAATTTATTACTGAAAGATTTATGATTAATTGTGGGCTTACTGTAAGTATAATTGGAGTTTTAAGAGTCTCATCATTATCAGTCTGTATCTATTCCAGAAACAGAGAGACTAACAATACAGTGAAAAGTATTATAGGCACCCTCCCCAGCTTCTGCCCCAACCCCTGGCATTATGTCCACCTTTTCCCTTCTCTAAGTCCCAAGGTTGGTCGTTCCCCCCTAGAGGGTGGTAGTGGTGGTGACAAGTCATCTGCACATCCAGTCCATTGTTCTTTCTTCATTAGTCTGCAGCTGCACATGACATCTGAATTTACTATATATGGTGTCTTTGATGTACGTTGCATACTATATCTCTGTTCTCATTTTTATCCCTAAAACCAATTTTGTGTTCTTGCAGCTTATGTTCACAGTTAGCAGATGCTAACTGAGACAGGGAGATGTTATAGCAGCCTCCCAGTACCTGAAGAGGGCTTGCAAGAAAGCTGGAGAGGAACTCTATCAGTAAGTGTAGTGATAGGACAAGGGGGAATGGTTTTAAACAAAGACTGTAGACTTAGATTAGATATTAGGAAGAAATTCTTTAATATGAGGACAATGAGGCACTGGAATAGGTTGCTCAGAGAAGCTGTGGATACCCCATTCCTGGAGGTGCTCAAGGCCAGGTTGGATGGGGCTTTGAGCAACCTGATTTAGTGGGAGGTGTTCCTGCCTATGTCAGGGGGGTTGGAACCAGGTGATCTTTAAGGTCCCTTCCAACCCAAACTCTTCTATGATCTATGACAGATCTGTTGTCAGTTGGGTCTGCTGGAAATGAGGAAGGAACTATGGAGGCAGGCATCAGTCAGGGTGGTAGAGAGGGGCAGAAGGGAAGTCAGGAGGTCCCATATATCAGGGCACAGCAACCACAACTTGCAGCTGGAAGGGGAGCCAGGAGCACAGAGAGCAGAAGTCATCTGGTGGCAGTGGCCAGGTTCAGCCAATAGCCCTGAGCCACAGATGCCCCTGAGTGATGAGGCAGGTCTGAGGTTAAGATGGGAACTGATGTCAGTAACAAGCCCCTGACCCCAGCACTGAGGGTCAAGCACAGCCCAGTGGCCTACAGATGAGTCCATAGTGAGGAGGCAGGCCTGAATTTCATCTGCAAAGTCAGGCCTGCTGGTGAGGGTAAAGGTCTGGGTCAGCTCATGCTGGACTAAGGACAACATCTGAGAATATCACCATGCCATCCAGAATGAAGGTGGAGGGAGAGTCCCCGCTGTGGCTTCACCACAAATCATCTCAAAGCAGCTCCTCATGGCCAGGTGCCTGCACCTATCAACTATGTTGGCCCTGAGCCCAGGGTCATGACATCAAGAATGGCTGGAAATGGTAATAACTAAGAGACTTTGACCTCAATAGCTTTTGAAATGCAAAGCAGGCACTTCTCCCCTCAGTCTTTCTAGTATTTCATAACCTATGGAAATATAAGGGAGTTTCACATTCTTACGTTCATGTAATTGAAACCTACTAAGTATGACAAAAGATTTTTTTGTAATATTATTTAAAGTTACATCAAAAGACATTTAAATGTCTCTGGAAATCATAGTCAAAGGTGTGTGTGGGTCCACCTCACTAGTTCTTCCACTCTCGCATTGCTCACAATGGGATGAAAACACATATGTTTATAACATACTGAAGTATATCATATTTACATATGAAGCTTTGCTTACACAGAAGAAGGTAATGACTCTTTGAAGCCAATTCCTATAACACATTATCTTACCCTACTTTTAGAAGGCAATATTTTGGTAATTTCACATGAGAATAAATGTTGAGCTGCTGCTTGCCAGGCTTCATGAATCTGCAGAGACACTAATATGTTACACAAATATCCCTGTGTTATTTTTAGTCTTTAGATTAGGAAAAACTAGATATCAGACCTAAACTACAGCTAGACAAGCTAAAAGGGTCTGGCAACTTGAAGTGAAGCTGGGATTTGTGACTTTAAAATAACTGGGTGGGTTGGACAGGGTGAAGTCTGGCAAAGCTTACTTTCGTAGCCTGATTTCCAGGACTGACTTTCACACAAAGGCAACATGAGTAGATATTTCTACTCTGAGCTTGCTCTGCCTCCTTTTTAGGCACATTCAACAGTGCAAGGAATGCTTGGACTCTGGGCTTCAACAACTGCCTGTGGCTCCCAGAGGGCTGAAGTTCAAGCACTGCAACTCAAGTTTTGAGAAAGCTGGAGACTGGCAGAGGATGCAATGCATGCAAAGATTTTGTTTTATTTACCCCCCCACAGAAGTCAAGAGTGATGTCTAAGGCTGAGAGGAGTAATTATACCAACAACGATGATCCCTTTCGTACATCAGAACATGGAGCTTCATCTGCAAGGGCCTTGTATTTGAGCATGATATGGTATCAGTTTGAGCGATCTTTCAAAACAGATCAGTGGTTCTCTGAAGGCTTTGAGAGGAGTAAGAAACAATTCCTAAATGTAACCAGAATTGTTACACTCCTTGTTGAAAAAACTGTTTCTCTAGAAGTCATCTGCCTGTCCTTAGTGCCTATAATGAGACCATAATCAAAGATTTATAGAGACTTCATCTGTCAGGGCATACCAATCTGTTGGAAGCAGGTGCTACTACTACACAGGGACAGGAGGGAGGCTCACACTTGTAGCGCAGTGAGCAGAAGTTTCCTTGCTTACAACATCAATAAAGACAATATAATCTGCTCAAGTATTTCAGTCTTGGAAATCCTGAAATTATTTTCTAAACATCAGAAAATAAATTCTTTAATCCTGAGCTCCAAATTTCCACCCTAGAAAGGCATTATTTTGGGGCATAATCCTGCTTTCTAACAAAAGTTACTTTGAGGGTATTTCTTTTCCACCTGGAAAGAATGTACACCCAGGAGTAGCTCTGATCTTAACTCAGGGCATGACCTTACAATATAAAAGCTTCTGCTTGTCAATATTTAATTCAACATTTACTAAATGGCAGATGGATGCCAGGCTGACCTCACTGGAAATAACCTGGCAAAGATTAAACTAGCTTTAATTTACATGGAAGGTAATACTGGAAGTAACCCTAATGTAACAATAACATTAAACTCATGCTTCATGGGATTTTTCCTAACTGATGACATACCAAACTTGCATGTGTAAATGAGAGAAAATGGTTAAAACAACACTAATGACCAACACAGTGAAAGGTGATTATTAACCACTTTTTCCTACAAAGAACTGGAAAATATTCTGCTATAGCTGATCCAAGACAGTGTTATCTAATAACTAGTAAAAACCTCTTTTAAAATATATAATATTCCTATTCTGTTTTTCCCCTTGATCTGTTAGATCTTTTATAATGAATGCAGGAACATACTGTGTATGTTATAAATGACTGAAAAGGAAAGCTCTTGCTTGTACTGAAGCCTATATACTGGGGACGTTGACACTTTTAAGCTGAAAAAGCTATTAAATAAAAAAGATCAGTGTACTGGCTATTTTTGCAGACTTGTGGTTTTAGCAGCACAGGAAGATGTTATGTTTCTATGAAGGACATGCAGCCATGAAAGATATGAAATCACAGTTTTGGGGTTTTGACTCAGTGAGAAGTGAGTAATTCTCTTTTGCTAGTGAAGTATGTACATGCCTAATTGTCCTATAGAACTGGGTTTAAAACTAACCTATATTCTACTGCTTTGCCAGAGTAGGAAGTTTTTGCAGAACTGAAATCTGAGCATAAATTTGGTTTACCAATTTGAGACTGAATTTGTGCATGGGGCTTGCTTGCATAGAAACCAACCACATTGTTCACAAGTGTAAACAAGCATTCACATATAGCTGCAAACACTGGCTATCAAGTTTATTTATGGTTGTTACAACTCTGGTTATCATATTTATTCTGGCATTTCTGTTTCTAACTTCATAACAATGAAAAAATTCTTCTTGAACATGAAATTAAAATTTCACTGACTTTTCTCTGAATAGTCACTTGGTGACCTTTCAACTTAGGCTTGCTTGTAAATATCGTCTCTCTTTTTTCTCTTCAATTTATAACTTCAATTAAAAAAAAATCTTTGATTCTTTTTTGTGTGTTATCTAACACAGTAATTCTTGATTTGTTTGTCCTATTTCTTGATCATGACTATGTAAATTGCCCTTGAGATGGTTTCTTTGTATTCTTGCTCAAACTGATACAAACTTCATAAACCAATCTAAAACTAGGGAAAGCTTAGATCAAAGAAGTAGTTTTGTTTAGTCTGAAAGGATTAGTTCTAGCACAGAGCAGGCTGCTCTTAATTATAAGATATTGGGTGCCAAGTTTAAGGATATTTTTAGATAAACACGCTAGAGAATGTTATACAGAACTTCTTTCCTGTCCCTCAAAAGCGATACTTTCATAATAGTCTCCTTGTAACTGAAGAAGGATGCCCATGTTAAGCTGAAGCAAATTTGATGGTAATATCTTTTGAGGACTCAATCCCTTTTTTACCTTCATTGACATTTATGCAACAGTGTCAAAAATGATCCATAGGAGCTGCCAGGTCATAACCTGAAAGACAAACCAAGCACCACATGATCAATAATGTCAACTTGAACAAAGTTACTTCAAATCTCATCTAGAATTTGGAATTTCAGCCAACTGATATCTGTACAGCTGCCTCTCTACCTAGTGCATCTTGGATAGCTAAGAACTTGCAAGAATATAGATAATACAATTACATTAGCTATCAGTGTCCTTGAAGAAATGCTGATGAGCCTAACTTAACATGCAATGGCTTTTCAGAGTAAGCAATATGCAGGGAGAAGGCAAGATGGAGCACACTTTCTCATACCTAAGATTGTTCTTATCTCCACTTAGCTTTATGATATGCGGAACTGACAACACAAGTAGTCAGAACTGTTACAGCCTTGTCCTGACCCGTGTTTTGTTTAGTATTTAAACCAACACTGATATGAAGTTCCTTTCTATGGCACAAAGTCATAACAAGAGACAGGCTAAATCTTTTTATGAGCTACTGTGCTTTTTGTTACTGTACAGTATGTCTTGTCTCAATGTTTCAAAGCCTTGTAAAGGGGTGACTCCTGACCATTAAGTACTATGCATTCTTACACACAAGTACTGCCCCAACACATCACTATTAAATGTCATTTATGCACATGGAATGCTGTGGGTGTTCCTGAATCAGGTCATTTGTAAACAAGTAAGAGTACATGAATGCAGGTTCTAGCCTTAGGCATTTACATTTCAAATGCCTATTGGTTCAAATGTAGGAAGTAAAGCTTTTTCACACCATGTGGCAATGGAAACAAAGACCTCTTGTATAATATTGCAGCCATACAAGGCAGTTCATTTTCTATTGGATAAAAAAAAGATTTATTGCATGAATTCCAGCCAGTGTCTTACTTTTATAAATTATTATTATTATTATTGTTAATTATTTATTAGTTCTGAAAAGCTATAAAAAAGTTAAAGCTGGCACTATGCTTAGTTCAGTAATTCAGCTGTTCCTATTTCAGAGAAGAGAACTGCTCTAGCAATCCAAAAGTTGCTTCTGAACTGACTGAATTTCAGAAAGCATTGAGAGTGAAGAATACTTTGGAGAAGTGGTAAGTAATGCCTGGAGTTGATAGTTTGGAGCAAATTCTCAAATTTAGACACATTAGGGTTTGACTCAGGGAAGGAGGGATAGTTTAAACCTGATAAAAAACAATTTTTTGAAATTTGTCAACAAATATTTTCCTGTGTTTGTCAAATACTCAGTAGAGGAAATAAGATTGTAAATTCTGTGAAATACTGAAATCCAGATAGAGAAATACATCACCTTGTAAACACTCTAGTACTAACACTGCAGGTATTGTTAAAAAAAAAAAAAAAAAAAAGACAAATTATAAATTTTGTAACACTGTACCAATTCATTACTTAAGAGAACAGGTATTTCTGGAAGCTGAGGTGTCTACAGTATCTGTGCTGGAGGAGAGCTCTAACTAAATAGTTTGGTACCATAGGAATGCTCTGTGATGTATTGAAGTCATACCGTACCTGACTCCAGCAACGGCACATTAATATTGGAACTATTTGATATTTTACACAAATAATATGAGAAGCATTGACTTGCATGGTCTCATTTGCACAGGAATAGATCTATTTTAACAACACTATTTGCAGGGTAAATAATACCTTCTGTTATTAATGAAATTCCTTAACACCTTTTTTAATCAGATAGTTGTCACTTACAAAAATCTAATACATAAATTATTCCTGATTTGGGTAACACAAAAACTAAGCTTTATATTTGATCTTTACATTGGATGTTGTAATTAATCAATCTTTTCAATAATCAGTTGTGGGTTTATTTTGTATGAGTATGTATGCACAATTTATAGTATCAGAGGAACACACTTCATTGAAGTACATGCTCTAGACTAGTGACGGAAGCACCCAACTGGAAGAACAGGGAATTCCTCAGCTTAAGTCCTTTCCCTTGCAAGGATGACTCCTTTTTTCTGCAAGGTGCAAGTGTTCAGCTGTAGAAAATTTTGGCTGTAAGTTGCATGGAAAAAGGTAGCTGCAGTAATTCTAAAGCACACAAGCTAGAGGAAGGAGTGATATTCAAACTTTGCTCCTCAATTTTCTTTTACTAGCATTTTAGGGTTGAATTAAAATAGTCTTCTGAATCACCCACCTATTTCCAATAAAATCGATAGGGAACCAAAGTACTCAAGTTGGACAGGTGAGCAACTATGAAGAAAATTAACTCTATCCCAGCTGAAACTAGGACAACAATTTTGCCTTCCCAAATAAGAGATGAGGAAAGGAGGAAAAAGGACACTCTCTAAAAATGGATGTTTGCAAACTGATATCTAATAATTAGACATCATTCTACCATGATACAATGGGACTTACTGAACATATTTGGGTTATTTTTACACCAACATGCTTTCCAAAGCTTTGCAATCCACACTCTATTTCAGTGTTGTCTCTCTGAGTGCTTCTTTTTCCCATTTGTAAAAGAAATTAAACTATCTGTGCTACACCTGAAAGAGACTTACTCTGAGTGCAAATCTGTCCCCTTTGGTCCCTGAGAGGCTGTTATGGTTTATAATTACAGTAAATTTTTTCATCTCTAAGCTGCTTTTCTGATTTCCATATTTTCTCTGTGAATGTTACTACAGTGTTGACACGGACATAATCTTTTAATAGAGGTAATATATTTTGTGCTTGTGAGACAGATGTGGAAGTGGCGTATGCCCATCAAGAGGAATCTGTGTCACCAGAACCTTGTAAATTGCAGATGTTTGAATTGCTTGAAGCTTTGAAGCTTTCTTGTGTTGTGCCTGGTGTTCTTGAACAGGGTGCTTGGTGTCTTGCTGTTAGTCCAGAGCCATCTGAACAAGATGGTAAACAGGCCCCAACTGGCCACCAGCCCAAACATACTCAAAAACTCTGAAAACTGAACAACAGTTGCTCTATTCATGGTCCTTTACCCTTCTTAGTTGGGGGGCAGGTGGGGATGTCTTAATATTTTTGGATTAAACTCAGCTTTTCTGAGGTCTTCATCTCCTTAGCAATTCTGTCATGTAACATATCAAACACAGACCCTTCAATCAGAGTTTATCTGTGCTACTCCCTTTGCATATTTGCTCTTTTTGAACAGGACAGCTTTCTGATAGCTTTTGTTTTTCCTGACTTGCAGTTAGTCAACAAATGTCAAATGTTCAATTCAAACTCAAAATGAAACCTAGATTAGAGGGAGTTTATTCACACCTCTGAGTTCAGTTTGCCATGCCAGCCATAATTGCTCCTTTTTTGTGAACTGTTAAGCCATCTTTGCCAAGGCTAACAAATTATAGGAGTTGGTTGGATTAAATATCCTGCTAATGAACTCAACCTATACTTTGCTAAATAAACTGCTGGACACTTAGGTAAGCAAACTGTAGTTCTGTAATGCTGAAACAGAAGGTGTTTCAAGGCCTGACATAAATGAACTTTTCCTGATTTTTCAGTCACCTCCTGACTAACTGTACAAGTTGGGGAGCAGACAGATCTAATTTTCCATGACAGAGAATTAAAAATGAGTGAATATTTCTGGATCCAAATCTTAAGTAACTTCTCTGTCACAAGCAATATGAATAGAATGACAGAATACACTTTTCCCCCCTCTGTTAAAACATTTCACTGAATGGCCACTGACAGCAGCAGGTCAAACCCCAGACTTTCATTTTCTCAAGCAAAATGTTGCTTAATTTCTTGCTTAATGTTCAATAGATTTTGTAAGACACTAAAGTCAGATCTTGTTTCTACTTGCTTGGATCCCATGTCTCTTCCCTGCACGCAAGTCAATGAGAATCCAGAAGCAATACTGGCAAACCCATGAAGGATTTCCATGATTTATACTCTCCTTCCAGTCTAGATTTCTTACTTTCTGTGTCACATTGAATGTCTGTCACAGATAGGGTAACATTCCTTTTTATACAGTCAATTGGATCTGTTTAAAAAGTAGTGAAACTAGAGTTACCTAAAATACAGGAAGGATTGTTTGATCTGAACTCTTCCACAGATGGTGCACCATTGGTACTGTTGGCTTTCCAGACAAGCCAGAAGTATTATTAAAGTGTTTCAGAGACTGCCCAAAGAACAAGAAGATTCAGCCATATAAAAAAAATGTGGTGATGAAAAGGAGACATAAGTTATCTGTCCTTGCTAGTGGCGTAGCTGTGAGGTTGAGTGATTTCTCTTTAGACACTTGTGAAACTGATAGTTTGTGTCTGAGTTTGTGCTGTTTCTGTTTCAGTGCTATGCCCCATATACTCTTCATCCTGTAAGCTCTTAAATTCCAGTTTGATGATGCTCTGTTGGTGCTGTCAGAAGTGCATCACCTATATTTCATTAATTTAATTATCTGCCTTAAGTATGAAAAAATGCATGGTGTATGGGTGCTGTAGTAAGGAATTCTGACAGATTATTTTTGGTATGCTTGTTAAATGTGGCATGGGACAGGTGAAATGTCTGATAGTGAGACTAAGTGTATCTCTTATAAAGTGAAAAGCATTTGCCTTGAAATTGCTTTTTTTTTTTTTTTTTTTTTTTTTTTAAGAGTAATTTACCAGGGATTGATGAAGACCTTTTGCAGTGAAAGGAAAAATGTTGTGTTCAAGTTTTCAGTGCTGTCTGCTCTAGGAGATGGAGAGGGAAGATGGTAATTTTTGTGGGTTTAATGATTATAAGATCCCATCACTTTTCTAGGTCCTCTTCCTTTAGGGCTCAGCCTGATTTCTTGTAACCATCTGAAATAATGGCCTCAGTACTGTCAATGGTATTTCTTCTATCAGACATGATTTCTTCTTAGAAAATATCTTGTACGTGTGAAGGCTTGAGCACAATTCTGCTCCAACCCGCTGTTTCACTAAATTGACTGTTAGTCCCTGTGTATCATAGCTCACTTTAGACAGGAATCTAAAAGACGCCTTGCATTCAAGACTAGATCTATCATTACCATTTATATTATCATTTTACCTTAAGCAAAGCAAGCAAATATCTTGAAATGTGCTGTCCTCAAGATGTTGACACAGAAGAACCCAGTAATCCATATTCCAGATGAACTGAACAGCTTGAAAAACTGCCCAAGATCATACAATGAAGCACAGTATAAATAACAGTTAATCCACCCTCCCTGAAACTCCAGAAACCAGTTTAGTTTCTTAAGAAGTGATAATTAAAAAGTCTTTTAACACTATTAAAGTACGCATCTTGACAATCAGGCAGGAATTTTCTTGCAAGAGCAGTAAATAAGTGAACCCTTTCTTTGCAAATGTGTTCATGCAATGGCCCAGCTAATGTAAGGGGGCAACATAATCATTAAAATCACATAAATTAAACCAAATGTCCTGGCTGCAACCCAGACACAGTAATGTAGTTCCAGCTGACTATCTAAATTCTAAATTGCAGTTCCAGTGGGTCTGTTGCTCACATGCTAACAGAGAGAGGACATTCTCTCTGAAAATGAGAAGAGAAGAGCCTTCTTCTCTGAGAAGAGCCTGATACCATTTTTTTTTCCTTTTATGCTTTAGTTGTGGAAGGAACTGCTGCAAAGTTCATGTAGCCCTCTGAGTAGATGGCTTATGCATAGTTAACATGTATTTTTAGTTGCTTTTTATTGCATTCAATTTGGTGCAGCTGTGCCTTCATGAACAAAGGTTAGATTTTTGAATTGAGTAGCTAGACTTACAGGCTTTTAAAGTCCTTCATGGGTCAGATTTCTGATTATATTAAAAATAAATAAATAAATAAATAATAGTCTCAGCTGAATGCTGCCACAACTTTCCCTCTTTTCCTCCTCAGCTATTAACTAAAAAGGTGACAGGATGGAGAACAAGCAACAAAGCAACGGTGAGATGAAAGAAAAAGTGCTGAAGAAAAAATTGGTAAGTGAATTCCTCAAATCTTCTGCCAATGTGTTTGTCATTTGGGGAGTGCAGACAGAAAATAAACATGTGGAACCTATGTGAATACTTGCAGGCACAGGCTCAGTTTCATATACACAGGAACGTTGCTCTTTCCCTTCTCCCTTTGGTACTGGAACGGCTAATAGTCTCACTGTGCATCTGCACCGCAGGCCTCCAATTTTTTCCCATGCTTCTCCTTATATGAATGTCTAGTTTTGAACGAGCCAATAAACTGTTTAGGCGAACCATTCCAGAATTAAGTGACTTTTGAATAGGTTGAAAACTTTCTTTTCTGGGAGGGACTTGGTCATTGAGGGCAATGGTAACACTCTAGAAGTGTTTGTGTGCCTTCGCACAAAAAGTCTGGAAGGATGTATTCTGCAGAAAAAGAGCTTTGTTTTTTTCTCTGACACAAGAACCCTTGCATCTGTGTGTTCTTCCCCCTTTTCCCTCTCCGCTCTAACTTGTAAGAGGTGAGCAAACTGACACTTGTCTCCATGGGAATATGGAAATTTGAAGGAAAGCTGCCAGGACTAAAATTTAAGGGGTGCAGAGAGTAGCATCTTTAGTTTCTGTAACTCTTATTAATGGTGATTGTAAAATGTCAAAAAACATAAGCATGTTAAAGTGAGAAACTATGTCTGTATTAAGCACATGCAGCCATATTATTTGTATTTGAGTGTCAACTGCTGTGAACTACTTGCATTGTATTATTTTAAATGAAATTAAATAAAACACAGGTGTCCGATTCTTCTCAAATGCACTCCACATATTTTAGAGGCTTGATTCTCCTAACCTGTCTCTTTAAGTGCTTGTGACCATTCAAGGAGATTATAAATGATGTCTGGATCATCTATCTATGCTGATGTTTCTCAATCTGAACAGTAATTTTACATGTTAACGAGTAGCATCTGGATTTCTATTCAAAGGTTGCTTAGCTTGATGTGTGCCAAGGACACTTCAAAGTTTCTGCATCATGAACTGCTTTCAAACCTGCAGTGCTTTATGGCATTACTTATGTGTCTTTGAGGACTCTAAGGTAGTGGTGAGGTATGTAGCATGTCAGAAGTGGAAGCAGCAGAGATTTACACCAATATGAACTGCAGACGTCTGGGAATAGTTCCCAGATGCACTTAGTACTCATCTGAGACACATCCATTGCCAACTGGAAGGTGCAGTTTAACTCTTAGCAGTTCAAAATCCTCAGGCTTTACAAATAGGCACCTTCAAAACTAATAGCTGGAAGCTTTTATCTTCCTCGGGCAACACGTCTAATCACCACCTGCTGCACAGCAGCAGTGCCGTGTGTCAGATCTGAACCTCCTAAAGCTGTGTGAACGTCCCTGTGCCGTGTGGTTTTACATCTTAATTAGTTACAAGGCTTGCGGTAGCTTCACTTTCCAGCTTCGGTGACGAAGGGAAGCTCTTCCCCTCCTTTCTCCAGCGCCGTGTATACAGCAGGGCAGCCCAGATGGCACCGGGCAGACCCCACGCCGGGTTTAATTTGCTTAAGTTATGGACGTGCCTGCTTATAAACGGGCTCGGGCAGCTCCAGCCCCTCAGCCGCGCACTGCGGGCAGAGCAGCTCTGACCCCCGGCGGTCCCCGGAGCTCCAGGCTCGGCCCCCCGGGTTCTCCCCCCTAGGGTCCCTCCTCCGGCTCTGAGCGGCTGCGGCCGCGCCCCCGCTGCGCGCTGCCCGGCGGAGATGCGCGGCCGTTGCGCGCCTACGGCATGGACCCAGCGGCGGCGCCCGAGGAGGACACGCTGGTGGCCCCGGCAGCGGGGAAGGGTCCCCGCCGGGCAGGGAAGGGCGTAAGTAGCGCGGAGAGGCGCGGAGGGCTCGCGGGTGTCCCGCAGCTTTGCAGGTGGAGCGAAGGAGAAAGCGGAGCCGGTGCGCGGCCGCTGGGGATCCGGCGTCACTCCGCGTTGCTTCCCCCAGAAGGGAGGAAGGGCTCAGGTTGCAGAGCCCGAGGCTTTTTCCCCGCTCGGAAAGTTGCTGCTGGTGTAGAGGAGAGGCCGGCGGGGTTAGGCTGAGCTAAAAATATAATGCGGCTGCCCCGGCCGGGACGCGGAGGACGGGAGGAGGGCAGCGGCTGGGGCCGCAGGGGACACACCACGGGCAGGGGACACACCACGGGTGGGCGAGCGGCAGGTGCCGGGGGCTGTTTTCCCACCAGCAAGGCGAGTTCACGGGCTAACCCCCCCCCCTCCCCCTCCCCGAATCAGCAAGTCCTAAGGGCAAGGAGAAAGGCGAGGAGGGAAGCCCGGGGGTTCCCCCTCCTGCCCGGCGGCGCAGGAAGGTATCGCAAGCCGTGGAGCGCGGTGCGGTGCCAGCACGCACCTGCCGGCAGCCACCCGGCTGGGCACGGCTGCTCTCAGCCTCCAGGACAGCTCCGGTGCTCGGCGCTTCCCTAAAACTGCCTCTCGGGAAGCCTACGCGAAAGGTGCGCAGAAGTCCTGGTTTCTAAATTCAGCAGACAGTCGGAGCAGTACCTGTTGCAGAATCCTAAAACTTTCTTCTGGACGTTTGTAGTTTCCAGCTTACAACCATGATTAATCTATAGCCAACTAACCAGAATACAATAGCCCAAATTGTGCTTTGAAAACTGAAATGCAAACCAATGTGCGTTTAAAACAAAGGCAACCTAAGGTGCACAGAGTGCAAATATTACCCTGCATGCTGGACAAAAGAGGTGTGTTGGTAAAAGCATTTTGGAACCTCTCAGAACACTGTGCCCTGGTAAGAGCAACAAAAGGACTTTCACAAACAAGCAGCTAACAAGAGGCTGGATGTCTTTGCTGGGATCTGACAGACAGCTTTCCGCACTGCACGTTTATTGCTCTGGTGACAGCAGCAACAGATGAGTGCACTCACGGTGTTAAAGGACTACCTCTGAGGAGGTGTGGTCGCAGTCTTGTTTCACAGTCATTGTAAAACAGGTTGCTGAGTTTGTTGCTTTTTTTTTTTTTTTTTTTTTTTTTTTTTTTTTTTTTTAATGTTTCCACAGGGTTAATATTTTTCTGAGCAACCATTTATTTTTTTTCTCCTCCCCTTCTTGCTTCATTACGCTTTCATCTCTTATCTGGTGTTGCTGAAACTTGAGCAAATATTTAAAATAGCGTGTGAGAAGACAGGTCATGGAGAAGTTGAAGTGCACGTTCCAAGAACGGTAAAACTTCACGGGAAATCTGAGGCTTTGTGTGCTTTCTGCAGTAGACTACATACTTGAAAAATTCTTGGTACAGAAGTAGGCTCTAAACGCTGCTATTCACAACACTTGAAAATAAAGTGGATGTGAGGTTTTCTAATTTGGCAGCACTTTTGTGATTTGTACTCTATTATTTTCCACTTAACCCTATGTACATATAATTTGCCTGTGCTGAAAGTTTCAAACATTCACTGGACTTTTTAATAAACACTAGGATATAAGGTCCAAATCATCTTGTCTGCAGGGCTTTTCCCAGGGTTTTAATGCTACTGAAGCAGATGCCCTTAGCAATATTACATCAAGATTACCATACAGCACACATGAATGTGCACTTATCATTTGTGACCCCTTTGGGAGCAATCTGGTAGCTCTTCAGGAATATTCTATTCAGTGCCATTAGTTCAGGGTAGTAGTGATTCCTATAAGCACAGGAATGGTTGTTCATAGTAGAGAAATAACAGGCACCTAAGATGAGGTGTTATGAACACCTAAATAAAGCTTTGTGCCAATGTTTCTACTTTTTTCTTATCAAAGTGATAGTACAAAGCTTTGTGTGTGTGTGGCAGGTTCATTTTAAGCAGCTGGCTAATAATAAGAAATTGTATTTGGCTTATTTAACAATCTCAACAGGATATATTCCTTACACAAGGCTTTCTTCCCCCCATATGCTTTCTCCTGACCTGACTGAAAATAGGGCAGTCAATGAACTGTGTAATCTCTTAAAAACTTACCACATCATGTGGAAGAAGTTAAAACATCTAAGCTGTCCCACAGGGCACATTTTAAGCCCTTGGGAAGTGCAGCTGTGTAGCATGACAGACCCCATGCACGCCAAGCTGGACACTCAGTCTCTGCTCCCGATGTGTGGATATCTCATCATTTCTCCATGAACCAAAGTGAGAATGCAGTGACATGGTGACATTGCAAGCTCTGGCACGTGCCAGCTGCCAAGCTGCATTCACTTTCCTTACCATGTTTGTCCTGGGGCTGGTAGAGCTCATTCCTGTGTATCATCACCACTGTTATGCTATGTGCTACCTACACAAAAGTAGCTCGTGCTTCAGATCTTCATTTTCCAAAGCAAACACGAGTCTTTGTCCAGTTGACAAAAATTTATAGATTCATTAAGCTGTTGTGTCCACTTGAAGGAATGTAGGGGAAGCTGTGTTTATTAGGCCTGCTTAATCAGGTGTTTCTCCTTTTGAAAAGATTCAGACTTCAGCAAGCAATCAGACTGGACATAAAACAATAGTCAATGATACCTGAAAATATGGATTCTTAGTGGAGTTCTTAAAACAAAACAAAACAAACAACCAAATAAACCAACAGTTGGGATGGCAGGGGTGGAAGGAGGAAAGTCAGAAAGGGAAGTCAGAAAGGGAGAGTTTCTGGAGGAAGACAGCAGATGGCATCTCTGCCAGCATTTTTGTGTAGCAGCAAGTTGCTGCTGGAAACTTACATTTGGGTTATAAAATTTAGTTTGTAGGCATCATTTCAATTTTTTGGTCAAATTTTCACCAATCCTTCTGCTCACAGGAGCAGGTGGACATTGCTCCTAAGTTGGCTCTACCTAAAGCCCTGTTGCATCAAATGTATGCTACCACGTTTCATTGTTTTAATTGTATGTTGCCAAAGAGTTTCCTTTGCTGAGCATATGCCTCTGTAACATTTAGCTTTTTTGGTGTTGGGGACGGATGGGATGCTTGAAGCAAAATCCATGGGGTTGAAAGAAGTTTAAATGTTCACTTATGCCTTGGTAAATGTTAACTGAGATGCTGTCACTTCACATTTACTGCTTCTAGGATTGCAGAAATAGAAAGTGTTTCAGATCATTATTCTGTAGCAAGGAGATGTGCCTGCAGGAGCTATGCAAGGCAGAGTGAGGAATGTTTAAAACCTGAGCTATTTCATGTATACTAACAATGGCTACGTTTTTTCATTGTTTTTCAGAATTGGTCTGGAAGTCTGATTGTAGCCTCTTTAACTGGTGCTTTTGGATCATCTTTTCTTTACGGTTACAATCTCTCTGTCGTGAATGCTCCTGCAGTGGTAAGTGACTGACAAAACCGGCATTTACTATCAGTAGAGGGCAGCCTTGTCCATCTAGTGTGTGCTCTTTAACATCTTGCTTTTGTAATCCAACCAGTGTGTTAGAAGAGAGAGAACTTTGCTTGAAAAGTTTTCTGCTATCTGTGAAGTTTCCAACTAGGTTCAGTAGCTGTCAGGAAGCTAAGTGCTCCTGTTGAGATGAGTGGGTGCACAACATTTCTTTTTCATTCTCCCAAAGCCAGAATAATGCTAAATCTTTTTCCACACTTTTGTGTTATAAGGTATTTTTAACAGCCTGTCTTTCTGGCTAGTGACTATTTGGTAGTTACAGGTGCACATTCAACAAATCCTGTTCACATTATTCAGTTCTGGAGGTTGACATGGCATTTCATTACCACAGTACAGATAATGTAAATAATGTCTCTGGATGCCTCTTAAATAATGGGCCTCTTCTGCATTTTGTGGTAATGCCTTGTTTGTTTCTGATTTTGGATCTGCTGTGTTGACCATCTGTTGACTGCAACATGTGGAATGTGTCTGATGAAAAGAGCATTGTAAAATCAGTGTACAGTATCTGAGGGATTTCATTAAAATATCAGCAATCACAAATGGAAATATGAATGTTTTGGTTTTATATTGGTGTATTGGTGGTCTACAGCGCCTTTTAATTCAATCAAACATGGAAATAACCAATTCAGTGCAGTTGTAAGCAACACGCACACAAAAAAAATACATAGTAAAATTTTTCAGCTGTCAAAAGTCCTTTTTTTTTTTTTTTTTTTTTTTTAGTTTGCAGTTCGTATTTGCATTGTCTTTGATAAACTGATAACCCAAAGGATTAGAAACAGACTCACCTTGTTTTAATTGTCCCTGGTAGCTTCTGGGAATTTTCTAGAAGTTCCTGGTACCTTCTGTACTGATAACACAGGTTTAGACAGATTGGATGTTTATTCTAGCATGGCACGTCTGTGCATCCCTTCAGCTTGCAATCTTCAAAAAATAAACATGACTTAACAGAATCGGTGGGGAGCTGAAATGCTGTGAACAATGGTATTGATTGTACTGACGATAGACATCTCTCCTGCACTGAGTCAGTACTGTCAAAGGAGCAGTGTGAATTATCTGACTTCAGAACTTTTAAGTGCCCTTTACAAAATGGACCATCTTGGTAATCAGAGCTCTTCTATCACTTTCTGCAGAAGTAAAAGAAAGAAAGGGCAATCATAAGTGCTGTCTGGCAACACTCAGAGGGTTAGATTAGAACCATGTAATAGATTGTAGTGGTCACCAGACAAGAGTAGAGGTGGGAAGGTTGAAGTTGCAATCATACCATGAAGAATGCTAAATTCCAGGCATCTTGGTTAGTAGCACCGTCAGGTTTGTCTATTTTTGCTTGAAATCTTTACTGTGGCTTTTGGACAGAAAGTTGGCACCATGTTGATGGCTCTTGTTGACAGGTATGATGTAGTGTTGACAGTTATGTATGAAGTCGGCCCTTTTCCAGTGTCGTATTGCTGTGTTCGGTTGAGAACATAGTGTCCTCCTTACTCATGCTAAGCCATATATCATGTAGGTCTAAAGAGTAGTCCTAGTTATACACCCTACTGAAAATACATACATGGCTGTGTGGTTCAAGAGCCAAATACCAGTGTGGCAAAATACCAGAGAACTAGATGATCCTCTCTCTAGCCCCAGAATCAGGCTCTGTCATCTATTTTCCTAGGACAGGACACCTCCCCATCTTTGTCACACATTGTCCAGGGTGAAGAGGAGAGTCTGTGCTCTGTTTTTAGCCATGGTGAGGAGGAATGAGCTGTACTAGTGCTGTGCTTCCTGCAGCACAAGAAAAGGAACCTTTGCCCTATCTGTTTTCCCCTTGTGTGGCCATGCATCACCAAATCAGTCTGCTATGAGGTGATCCTTTAGGAACACTGGTGTGTGCTAATTGAGGAAAATATAAGGGAAACAGCTTTTACCTGTAGATAAGCAGTACTCTTAAAAGAGGCTATATTTGGGTCCAGTATCTCCTAAAAGTTGTAAGCTTTGATTTTTAAACTTGGTAGGTCAAATAACTTGTTCTGGTCATATGCAGCTTATAGCTTGCATTGTAGTGAACATCTCTGTGTAGGATGTTGGATATCTTTTGCCTCTATTTGCTTCAGTACAATTCCTTTCAATGGCTAAAGTCCCTCAGTCTTAGAGAAGGCACTGTATGATGCTTCTGGAGGTTTTTAGAAAGTGCTTGATCACGACTGTTGACTAAAATATGGGATGTTTCCAGGAAACCAGATCTGAACATGTCAGCATGATTGCTGAACTGTGTAGGGGAAGTTCATTTAAGGCTGAAGATATGAACTGTATTTGTAAATCCTCGTGTACATTACCTTTCTGTGCTGAAGTTGTGCCAGCTCATCAAACCACAGGGGAATACCCCTGCAGTTCTCAGATGGAAACTTTTCCACAAATCATCTTGTAAGGTATGCTTGGTCCAACTTCCTTTTTGTTGCAAGGCGGAGATGTAATGCACCAGATCTGCTCAGAGCAGAGTTGTCTGTACTGACTAGTGCAGAGATGGGAAAAGATCAGTTCCCACTCAGTCCCCCACATTTCTATGGGAAAGTGCAATGGCCAGTCACAGGTGCATTTTTCCCTGCACGTGGTGTTTGACCATGTGAGAAACCCAGCATTAGAAGTCTGCACTGACTTCTATGAAGAGCTATCAGAATTTATTAAAACGTGGAAACATTCAGCAGTAGGAAAACTAAGATTTTAATTGTCTGAATGTTGAAGCTGCTTTTTTCCAAGTGGCATTTTTAAAATGCATTCCACAGACCACTTGTGAGCAAGGTCTTCAGAACAATGATGTGCTTTGTGCTCTGAGCAGGACGTGAAATCTCATGCTGGCAGCAACACCCTTCTTGCCTTCTTCCTGCTGGAAGCTGTGTTTCTGCATTCCTTTTAGAGCTGATACTGAGAAAGTGAGACTATTACAAAAATATATAGCTGACTGTGACAGCCATTGGATAACTGTCACTAACTGTGAGTAGCCCTTGTAACTATTGGCAAATCATTTTTAATTCTCTTAAGGCTGTCTTTTCACTTCCCTTGCTCTAAGTATTTACAGTTAAAGAGTTAAAGAGATAAGAAAAATCACTCTATATATACTGCCTGTCTTTCTCTTTCTCTTTCTCTCCCCTCAGCACCGGTGATGCCTCACCTTGAGTACTGAGTGAAATTTTGGGCTGGTGAAGCCCCGTGGCTTGTTCAGTCCAGAGCAGAGCAAACTGAGGGGACGCATCATAGTGGCCTGCAGCTCCCTCACAAGTGGAGTGAAGGGGCAGGCGCTGAGCTCGTAGAATCATAGAATATCCTGAGTTGGAAGGGACCCATAAGGGTCACTGAGTGTAACTCCTGGCCCCACAGAGGACCATCCAAAATCAGACCATGTGTCTGAGAGAGTTGTCCAAACACTTCTTGAACTATGGAAGGCTTGGTGTCACAACCTCTTCCCTTTTCTTCTCTCTGGTGACTAGCAACAGGACCCAAGGGAATGGCACGGAGCTGTGACAGGGGAGGGTCAGGCTGGGTGTTAGGAAAAGTGTCTTTACCCACTGAGAGGGTAGATGGGTATGGAACAGGCTTCCCAGGGCAGTGGTCATGGCATTGATCCTTCCAGAGTAGCTGATAACAATCACTTGTTGGAATGTTGTTGGAATGCTACCATTCCTTGCAGGCTTTGGTTAGGACCTAGAAAATTTATATACAGAGTTAGCATTATTCAGAAAACTGATTGAAATCAAAAGGAGCCTTTCCACAGAACTCAGAAGATTTGTTGGATCTGATTTGTTTTGTGCTTTAGGTTTTCATTTTCATGTGCAATACCTCAAACTTCTATGTGTTAATAGTTTCCCATTTGTTGGCAGGGGAAATCTAGACAAAGGTGATGTACATGTTGGCACCTTTGTCTGTTATACTTGAATGTTGTAGCTTGTGCTTTCTTTTCATGAATATTTTCAGTTATTTCATGTGTCGTTATAAATAACAAAGCTGTGCTTAGAAAATTAGTTATAACACAAGAGGAAAATAATTTGCATACTATTTTTAGTCATTAGCATTAGCAAGAAATGTTAATAGTGTTCTAAAAATGTTTTGTGTTAGTATTCATTACTATCAAGTACAAATTTCAAATAAACAAGAAGATATCAGAATCTAAATATAATCTGAGTACAGGTATTAGAGAGAGGATTTATTACTTGATTTAGGGGCAGATTTATTTGGTATTTCACTGTGAAATTCTGTTCATTGTGAAATGGATCAAGAACCAGTTTGACTTTTTTTTTTCTCTCAAGTTTTTTTTTTTTTTTTTTTTTTTTTTTGATGTCTGTTTGTATAGAAGCATATAAAATAAGATGGAAGAAATAAAATATCCCTTTCCTCCTTTTAAAATTAAGTTACCATGGGAGAAAACTGTTTGTCTTCTCTATTCCTACTTAGCTGAAGATAGGAGAACCCAGATATCAGGTTTTCATTTTTTTTTATGAGAAACCACTTGTCTGGCACATAGATTTATATCTGGATTATAGGTGTCTGATTTCATGTTTGATACATCTTTCATTACTGAAAAGAAATTGCTTATTTTGTTTAGCAGCCTGTACTTCATTCAAAAAGCAGTTTATGTAAATGTGAAGGGGAGAAGCTATAACTTATTTATAGAAGTGATTTGTGATTCTTAACAGTTCAAACAAAACTATCTCTTTTTGATACTATAGGCTTTTTTTTTTTTTTTCCCATTAGTATGAAACCAACAGCTGTCAGCTCTTGCCTCTCTCTTCTAACAGTTATTTGTCTTGGCTGTGATTTTTTGGGGGGAGAAGAGTGTTATTTTTTTATTGCTTGACTTAATAGGTCCCTGATTTTTTATAGCTTCCAGGTGCTACACTATCACAATTAAGACATAAAAGTGGATGCAGCTTCCCTTCTTATCACAATCCATAAAACCCCATTTTTTTAGTTCACTCTATTTTTTTTTCCTAAACCTATGCTAAAAATTTTGCTATAGCATCACTCATTTTTAAAATACTGCCCCTATGGAAAAAAAAAAAAAAAAAAAAAAAAAAAAAAAAAAAGTAAAATGCACTTCATTTTGAGCAGATCCAAGCTCTGTAATTTAGGACTGAGATACAAAACAGAGATGACAAATGTTGTTTCATGGTGAGCACAGTGCAGACCAAAAGGATTCCTACTTATATAGCTTCTAAAGTATTAAAAATTTTCCAGGGAGTTTCATAAGCTAAATATGAATCAGAACAGGCCACCGAAGTAGTACAAATTCCAGGAGATAAATTGCTTCATAACTGGTCTCCATTCCTGGTTTTATTTTATAACTTAATTTTAATGTGACTTTCATGCAATATAACAGACAAATTTCTTTTTGGTGTGAAGACAGAAAGCAGATTTCATGTGTTATACTCACTGGGGATTTAGAATTTGTTGCTAAAGTCAGAAAGTTTAAGTTGTTTTCCCAGGTGCTCATAAATACCGTATAGCTGCCTACTCAGCTGAGCCAAACATCTGTCTTATTATCTATATTCCTCTCCCTGTCACTGTAGTTCTGCGTTTGAAGTATGGTCTGGGACAAGGTCCTAATGCCAGAGGTGGAGATCTGCTGACTTTTGGCCATTTGGCAGCCCCAAGAGGATGGCTTTTGGTCAGACCATTCATCATGGGTAGTGATGACATGGGCACACTGGACCCACTACTTCACTACCCAAAACTGTCTGATACCCTTAGAGTATCACCATTTTGAACCTGTGAATAACTTATCTTCTGTATCTTTGAACAAGTATACAACAGATTTTGAAATCCTCCATGAAAGACTGTGATTCTCTGTGGTAGCTTAACACCTGGAGTATTTTCCATGTATGTGTGTTTGCACAGATTTCTGAAAGAAGCACAATGGCAGCAAGGCAAAAAAAGGGTCAATAAATGGGAAAACTACTGTAAGATACTACCTCCATTGTGTTACGTGTGTAGAAATGAGTGGATAGTCTTAATTCCTCCCACTCCACACACAAATGTGGCTCTTTTCCTTCCTCCCTTCCTCCCTTCTGTCCTTCCTTCCATTTCCCCCCTCCCCAAAGTTATTATCATTACAGATCCATGAAAAAGCAGTACAATTCTTGTTGATTCACCAGCAGTACTTAGCATTTAAGCATTTATATATATATATATATGTATATATATATATATGTCATGATGTGTGCTAGAGTGCAGTTTTGTTTAGCTTGTCCAAAAAAATGTTATGCTAGGTTGCGATGTAATACCTTGTTTACCTGGGGTTAAGGGTATGTATATGAGCAGCCAGCGGAGCTCAGGTGATGTGCAGCACCACGCTATGTGTGGGTGGTATGATTATGTGCCTGAGCCCTTATCCCAGTAAGGCTAACACAAACTGTTGCTCATGTTGTACTGGCAACCTAAATTGTAACATCCTTTCTTTAAAGAAGTTTCTCTTTTATAAGCTTCTTCTATGTTCATGTCTACTGGTGTTTCCACCTTGTTTTAACTGGCATGTCATTGTATGCTGTGACTGGTTCAGTTAGTCTGTAGTACAGTTACATCTAGAGTTGAGTATCCTTTTTTTAGAGGAGGGCGATAGAAATGCAAAGGTGGTCCTTGCAAACAAACTACTGTTGTTAATTCAATTTCTGTAAGTAGTGTTCTTAAAGGGTGGTTTTTACATGTATTACTGTTATGTATTTTCTTTCAGTACATCAAGAAGTTTTACAATGAAACTTGGGAAAGAAGATATGGCTTCTCAGTGGATGAAAGCACCCTGACTCTCCTCTGGTCTATAACTGTATCTATTTTTGCCATTGGTGGCCTTGTAGGTGCTATTATTGTTACCCCAATCGTGAAGTTCTTTGGACGGTAAGTGTATTGGAAACCTTCTGGTTTCTAAAGCAGTTGCCAACCTAACTTCTCTAGAAAGCTTTACTTGTATTTTATTTTTTTTTTAACTCTTTTTACCTTTAGCAGAATGCAAATTAAAACATCTTCAAATTATAAAAGCTTATAAAAGCTTTTCTCTGGCCTTACTGTGCATTATTTGAATCACAGAAACCATCTGCTCTGAACTGACAGTGGGTTCAGATGTCAAGGAAGTTGAATAGACAAGAGTGCAAAAGGAAAATACCATATAAAAGGAAGGATTTCAGAAGGGTTGGCACCTTCTTGTTCTGCAAGTTTGCTGGGTATCTTACCCTACACAAATAAAACTATTAATTTGTCTCATTTGCTTCTCAACCAGATTTGTTGTCTTGCAGTAATACAAATCTTTTTTTTTTTTTTTTTTTTTTTTTTTTTTTTTTTATCCTTATTGTCAACTTAAAATGTAGTTTGAAGAAATAGACTAGGGTGAAGTTCATGTTTATTTTTCCACATGCTTGTTGTCACCTTCCTTATTCTATGCAATGCAGCATTTGACCAAATCTTGACTATAACAAATACCAGTATTTTAGAAATGTTTTTACTGGTTTGTCTGCATTTTTGCAGTAGGTAGCAACTAGATACTTCTGTCAAATTTCAGTTTCATACCTTCTTCCAAAGAGTTTTAAAAGTGATTTTTAATTTCCCTGTTTGGAAGGGGCTAGATAAAAAGCCACTATAATATGCATATTAACTGTTCATATGGCTTTTTCTTAATTATAAATTCTATATCATTTGATAATCTCTGCTTGATTAAATCACCAAAGAAAGTCATCATAGAGTCTCAAACATAAGCAGTCCTCTCCATTATATTCATTTTTTTGTATTCTACGTTTGACTATTTCAATCATGCACTTTACATTGTGCTCTCCCAAGCCTGTTTGTCATCTCTCTCAACCCCTCTCCTTAGATTTTTTTTTCTTAATTGTCACTATATTTTATCCCAACTCTTCCACATCCCATTTTACACCTCAAACAATAGTTACACATTCTTCCATTTTGCACTTACTGCAAGTCACTGCTCTCTACTTTGTAAATCTATTATCCAATTTTATTAATGTATTCTATTCCATCAATTCACCATTCATCAAATCACCATTTTAATTTTAATTCATAAATGTTTTTCGTAGTCACTTTTTTTGTTTGTTTGTTTGCAATTTCTTTTTTCTATTCATCAATTTGGCTTTTACATACTTATTAAATATATGAAACTCCCTTAGTCAGACTGTTTAAGTCACTAAGTCTGCTCTTTTTTAAATTAATGTAGTAAAAAAAAAGTTCAAAGAAGACTGATTTTTGGTGAAGAGTAGAATGGTTTTGTGTGAAAGTTTGTTAAAGTGGTGATTGATGTCAGTTGAATACTATATTAAGAATACTGCTTTGATGGGAGTAGATTGTATTTCCAGGGCAGAGCTTTAAAGCTTGGAGGCTCTGTCCCTGTTTATTATGTTTATCCCTGTCAAACCATGAAAACAGCTTTCTCATAGATATGGTATAAGAGTACTTGATTAGAGATAGGAAGGAATGACATCTCTCAGAGACACTGGATAAAGGCTGCTCATCAAATGTGGCTCTTGGTTTTGCTGTTCACGTTGCAGTGTGTTTGTCTGGTCTGGGAAACCAGACTGACATATCACTACAGTAACTGTAGAGCACATTATGAAATGTTGACAGAACAATGAAATATGCTGTTAAATTGTTTAAGTGTAAGTTAGAGAGCTGTGTGTATGATGAAGATGTGCTCCATTTATACTGACACAGAATAGTGTACTAATGGGGATCAAAAATATTAGTTGGAAATAATGTATGACTTTAAAAAGAGCACTCTTGATTCGTATTGCTGTAAGATTAATAACACAATTTTCAGATTACCAGATTGTTAGGCACTACTTATTTCAAGAGAGGTTCGGGGCAAAATTTTCAAAGAGGGCCTTCATCCACATAAGCAGAAGTCCCATGTTCAGATGTGGTTTTGACACTTTATAATTTAAATTCTCGTCTTCTACTGAAGAGTAGCTGCTGTTGCACATCCTAAACATCCTGAGAGATACATTCAGTGAATTGCTTGAGCCACTGCTGGGGAGGAATTGCAAAAGAGGTGTAAGGCCTCTTCACTTCTAGCCCAGTGAATTGTTTTGAGTCTGACGCAATTAAAGAAATTTATCTGGATTATTTTAGTAATGCTACCATTTCTTATATTCTCAAGTTATCTGCCGTAGTTAAAATAGTGATTAGTATTTGTTCTGTTACTGGACTTGACAGTTCATTATTTAAAAACCTAGCTTCCTTACTATACTTTTTGTATAAGGTATCATATTTGCTTCCTAAGGCGAGCTTCTAGAGTCTTTATTATACTGAGTCTTTATTATATTTTGAGGAAATAATATTGTTTTGATGAAACTTAAAAATTCTATCATTTTCCTAGTTTTGAGTTTTATGCAAACAGATCATTAATTCAAATCCCTAATTAAAACTGAAATTATTGCAGCTGTGGAGGTCATAGAGTCAGTAGGATTCTGTTCTGGCCTTTGTGGAACTATACAGTATCATAAGAGCAAATGACAACGTTGAAATCACAAGATAGACGTGATTTTGGAAAAAAAAAAAAAAAAAAAAGAAGAACAGTTCTAAGGAGGAGATGCTCAAGATACTCAAAAATATCTGTAAAAAAATTTTTTTTTTTTTTTTGTAAAAAATATCTATAAAAAAGAAAAGGGAAAATTATTTAAAGCTTAGCTCTGTTTGTGTCAAGTTGATGCGTAAATTGTCCAGCTCAACTGGGATGCTTATAGAAACTGTGATTTCTACTGAGCAAATTGCTCATCTCTTACAACTATTTCCAACTGAGCACAGAAGTGGAAATTACAGTCCTGCAGCAGAACAAATAGCCAACCTTAAGAGACAACCAATTTTTGGTAATAAGTTGCCATGCTTATTGTTTGGCTTAGGATATAGCTGCTTGTGAAAAACTGCTCTGTGCTCAAACAATCAAAAGTTTTTTGATTGCATCTTCCTTTTGGAATGCATAAATGCTTTATTTCTCTGGGCTAGAGAAAATCCTGAATTTGAGCAGAAGAAGGAACAGAGATCTTTGAATTTAAATGAACTCTAGTCTAGGATTTTTAGTGTGATAGACGCAGCAGAGGCAGTTTGCCATGAACTATATGATTAATAGAAATATAATTCCCCGTCCCCTCCTCCCCCTTCCCCAAACATATTTCCTTTTGCTCTCAACTGAAACAACCCAGGGCTCTTCACACAAAACAGTGACTGTCTGCATGCCTGTAAGTGCAGTATGTGGGGGGGGGGTGTCCTCATACTTGAATTCAGGTTCCCTTTCCTAGCTCTGACACTGTTTTGAAATTTAGCTTTAGGTTAAGTCGACTTCACTCCCTATTCACCTGTTTACAAAAATAGGGTTACTGATGTGCTCTATAACCTTCAGCAAGACTGAAATGAAATGTGCTATGTGAGAGCTAGGTGTGATATTTATGTTTCAGTGGGTTTCTTGTGCCATTTGACAATTGCTTGGTCAATCAATTTGTGAAAATGATTAGGCTGACCAATGCACCAGTATGTGACTTTTCTTCTGGTAGGTTAGTTTTGAAGTTTGTATGCTTACACTCTGTAAGCATGGTAAGCAGTTATATGATGATATTGGTTGGAGTTTCCCAAGGGAAAGTGTCTGCTACAGTACTCTATGAAGTGTGGTATCATTACATCGTTTGTATTGGAGTTATGCAAGCAGGATATACAAGGTTTTTTTTTGTTTATTTTTTTGTTTCATTTTTCTTTTTCCTATGCCCTGTGTCTAGTTTAATACATTCCTGGCCTATGTGACCAGGAAAGCATGGTTAATTTATGATTGTAGCAATTCTGAATACAACATGACCTGATTGGAAGTAAAGCAAGGTAGCATGTGGAATCTGAAGGGTTTTCTTGTTTGTTTGTTTTTTGAGAAGTGGTGATTTATGAGAAGTGGTTATTTCTGTTCATAGATGTGCTGGGCTGGTCCCAGCTGACAGCTGAGCACCCCACCCAGCTGTTCATCACTCCCCACTCTGCAAGCTAGACAGGTTGTCAGAGAGAAACAGGAGGAACAGCAGGAGCAAGAAAACTCATGAGTCAAAAAAAAAAAAAGAAAGAGAAATCGCTTACAAATTACTGTCATGGTTGAAACAGACTCAGCTTGGGGAATTTAACTTAAATTATTGCCAGTTAGTATAAACATTTAATTACTGATCAGGTATTAGGAAAGAAAGAAGGTGAATATTGAAACACCTTTCCTCCTACTCCAGACTCCTCTACTGACTCCTTAATAACCATAGGTTATACTGAGTTGCTTTGGTGAGGGGCCAGGTGGTAAAAGGGGTCAGGGTCAGTGCATAGCAGCTTCCCTCTGCCCATCATTGCTTTTTTCCTATTCTCCAGCATGCTTCATAGAATAAGTGGTTGCTGCCAACCTTTTCTAAAAGGATGTTATATTTTTCCGTTATTTTTTTTAAGTTGTAAAAGAAGAAAGTAACAACTCCAGATGAATGTATAGCACTTGTTTGACCTGACTTGTTTCCATTTTTTGACATTATTTATTATCTTTAGCCCTCTATCCATTTAGCCCTATATCCATTTGAAAAGCCTATTTCAAATAGCAAAATCAGCACTTTTCTCTTGACAGCTATGTTATACAAACATGTACTTTAAATGTGCTGTATCTCTTTCTTTGTCTGGTCTCAAGCAATCTCATTCAAACAGTGTTCAAGCAGTTTTTTAATTAAAAAAAAAAAAAAGGAAAGTTAAAACATAAATATTCAATATACTTACTATTAAAAATATATTAATTGTTGTAACTAGTTGGATCATTTGTTCAATGGCTGGAATATTTCCATTTGGTGGCTATGTGTTGAACTCAAGAAGAATGTGCAACATGGACCACTGTGTTGGTTTGTTACTCATTCTGGAAAAAAAAAGGGGGGGCGGTGGTAGACAGCCCTTCTGATCATTCCTGTTATTTTACATGGAAGTGGCAACATAGAGAAGGTGAAAATCCATTGAAAATACTTAAAAATTTAATACCACTTTAGTTCTTTAATAAAATTGGTGTGTTGTCAGCCTACATAATTTACTGTCAAAGTTAATGGATTCCTCATAATTAACATAATCAGTGATGTTTGTCTGCCGGTACATTTTGTTATCAAATCAGTTGTTTCCTTCATATGTTGTTTGAATGGCGCTTGATGCTTCAGCATTGAGTTGTAATTCAAGAGCAAAATCAAAACTGTTCTTAATTAAGTGACTGAAAACCTGGTAAATACAAAGCTCTGTTGCTTTACCACATATAGCTGAGTGAGGTGACTAATAGATGGAAAATATAAGGTTAGATCATTTTCTTGCCACGTTATTGTGAAAACAATTATGTTTTGTCCTGTGTTATATCATAAGCAATGCTAATGTGATGTAGTGTAGAGAGGCCACCACATCTTCATTAGACATTGCAAGCGATGGCTGTGATTCTGCCTGGGAATTTCAAGAAGTTTTTTCAGTCACTTGTAGGGCTGAACCTGAAGTTAATGGTTCTCCAGCCATTCACCTACAGGCGGTAATTTAGCAAAAAGCCACTTGTGGGGAGAGAACAAGATGTGTATAAGGTAGCAGTGATTTTCTGAGTTTTAGGTGGGTTTTCTATTTAATCTTTCAATGGAAGATAGTTGCATCAGAGCTATTGATCTTATATCTTTACCCAGGCTTCTTGCATAAGTTCAGAGAAATAGTATGTCTGTGTTTGAATTTGACAGTCAAAGGACCATGAAATCATACATATTATTTCTTTTATAAAGTATTTCCTTCTGGAGAAGTTATGAGACTTATGAGTCACTGTTGAATTAATGAGTACTCAAATTTGAGCAGAAGGTTCTGTAAGATGAAAACTGTAAGATATACTGCTGTTGGCATAATATGAATGGGAAATGGAGATGTTCTGAAATTTAAAAAATATATTTTCTTGTCTTTCTGTGTATGTGTTTTTTTTTTCTTTAACAAAGTAATATTTTTTTCATAAAAAAAGAGCTTTGAAAAAAAAATCAAATTGACTCATACAATGAAACAATTCAAAAATTGGAAAAAGTTGAAATTATAAATCAATATTTTGGTTAATTTCAACATTTTTGGAAAGAGGTTGATTTTTATTGCCATGTGTCCCCTTCCCCCACCCCCACTTCAAGTGTGTTTTCTTAAAATTACAAGTAGTAATTTTCTTCCATGTATCTATTTAATGTCATGGGTTTTGGGCTTATGGATGTTATGGCTGGATTATAATGACATAAATAATGTCAGTGCTTGGAAGTTCTCAAAATGGTAAAAACAATATGTGGAATAAAAATGGCTATAGTTATGTTAGCTTATTACTATTTGAAGTGCATTTGCTGGTTCCTACATACATTCATTTACTCAGAATATGTTTGTTTCTAATCATATAGAGAGTCTCAGGCATGGCTCTCAGGTTCTTAGAATGTGTAGGATTGCTAGTTGCCATGCCTTCAAAGTACAGCTCTTTTGTTGACTATGATATTTTTTATTTTAAAGCCGTGGTATAGGTTTGGAACTGTATCCATTTAGGTATAGCATTGTGCTATGCTTTGGAACTCTATACAACATTTACAAGGCACAGTTTGTTAAGCACTTTTGGAGTTTATTTATGAATACATAAGAATAATAGCCTAATGTGCTTGGAATATGATGAGATTTATCTGTTATGGTGCTGGTACCTTCATAAAGTATCTTCTCCTTTTAGGAAGTGTACACTGCTGCTCAATAATGTATTTGCAGTGACAGCTGCATTGCTGATGTCACTCTCTTTGTTGGCGGGATCGTTTGAAATGCTCATACTGGGCCGCATTATAATGGGTGTTGATGCAGGTAAGCTATTATCATGCTGTACATATCTGTAATACTTGCATTACACATAACCCTTCTCTCCCCCAGCCTCTGGTGTCCACCATAATTCTTTCCCCTTTACTTTATCAGCTCCTATAGAATATGCAATGAAAATAATTTCATTGATTAGGAGGATGTAGTCTATTTATTAAAGCTTCTTGCTCTTGTGTGTTTGGAAGTTGTTTAATCCAATGCTAATAGTGGTAGGATTAAATAGGACATTTGGAACATTATCATTCACTCCTAGCAACATTGTCTTCCCAATTTAAAAGTAAATCATGGAAGCACCTCTGTACCAGAGTAGTCTTGCACCTGGTAGTAAAGTTCTCTGCAGCTTTACAGATTTCTAAATGGTTAGAAGTACTAACCTAATATGGAGACAGACTTGATGGAATAAGATGGTTTTATCCTCTCTGTATAGTTACATGAAGTTAAGCAATGGAAAGTGTTTTGGCTTTTGCAACACTGAGCATTTCTGGCAAACTTTGTCTATCTTGTCTATAAGTACAAACTACAGTTCTTTGAAAGTAGATGCGTATTTCACTTGCAATATGCAGTTTATGGGGAATTTTGGTGCTAGCTGCCAATTTTTGTCTCAGACCATCAGCAGATGATCAAATGTTTGGAGCTTTATCAGTATGGTCAGTGAGCTAACCATGGTCATGAATTTGTTTATTCCTGATTTTGAGCAGCATTCTTGCCCCTATTTTATGCCTGCTGTCAAAAGTTTGCTGCACTTATAAGCCTGTATTTGGAGGAAAATCTGCTAATACTTTTCAAAGTGAAAATGTTTCATTTGGCACTGTCTGCTCTCTGTGTCTGATATGTTGTTTTTTCTTCCTTACCTGCACCAGTGCAAACTTCATTTTGCTTCCTTTGGGGTGAACAAATTAAAAATAACAACAAAAACTCTATTCTCTTGGTGATTCTCATCTCTCAGTAACCTTTGCTGCTTCTCTTCAGATAGCAGCCAACACACATCACTGTAGATGTGTAACAGAGATAATCAATCCCATGGGAGTTAAATAGTGCAAAAGTAATTAGGGATGCAGACAAGGTAATTCATATTATCTGTGGAGGTAATTCTGTTATTTGAAAATTTTTATGCCACTTGTGTGAGCAGATTAATACTCAGACTCCTTTCAATAGTTGTTCATTTTGTACTTGGTGTAAGCAGAAGGTATTATGACTTAGTTAATGTTTTTTTTTGTTTGTTTTTTCCACCTTTCTTTTGTAGGCATATCTCTGAGTGCCCTTCCCATGTATTTGAGTGAAATATCTCCTAAGGAAATCCGTGGTTCATTGGGTCAGGTCACAGCAATTTTCATCTGTGTTGGTGTTTTCACTGGGCAAGTTTTGGGGCTGCCAGAGATATTTGGGAAAGTAAGTACGCAACAGACATTTTCCGTGAAAGAACACAAGCATGTTTAAAGAGCAGTATTTTGGTATTTTGACAGAATTCCTTATGAAAATGGGGAACAGAACCATTGCTTTTTTGTTTTGAAGCACTTAAAAATGTTTTCTTCCATATCATTTAAAAGAGTGTGTGTGAGTTTGGTAGATGTTGCAACCAGTTTTAACATCTTGAGCGGATTGTGTGTGCATATGCATGTTTTCCCATCCCATCCCCTTTCTTAATATACATTTATTCATGCTGTTTTCCTGTTTCTTTGATTGCCATGGAAATGCTTAGGAGTTTTTGTGTATTTTATTTATAAGTTTTCAAAGTGAGATAGAATAGAAAAAGTCTTGTTTTGAGTTTGTACAAGAAGCTGACTCTTGCCCAATAATTATAGCGCTTTTTGTCATGCACTCGCAGGTGCAAGAGCAGAATTAGTGTATACCTTTATGTAAAGAGAATATCTGTTTAAGGATATCTGTAGGAGGTTATCTTGCTCCCATAGGCTGAGATTAACTTGGTGGCCACTGGATGTCATCATTACTCTGAACAAATGAAGTCAAGGTTTATTCAGGCTAGCACTTGGAAATACTTTTCAACCAGAGATGAGTCTTCAAGGCAGTGCGGAGGAAGTGTCTGCAGCAATCCTCTTGCAGTGAAACTTGTACTAGGAATCCCTTCTGACAGCCAGCAAAAGTAGTAAACAGCTGAAAAGTGAGGAGAGCTTGTCTTCCCATGTCCATCTAAATTCAACTCCTTGTAAATACATGATAGCATCTTCCCTGACACCTTTATTTTTGTATGACCAGCTCTCTTTTTCTATCTTTTTATCCTTGGACTTACTTACCTAACGTTCTATGATTCTATGATCTTGTTAAACTCTCCTGAAGGCAAATGTTTTGGTTCAACTTACCCTTTAATTGAAGAACAGATTACTTCCCTCTCTCCCCTTTTAAGGCAGCCGATCTTAGGTAAAAACTTAAAATGGCTTTCTGTAATGGCTTCTGTAATGTCCCTTCTCTTGCTCTGAAAGCTAGTGCATTACAAAAGAGTGCTTAGAATATATGTCATCTCTTAAACAGTAGATATTTTTTTTTTTCTAAGCATGCACATGCTTTTAAAGTTGAGGTGTCATGTGAAAATTCTTATTTTCCTGCCAGGTCTCTGGGTTATTTTGAAAAGGATATACTTATTCCTTAGTTTCATATTACTCTTGCTCTTTTTGTTTCTGTTCTCCCCTTCCCTCTGTCTTAATTTTTGTCACTCCCAAATCACGCAGATTACAATTCTGCTTCTACAAACTGCTTTAGTATTCTGTTAGTAAATACTACACCATTAAAGTTAGACATTATATAAGAAGAAATATACTTTATCTGTGGAATTATTCATTTTCAAGATGAGTAATATCAGTATGTAAAAGGAGCACAATTTTGGCTGGCGTGAATTAGCATAGTTCCAATGAAATTATTGGAGTTGGCCTGATTTTTCCAGTTGGGTATGTGGGTGTATTTTCCTTCTAATGCATTAATAAAATTTAGCACCAAGGGAAAACCTCAGGCTGTTTGAAATGTTATTCCCTAGTGCATTCTTAGCCCTCTTTGAAAGCTTTATCAAGATTTCTTTTGGTTTCAGTCAAGCCAGGATTTTTTTCCATAGCTTTGTGTGGTGTTCCCCATGATATCAGTGGGAGTTTTGCACAAGGAACAAACCGTTGCCAGAGGAAATTGCTGCAGAGGGTACATCTGAGGAGTTCACTTCTGTTGAAATTGGAAAGAACCAAAGATGGTGTCTTCTTTGAGTTCTTTGGTTCTTGCAAGACTCTCCTCCTCCCCTTCTCAGCAAACATCTTGCCGTGATTCTGTGAAATTTCAGTTACTGTGTTTGATCATGTTTGAAAGTACATTCAAGACATTTGCTGACTACCTTCTAGATGTCAGCTTCTCACTGATTAATGTTGTGGCTTCTATAATGATGTGAAAGCTTATCAAATTGCTCCCAGAATACCTATTTTGTTCTCCTTTTTCTTCTGTTGGAGAAACCTTTGATGCACTTGAAGTGAGGATAGTATTCCAGATCCACAGCCACCATATTTCAGAGATGGTTTCACATTCATGGTATCTTCTTAATGATTTCACTTGTAACTGTAAAGCAAGCACTTCCTTTCCTCAGAATTCTGAGGCAGTTTCCATTACAACTTAAGCCAAGGCTGTAATATGATGTTCTGTGATATAATTCTACATTTGAATGGTAAGCTCCAATCTGTGGGAGCTTGTCACCAGTGATCAGCATTCTGTGCCACTGATTGCACTAGTATTTGGAAAAAAACATTTTTGATAAGTCCATCTAGCAATGACCAAATTTTAATTATCATGGCTTAAAGCCTCACATGGAATAGTTTTCATTGTTCTGTGGTTGGTCGCTTTTTTCTTTCAGAGTTGGTTGTAAATAATGGTAATGTGAATAATGTAAATAAGTTGCAAATATTCGTCTTCCATCATGATTTCATGAAAATTTTCTCCTGAGGTCTGTCATGTATTACTTGTAACTTAAGCTAATTGAAAGGTTATTAATCATAGTATTTAAGCTGTGATACTTTTGAAGAAAGGAGGAACAAAGACCAAGTTGGGCATCTTGCTGGAAGAGACTGTTTGGAACAGGAAGGGACATGGGGAGAGCTGCAAGCATGGCTTTTTATAAGAGGAGATGACAAGAACATTGCTTGCTTGGCTGAGGAAATAGAGGGAAGGGAGAAGATTTGACTGCACCTTGTTAATGCAGAAGGAAGAACTAAAGAGGGAAGAGCTGCTTAATCTGAAGGACAGTATTGCTACAAGAAGAACTGTTTATAAATGCTCTGTGAATAATTGCATGCTGAAATTCAGCAGTGATGTTTGGAACAGACTTCTGGCTGAAGTAGCTTGAGCAGAAAATTTAACTTTTAAATTGGAACTTGATGCATTTATCTGGATTATATGAGGTTGTTGCCTTCAGTGGTTCTGTAGAAGTCTTTCTACAGAAAAGGAAAGCATTTACATAGACTTTGGGGCATAGCCTTACAAGCCTTTATTAACAACCTGTTTGGTAACTTCCTCATTTGTCAAATGCAACAGTGTTCCTTTAAATGTGGAAATGTGATTAAAACTAGCTCTGAAGCTCTGAGTATTACTTGAGGCAATTCAGAACATGCTTACTTCTTTTTGTGTCAAGTAGGTTAAGCAGCCCCAAAGTGATTTTTAGTAGTCTTTTATTTATAAAGCCTCACACAGGTGAAGCAGGAGGCATGTGCACAGACCAAGATTTGAGGCTGGGGGGCAATGGTCAGGTTTCAGTTCTTTGGCTATGTTACTGCACTGCATGAATGCAAACCTGACAGTTTCAGAGCTCATGCAGAAAATATGTGAAGCACTGAAGTGAAAGAGTAGGAGAGCAAGCGCTCCTCCTCCCCCCCAACCCCGAATCCAGTTCCCTACTTCCTAGACTAATTATGTCATAATTTCTCCTTCAGAAAAATTACCAGTGTTTGTCTTAAAGGCGGTTGCTTGTTTTCTATCATTACAGCCTTCCCAAGCTTTCTACTGGAAGTGTTGATGGTTGAGAATCTAATTTAATTCTTTTATCTTTTTGTGGCTAATTCTGTCAATTTATCCTCATTTTCTTTTGGTCTTTTGGTCACTCTGACTTTTTCCCCACCTACTGAAGTGTGCTCACTTTATCCTCATCACATTACTTGTGATTTTTGTGTTCATAGAATATCCTGAGTTGGAAGTGACCCACAAGGATCAACAAGCCCAGCTCCTGGCTCTGTGCAGGACCACCCCAGAATCAGACCCTGTGTCTGACAGCATTGTCCAAACACTTCTTGAGCTGTGGCAGGCTCTGTGCCATGACCACTGCCCTGGGGAGCCTGTTCCAGTGTCCAACCACCCTCTGGCTGCAGAACCTTTCCCTAACCCCCAGCCTGACCCTCCCCTGTCCCAGCTCCATGCTGTGCCCTCAGGTCCTGTTGCTGTCCCCAGAGAGCAGAGCTCAGTACCTGTTCCTCTGCTCCCCGCTCCCCTCGTGAGGGAACTGCAGACCGCCATGAGGCCTCCCCTCAGCCTGCTCTGTTCTGGGCTGAACAAACCAAGGGATATCAGCCACTCCTCATAGATCTTCCCCTTTGTACCCTTCACCATCTTTGTAGCCCTCCTTTGCACACTCTCTAATAGTTTTATGTCCTTAAGGTTAGTTTCAGGTTAGATCATATCTTCTAGTAAAACAGTCTCTGTAATCTCCTTCTTATCCTAGGTGTCTTCCTCTATATCGATTCTGGTTTTAAATTTAAACGCAAGCAAACAGTTACAGAGATAACTCAGATGAGATGAAATTACACTTTTTTTTTTTTTTTTATTAATCTAAATATTCCTTATTTCCTGATTCTTCTGGAAATGTTTTGGTTGAAATATTCTAGATATACATATTTTTCCACATCATACCATATGGACAAGAACTTGCTAAACACTACTACATCCAATTTTTAAATTATAGTATAAAAGAACAGATGCAAGAAATATAATAATGATTCTAAAACTTGAATACAGACATTCTTTTGGTTTCTGAATATATAGGCTTTTATTCTATTTGTCTCCAAAGGTACTAATTTTAGAGTACTGAGTCTGAAGAATGTGTTCCTAGTGTGCAATGTTTACTAAGAGTGATTATTCCAAAGCAGAAAAGCTGCAATCATGACACTGGTCCTCTGCTGCTGTGCTTTGATATTATTTCCCCTATCTTAATTCCCTCCCATTCACCCAAATCCCAACAACTCTTTTCATTAAAGGTTCTGATTCTGACACATCCTAACCTACGGGAATCCATATCTACTATGTTTCTGTTGAGGGTCGAGGAATTATGTTATGTTAAATCTGGCTGGTGATCAGAACACAGAGCACAGCTACTTTATATGCTGGTGACCTGCTTCTCTCCACAATCCTGACTGCTGTGAATAGCAGTTTGTTTTCATTTGCTAGTATCTTGTTCTAGCCTTCTCTAGTCCACAGCCATTTATTCTTCAGGAAGCCCTGGCAACTGTAGATGACAACTTGATTCTGTCCCTCAGGAATTGAATCATGTTATCTGCCATAAGGTGGGCACTGAATTACTGCTGCTGGCTACAAGATTATTTCATTTGGGGCATTTTTGGTTGTATAGCATGTGCAGCTTTCTACATATTTAACTGAAGGAGAAAACAGATATTTATGATAAAGAAAAAGTATTTCAGACCTGTCACTTTATAAAAACACTGCCCTTCAGGTGTTTTCGCTTTCTCTTTCTTTATGTGATTCTGCAACTAAATAAGCCAGAGCATTTTTTCTGACGGATTGTTCCCTACAGATCCTTTGCCAGTGCATTGTCAACTTTAGTTCTGAAAGTTCAAATTTACTTTTACGGTCTCAGGGGAATATTCCATGGCCTTAATTCTGGTGTATTCTGGGTATTCTCAAATGGTATCTCTCTGTAAGCAACTCATCTGTTTCTTCTTGCATGTAAGCTTGTGTCCCACTCCAAAGGTTTTTCTTAGTTTGGTAACATTTTTAAAATGTTTTAGACTACCAAGCTGATTTTTGTCTATTGCTTCAGCTTCTTTAATGAAGGTGGGCTTTAATCTTTCCTTTAATGATGGAAGATATAGTTTATGAATATATTTGCTGTAGTAACTCATTTCATATTTGTTATGCATTGACCCTCAGTATCTTTTCCATTTTTGTACAGAAATGAGAAAGGGTAAAAATATTTCAGTGTGTGTGTATTCAGGACAGGTAAAACTGAAACTGCTGCATGTTGCCATTTTTTCCTCAGACTTTGCCTTTCAGAGCCCTATTTCCTGTGGTGTGTAATGTTTTGCTAAGGTATAGTTGTTTCTCCAGCAATTTCCTCTAGTGGGTGCCTGGCTCTGGCTGCTGTTTAGACCAGAATGTCTGTCTGCCATGGGTAGGCCAATGGAAAAATAGATCTTGTTTACTTCAGGAGTCTTATTTTCTATACTTCAAGTCTTTTTATGTCATACTTGTCTAGCTAGATTGCACTGTGTCATGGTGAGTAGCATGTCATCCTAGAAGCCTTGCTGTGCTTATCTCCAAAGGCCTATTAGGGCAACACTTTCTGAACAATACCTATTGCTGCTGTAGGTGTATCCGGGGGGGGAGGGGGAAACCAAAAAAAAAAAAACCACCACGAAAATAAAGCAAATGGAAAAACTGCTGAAAGTGTGGTAAAATTCATGATGTGTCCATCTCTTGAATGATACAGGTAGTTTTAGTCACTCTATTTTAACAAGAACAATACAAGGTACAGGACAGAGCAGCAGTGATCAGAGGCAGGAAGGGCTTCCTGAAGAGAAAAGACTTGTTTAAGGTTTGATGGCTTTTATGTGTAACCCCATGTGGAGTAAACAGATTTAAAAGGAAGAAAAAAAAGTATCTGAGAGAAGACCCAAAACTTTTCTTCTGAATACATCTTGAAGTGATACACTGCATTTTTTTTTTTTAGATTTTTCTCTGCCTCTTCTAAATACATTCAGAATTTGCTATTGCTACAATTTACTAACTCTTTATTAGTTAGATGTTGTCTTTTGTCATTGAAACAACATGAATTGTAGTTTATATTCTACTTTTTGAGGAATTTGAACAGCTTTAATGCTGTCTAGCAATTACCTGTTTATACAAAAGGAATTGGAAATAAGTCTGTAACATATGATGATACTAGGCAAAATCCTCCCACAGATCTTTTTTTTTTTGTAATAGCAGAAAAAAAATAAATGTTGTTGATGTAAATATCAATTTTTATGGCAAAAAGAACTAAATTTGGTAAAGGACTAATGAACTTAATCTATACTGTAGCTGTACTTTATGCTAGTAAGGCTAGTAAGAAAATATAACTGTGATGAACCCCTTTCAAGTTAGTTCTTCTTTCAAATAGAATAGTGATTTATTTATTTATTTTTAAATCGAACTGTAAGAACTTCTGCAGATTGTCAAACTTGTCAAACTATAATTTTCTTTACAAAGACTCTTGAAAATGGCATATTTGAAGTGATAGATTGTTGTGTACTTAGGAAAGTTTATATAGAAATCTTTCATAATGCTTTACTAAGTTCTTTCAAAAATATTTCTTCACTTGCACTAAAATAGACAGTGATGAAATAGGCAGTTTTATAGACTGTTTAGTTGAAGTCTGTTCCAAAAACTAAGCTTTGACTTTACTTGTCAAAGCTTCATTTTTAGTGGTTTTTTTTTTTCCTTGTTTTTCTTTTTCTTTTTAACTGATCCTTCTTCTTGACTCTTGACTGACATCCAAGGACTCCTTAAAAACTGTCTGCATATTACAACTGAGAAAAAGCAATTCAGAATTGCTCTGGGGACCCACAGACTGTAGAGGGACACCAATGACCAAATGTCTGCCTGAGATGCTCTTTAAATGAATCTTACTCACTAGCATTATAATACAAAATAAGAATCAATCAGTCCTCCTCATATTTTTCTGTGACCTCTTTTGTTCTATACATCTATTTTCCCCTTGAACCATGAGAGTGACTATGGCTAAAGGTATTTATCTTTCAATGTATAACTGAGAATTTATATCAGAATATAGACCCAAGAGCTCTTGTGGAAGAAAGAGATAGAGGAGAACTTACACAGGTGAACACTAGCCACTGTGTGAAGCATCTTGGAAATGAAAGCTAAATGCTGTTTACATAACACGAGAACAAGATTTTGTTGCTTCCATTAGAGTAGGACATACACTAGTTTCCCAGAATCACTCTATTTCCCAGAATGTCATATTTGTAATGAATACAAATATCTCTCTGTTTAGAACAGAGAAGTATAACACCTTCATTATGTCCAGTCATATTCCAGAAATCACAGAATCACAGAATTTTCTAGGTTGGAAGAGACCTCAAGGTCAAATACAACAGAATCACAGAATTGTCTAGATTGGAAGAGACCTCAAGATCATCGAGTCCAACCTCTGACCTAACACTAAAAGTCCTCCACTAAACCATATCCCTAAGCTCTACATCTAAACATCTTTTAAAGACCTCCAGGGATGGTGACTCCACCACTTCCCTAGGCAGCCCATTCCAATGCCTCACAACCCTCTTGGTAGAGAAGTTCTTCCTAATATCCAACTTAAAACACCCCTGACACAACTTTAGCCCATTCCCCCTTGTCCTGTCACCAGGCACATGGGAGAATAGACCAACCCTCACCTCACTACAGCCTCCTTTAATGTACTTATAGAGAGCGATAAGGTTGCCCCTGAGCCTCCTTTTCCCCAGGCTGAACAAACCCAGCTCCCTCAGCCACTCCTTGTAGGACTTGTTCTCCAGACCCCTCACCAGCTTCATCGCCCTTCTTTGGACTCACTTGAGCACCTCAATGTCCTTCTTGTAGCAAGGGGTTCCAACAAAGTGGAACACAGGCTAGTTGGAGGCCATTAAGTGTACCCCAGGGATCAACCTGACTAACATGTTCATTATTGATCTGGATGATGAGGAAGAATGCACCCTTAGCAGGGTTGTTGATGACACAAAACTGGGAGTAATAGATGTTATTGCCCATTGGTTTTCCTTCTATCCAGAGAGACATGAACAGGCTGGAGAAATGGACAGAGAGGAACTTCATTGAAGTTCAACAAGGGGAAGTGCAAAGTCTTGCACCTGGGAAGGAACAACCAGTACATGCTGGGGGTCACCCAGCTGGAGAGCAGCTTGGCAGAGAAGGACCTGGTGGGCACCAAGTTGAACATGAGCCAGCAATGTGACATTGTCAAAAAGAAGGCTAATGGCAGATTGACCTGCATTAAGAGGAATGTTGGCAGCAGGTCAAGAGAGGTGATCCTTTCCTTCTTCTCAGCACAGGTGAGGCATAACCTGGAGCACTGTGTCCAGTTCTGGGCTCCCCAGTACAAGAGAGACATAGATGTACTGTAGAGATACCAGTGAGCCAGTGAGGGGAGATGAAGATGAGGAAGGAACTCGAGTGCTGCATCCAGGTTGGGGCTCCCAGCAAAAGAAGGATGTTGACCTGTTAGAGCAAGTCCAGAGGGGGGCCACCAAGATGATCAGAGGGCTGGAGCACCTCTCCTATGAAGAGAGTCTGAGAGAGCTGGGGTGGTTCAGCCTGGAGAAGGGAAGGCTCTGGGGACACCTCATTGTGGTCTTTCTGTACTTGAAGTGGCTTATAAAAAGGTTGGAAACCAACTTTTTGGTCAGGAAGATAATGACAGTACAAAGGGTAATGGTTTTAAACTAAAAGAAGGTAGAATTAGGTTAGATATTAGGAAGAAATTCTTTAATATGAGGGCAATGAGGCACTGGAATAGGTTGCTCAGAGAAGCTGTGGATACCCCATTCCTGGAGGTGCTCAAGGCCAGGTTGGATGGGGCTTTGAGCAACCTGGTCTAGTGGAAGGTGTCCATCATGCAGGAGGGTTGGAACTATATGATCTTTAAAGGTCCCTTCCAACCCAAACCATTCTGTGATTCTATGGGAAAAATAAACTAGGAACTAGGTTCATCAGTGCTGGTCCCCCAATTTTTTTTTTTTTTTTGTTTAGGAGTTGCCTAAGTTTGGAGTAAGCTTCATTAAATATTGAGGAGGAGTTTTCAAATTCCTGTGTAAATGCAATGCCATTGAGACAGACTTACAAAAGGTCAGTCCAGTCTACCCTGGTCCTTATCATTCCTCTGAACAGCTGAGCTTGCACAAAGTTTCTTAGAAGCAGACAAGCAAAGCCTCTTCATATTCTTCTAGTAAAATGCAAAACTCTGACCTAAAGACTAGAGCATTCCCCAGAAGAATGTTTTAAAATGTATCTTAAGGATACAGCAGACATATTGGTACTTGTAAATGGCTGCTCAAATCCATAAGGGGATGGTATCTCCTAATTGTAGCTCACAAAAGCAGCTGTACAAAGATACAAATTTCTAAATACAATCTTAAGGAAAAAAACAAACAAACAAACAAAAAGGACTTTCAGTGCTTATTTAGATAATCACAGATTTCAGCAGGTGCTTTTCTGAGCCTGCACTTCTGTAAACTGGTACCAGACATGTCAATTAAGAATTACTTGAGATAGAGATTTTTAAGATGACAATCCTTTTTAAAGTATTCTCTTAGTCCCTTCTTTTAAGAAATGGGAAATTTCTTTCATCTTTTCAGAGTAACACATAAGACACAGAGTTACCTATTGCTGAAGCAATTTCCATGTCCTGTATCAAAATATTTGCGCTTAACTGCAAGCTATGAGTTGCTGAACAAGGGCTTGGAGGTCACCTTACCCAAAAGTTGAAGGGAATTTGCTGTGTAGTCACCAGGATAGAAAAGCATGGCCTTGGTCACACTGACAAGGATACAGATATGCTGCCAGGGCCCTTTGGGCTATTGCATATTCACAGGACAATTTTCAATACTAGATCAATAATAACCATGGGATGAGAAGGTCTGTTCTGTTACACCAGCCCTGTTGGTAGGATGTGGTGGGTATTGTTGGTATATTTATAATGGAGACATTAAGTGAGGTATTTTGCTTATATCTACTGTGGACCAGCTGAGGTTATGTATTTACTAGGGATCATAAATCAACATTTTATTGGTTCCCCCAGACAGACACAAAGGTATTTATTTGTTCTTTTTCTGTACAGAACTCATTAAGTAATGCATGGGAAAACAGCTGTGAGTCTTTGTAAATGCAAATGAGTTTCATTCCATTAAAGTTGTGCTGTGAGGCTTAAATTCCTGCAGTTTTAGGAATAACACGTGGCTGATTGGCATTGTGTAATATCCAAATGTTCCAATTTTGCATTGGGTAGGGGAACGTCCTGTAGGAGAGGATTTGTCTGAGTGTGGTTATAGAAGAAAAAAAATAATATATGTATTTATTTATTTTTAGACTTATTGCTGAACAGCAGACAATGCCAGCGCATCTAACATTTGGATGACAGTTTCTCATCTTTGAGGATTTTCTCATAGACAGTTGAAACAGTGCCCACCTAACACTTGAGATGATGAGGTTTATATGTAGGTGTACTTTATTTAACTAGATCAGATGAAAAAACAGTGGATAAGCCTTATTGGAAAGAAGGCCTTCAACAGGTTTGAAGTAAAGAAAGATTTCAAAATACCATGAAAGTTGAGGGTAGTTATTCATAGTTTGTCAGACAGCTTTCTCTTGATCCACCAAAATAATAGTTAGCACGTTGAACTAAACACAGAGTAATTGTTTTCCACTTATATTTAAGGTTTGACTTTTTGCTTTTGTCAGATTTAGAACCAAAAAACTATCAAACAAAAACAAACAAACAAACAAAAAACACTAAACAAACAAAAAGCTTTTTCCACCTATTGTGGTTGACTTACTAAAAAGCGTGTTTACGAACCTCATCTTATCTGGTAGTAGTTGGACTCCACTTCATTAGTTTATGAGTAGGTATAGACAAATATTTAGATGATGTCTCCTTAGTGTCTGAATATCTGATAATATCTGGTATCTGATAATATTTACAAATCTGTTATTAAGGAATAAATCTGAAATGACTTGACCTGTGGCTTCCTTCCCAGTGTGCTTCACAGTCTGGGAAGATAATGACCACTTAAACCTTTTTGAAGGTTCTGGATGATTAAAATTTCAGTTATAATTCCCATTGTCCTTTATAAAATCACCCATTACTGCAAATTCATGTCCTAATATGTAAATTTGTCCTTTACAAATTGGATATTAATACTGTGGTTAAATTGGTCAAGCATCATAGGTTAGCATGCAGTCATTAGAGTTGAGTAGTATTTTGTAGACTTGCATTTCTTAGTTTGCTTTTGGAACCATTGACAACAAATAAAATCAGGAGATATATACTGGATTGGTATTGCACCTTTGAGGTTTTTTTTTATTATTATTTAAAATAAATGTCAAATTAAAATGATTTTTTTTTAATCTAAACAAGATTATTGCTTTTAAAAATGTGTCAAGATAAAATGTTCAGCTATTTCAGTTGATCTTAAAACAGCAATTGCTGCCTGTTTGTTTTAAATTATTTATATATTTTTCTTAACTTTTATATACCTTATTCTAACATTTATAACTTTAGTTTGGCAAAATACAACCACACATGCACACAAAAAATGACATACACTGTAATTTCTAGATGCCCTGAAGCATCCTGCCTCACCTCCTGCTGCAGCCCCAGAATGATACAGGTCTCTTGAGTTTTGTGTGTCACATCTGCCAGTCCTATGCAGATATCTAAGGTATACTACAGCATCAAAACGATACATACACTATGCTCAAACAACTGAATGTTATCCTCTTCAATTACTTTAATTTACTATTTTATACTGTATTATTATGTATTATTATTATACTGTATTATGGAAGTTAACCTGATCCCACATGCTTTTCTGCAATGAAGTCTGTCAGAAATTCTGTGTAGCTGCAATATACTTTTTATGTTTATTTCTAAATATACTCAAGTTATGCTCACTGCCGAAAATAATCCCATCTGAAAGCTTGCTATTTCCTATTGCTATTTTTCAGAAATGAATAAACAAAGTAGGCAGCAATTATGCCATTTAAGTGTTAGGTAAAAAATAAATAAATAAATAAATAAAATTAGCAATTGTTGACTCCATTAAAAAGTTGAACAAATAGGCATTATGGTAACTCTTAATTTTCTGTCTCAATATGGACAACATGATCTAACAAGCAATTTAATGAACATGAGGTCACAGAATTTGGACACCAACCATTTTCAAGACTGTTCTAAGTCCTGATCCAAAGGTGATTCAATCTGTAACAAAAACCTCCCACTGACTGCTTTGAATTTTAGATTAGGATTGTACAGCCATAAGTCTGGTAACTTTATATAGTGTATAATACCTGGAAAGATGCTGAGACTTGAGTAGTAGTGTTGTCAAGCTATATCTATAGTAGTGACATAGAAATAAACATCCACATGGGTGCAGAATTGAGGGGAAAGATGTGTACTATTTGGGTTACCTATGTTTTAAACAAGAAAGTAAGCAATTCATAACTCTGTCATTAAAACTTATTATGACAAATGGGGGTTACAAGTTGTATGCAGCAGGGATGCAAGTGTTGATTGATGAAGTTAGCTACCTCTGCAGGCAGAGGAGGCTGTAGAGACAAGACTGGAATGGCACCAGGAAAATAAGAGGAAGGCAGTTAGTTGTCTTGCACATTACACAAGTAGCTGGTCTTAACTGCCTCATGTTCATCATACCCTTGACTTGCAGAAAAGACAATTTTAATGCTAAGAAATTAGTTCCACCTTGATGCTTTTTCAGTCCTTGGCCCCAAGCCAGTAAGGTTGTCCTTTACCATCAGGAGTATATTCTGTGGAACAGTAATGGATGAACAAAGAAATGCAAGACTTGTGCAAGATTTTCAGTTTTGCACATGCAAGTAAGTCTACTCAGCCCGTTTGGAGCAGGGATGTGATTTTTCTGTGTGACAAACAGAATATTTGTGGTATAATATGAAGTTTTCATACTGAGTCTCTATTAAAGAGTATAAGATTCAATTACTTGAACACATCGCTATACGGTATTATTTTGATGCCCTAGCACACCTTAGAAGTCCGCATGGGACTGGCAGATGTAACACACAAAACCCAAGAGACCTGCATTATTCTAGGGCTACAGAAGGAGGTGAGGCAAGATGCTTCAGGGCATCTAGAAATTACAGTAGATGTAATTCTTTGTATGTGTGTGTGTATGTGTGTGATTATATTATGCCAAAATAAAGTTGTGAACATGTTCCCAATTCTTTTAGGAATATGAAAAAGCAGATAAATCCATCTTGTATTAGGTGCTGTTCTCCACATACAAAATGGGGAAAATGTGTCATTTTTCATAAGAAAAGAATTATGCAAAAAATCATTATTGCTGCTAGTGTTAACTGTTTTTGTAAACCCGTCATAACCCATTCCCCACTCCCAAAGGAGTTAATTCTAGAATAAATATTCAGAGGAGTTGTGAATAGTGACTGGTAAATGGACATTGAATACCTTCTCATGGACAAATCATATTTCATGCTGTGCATTGAATGAGAAAAAGGGATAGTGACTATTTATGCTTCTATATTAAACATATTGTTTTAATTTAATCCAAAAGTTTCAAGCAGTAAGCTAAATGAGCCCCTGATATTTCCATGAGGTGGCATGGCTGTTATTCTTTTAAAGGTATGCTTTCAAGAAATTATGTGTATATATATACACACATAATACACACACATATATATATGTGTGTGTATATATATATTCATATACATATGTATATATACACAAAGAGTAGAGTCTGTGGCAGTCATGTGTTTCCTAACTCAGTCTTTTTGCTCTTATTACACATCTTGTCTAGTAGACTTATTTGGCCTAATCATTTTTTTCTAAAAATGAGTATCCATGTGTGGGCCAGTACAGCACTTCTTCTCACCTCTGTTTTATGACCCTGACAACATCTTTTTTAATTTTATATGTATATGTATATTCTTAGCCTTTCCTGTGTGGAAAGTGTCTTCAAATTTTATCAATAAAATCTTCCTAATCAACAAAAAATTTAAATGTAGCCAGAGCTTAAATAGGTCATTGAAGTCCATATAGTTCACTAGTCCATCTGTCAGCAGTAACCATCGTTATTTTCCCCATGCCAGTTTATTTTCCACGTTTTAATTGTTACAATATGTTTAATTTTCTACTTTTTAATTAGTAATTTTCTGACAATAACATTTGCTTTACTGTATTCTGATAAAAGTTAATCTTGTCTAATTGATAAACCTGTGTCATGTTTTTATCCATTTTTTTTCCCACCACGTGTTTCTACAGCTTTGCACTTTATTATATCAAACTGTGAATGAGTCTGTGGATGTCAAACTTGCTCTATTATTTAGCTGTCTTTTGTAAATAGATCAAAGCTGGGTTTTTTGTGCTCCAGCCTAAGCAAATATTCACAATGTGACAGTTTAAAATCTTACAATCTTGACAAGTTATTTGTACAAGTTCTAAGCAGGTGATGAGTCAAGTCCTCTGTAATTAAAATATTTATTGCTTTTCTCAGTTTTTCCTGAGATAAAATGTGTTGTTTTCATTTCTCTCAGTAATTTCTGTGTTATTGTCCTTACTGACAGCTGAGGCAAAATGTTACAGTGTTTTCTAAGTTGACGCCTAAAATGTCTTTTCACCTTATTACTTTTTCTGAACATTGTCCCTGTTTGTTCAGATTCTATTAATCCTTAAAAAGGTTAGGGTACCCTACTTTTCTCTGCTTCCTTTAATTCTTTTTATAGGGTCTAATTCTGCTTGATCTTCAGCAATGTGTACTTTATACTTTCAGACCAACAAGTGTAGCTCTTTTATGTATCTTTTTAAACTCAGTTTAGTCCTGATATTTCTTTTCTGTATAGGGATGAAGAATCTGAATATGGATAATGTTAATTAAGAGAAAAGCAAGTAGAACCCATTCCAAATGGATGGAAACATTTCCACTAAACTCAGTGATTTACCAATGTTTGTTGTTGTTGTTTCTGTAATATGCACACCGTTAAAAATGAAATAAATTTCTTAACCTTCCTATCAAAATGAAATGTTTGCCCCTTATCTAAAGGGCAAAACAGCAGTTTTATCACAAATGTATGAATTTGATTCAATTACAAGTTCAGAAATGCTCGAATTTCCTTGTAGAATGTTTAGAAGTGTAGAAGTATATTTCTGATTGCTTTACCTTAATTTTTTTTATGAGTTAGCATAATAAAAAGTAAATATAAAATCTTTCATAGAGGAAATAAAGGAAGCTCAGTGTTTTATGTAGTGAAAATAAATGCCTTATTATTCTGTCAAGTTCTTAATTATTGTGAATGATAAGTTCAGAAGTTTAGTTTCATTCATAACTTTTTCAAAATAACATTTTCCGAAGTGTTACTTGAGAGAAAACTGAACTGAAAAAGCATGCACTATGTGAGACTGTAAAAAGTTTGAAAGATAAATCCAAATTAAGTCCCAAAAGGATGACAGAATTTTAATCATAGCAATATACAGTAGAGGGTTTGTTTGTTTGTTTGTTTGTTTTAACTTAAAGAATCCTTGGCATTGTGGACAAAAACTACTCAATCAGCACATCATATTTCCCGTATTTTTTTTTTTCTAGAAGTACTGTAAAAGCCTTCTAAACTTTATTACGCCTTGTAAACTTTTTGTATGATATATAGAAAGAGTATTTCTATTATAGGAAGTAATCATGAGAGATTACATAAAGTTATAAAAGAAAATCCATTGTTTTGTATAAAATAAATGCTTCCAGGCAGATACAGAATACAACTGATCAGACTGCCTGTTTTCTTAAGTTTCTTTACAATCAGGTTCCTGTTTTGTATATGCAATTTATTAGTTATTCTTAAAGTCTTAACCTAAGTTTATATTTCAATTTTTTAAAATAAGACTGGTGATTGTTCATTCATAAACAGACTATTAACCAGTCTTAATGCTCCTATACTAGGTAAATTTCTTCAATTACCTGAATTAAAAAAAAATAAAAAAAAATGAAGGAAGTTAAGGAAGAGGTTCTTGAAGTCCTCATGGTAACAAAGGCTCTGAGGAAGACTGATAACATTGAGATTTGAATTTTTTGAAAAATCCCATTCTCAAACTGTTTTGCTATCTCTGGATTTTGTTTTGTTTTGTTTTGTTTTTCTTAAAAACAACAACAACAACAACAACAAAAACACAAAAAACTCCCCTCTTACTCTGCCTGGGAGTTATTAAATGAGCTCATGTCCCAGTTCAGAATCTGAGCACAGTTTACATCCTCTAGCATGCAGTGCAGTTGGATCACTGAAGTGAGAGAACATAAAATAAAAGCTGTCAACAGTTTAGGGGCCTTTTGAACTTTGATATGACTGTGGAAAATTATGTTGAAATAAAATTTATTGAGTTCTCTATAGGGGAATGTGGGCTCTGGATGGATAGATTCATTCTGAGGGAGAAACTGGATCCAAAGCTCTAGTGCCTTTCAAAGTTCAATCAGACAGGATGCACTGCAAGCTGCTTTTGATCTAGCCAAGTTTTTGAAAATGTGCTAGACATTATGGCTGAGCAGTGGGTCCACTGAAGTCTCACCAGGCTTTTCAATTAAAAACCAAGTCTCAAATTAGAAAAAAATTGAATTAAATAAATGAATGATGACCTTTAATGAGAAAACTACTATAGAAAATGAGTCTTGGCATTAGACAATTGAAACAGAAGGTATCTTAAGAACATGGACAGATAAAGGACCATATTGTTGAGAAAATAATACTACAGGCACCTTTCTTCTCCAGCTACTTGTTAGTATTTTCTTTTTGGAGTAAACCCAGAGAGCTAGATATGCTCTCTTTAAAGCATTTCCCAGCCTTTTACTGAAATGGTTTTCCACAGATGGCCCTCTAAAGCTAGTTTTAAATAATTAGTACATTTGAGGTTGCTAACAACTTTATTTCATTTGATTTCAAATAGAATAATGCCCCTTTTTTTTCTTTTTAATTTTTTTCCTTTTTATTTTTTTTAACAAACAGATTAGAGTAAGAGACAGCTATTTGTAACTATATGAAGATATTTCTGTACCATTCATTTAAGAAAATTCGGGATATTATTGTGAATGAGGATGACTTGTAGAATATATATTTGAGTATATATCAAGATTTTTGTGTGTATGGTTTTTGATGCTGAAGGAAAGGAAAAGTATGTTTTCCAGGTCCCCTTTCTCTTTTTCTGTTTCTATAAGTTGAGGAATTAAATTCTGACTTCCTCGGCCCTTGAGTAAGGGGATCTGAGGGAAAAGTGTTCAGACTGCTTACTGATCTCAGGAAGAAGACATTACTCTGCTCATTGGCACGCTATGTCAAATGATGAAAAGTTACGGCATTTCCATTGTAGCTATTTGTGTTCCTAGTGTCAATACAGGAGAATATTAATGACTACCATCTTTGTTCCTGTTTACAGGAATCTCGGTGGCCTTACTTATTTGGAGTGATCATTGTTCCTTCATTGGTACAAGTTGTGATTCTGCCTTTTCTTCCTGAAAGTCCTCGTTACCTCCTACTTGAAAAACATAATACCAGCAAGGCAGAAAAAGGTATGAATTAATACTTGGTTTCTTGTAAGAAAGCACTTTTATTGTAGGGATGCAGGCTGGAAAGAAATTTCAATATCACAGTGTAAGCAGAATATTTTAACAACAAATATTCTCTTGACAATTATTTTTCCCTTGCTTTCTCTATTTGTCTTTATATGTCTGTAAAAATAACTGTTTGCTTTTTTTTTTTTTTTTTTTTTTTTTTTTAACGAATTTCTCCGGCAACCTGACTGTAGTATTATGCATGATGATACAAACTTACCCAACTCATCCTGCTGCTGTGTATCAGCCACTACATGCAGTGTTCACTAGGGAGTGTAGAGGTGATTCTGGTCTTCATGAGTGTCTATTTATATAGAGTCTTTGCTGTTTGGCTAACAAAAACACTGATTCTCTTTCTGGGTTTTGTTCCATAGTCACTGTGTTAACCATGTGTTCTGCAACTCCATAACCGTTGTAGATCTAATAAAGACCTCATACACCTATTTAACTGAAAATATGCAGTACTCCTATATTTCTTACTTCATTTTCACAGACACAGACCAGAATATTTTGCTCTTACTTATCAATGCATAAAACAAAATAAAAAATTACTTTTGTGATCACAGCTGTTGTATACTCTGCCCCAGTAAAATTACTATGGTCAGTTATAGCTTCCAATGTATCATGATGCTATTGTTGAGAGAATGTTGTAAGTCTGTTTTTACTTTTTATAGCAATACTTTTAAAAGAGGAGTAAACAAAGAAGAAGGGAAGCTGTTTGTAATACCAAAATATTTGTGGAACATTACTGTGTATTAAAAATTATTCCTGAAAACTTAAATATAACCTTTAGCATTTTCATTCCCTAACTATCTGTTTAGGAAATTACTTGCAAAGTGTGAATTAGCCTCTGAAACTTTAATTTCATGCTACAAGATTATTACATTTATGTAACTCACTCTGTCCTCTTTCTTCTACTGTAAAATGAAAAAACGACCATTTTGTTTTGATCAGCACTCTGAAATGAAAATGACACACTAATGAAAGTCTCCCATGTTGTCTCAGTTTGGTGTTGAAGAATTTTGTAATAGAGCCTCAGACATTTAAAGATATCACTCCATGTTTTATTTTGTTTGTTTGTTTTGTTTAAAAAAAAAAAGCAAAAAAAAAAAAAAAAAGCAAAAACAACAAGGATTTGCAGGGACAACAGAGTTTTGATGAGGCAGAAAAGAAGTTTTCCAGGGGCCATGAAGGAAAGGGTTTGCTTGCCAGCCATGGCAGACCATCCTGCAGGGAAACCATGGCAGAGAGCTTGGGGCAGACTGTTGAGTAGCTTCGTCTGGGCTTAGAAGAAATGCCTTTGGGTGCCAGATTTAAACTGGCTCAGTTCTACCTGATAAAACTGTAGATGTATTTCTTAAGCTATGTCTGGCAATAAGCCTGCATATGTGAAGATATTGCATAATGTCAGACTTGCTTTAGGGATCTATTCAGAGTACTGTCGCAGTGCTTGGAAACCTCACCACTGAAGGTGAATCTGGGCCTCTTGTAGGTAGAGATTAAAAAGTGTAAAAAAATGTCATGAAAATAACTCCACCTGCTTGGAAATTCACACCACTTACTGTCACTTGTAATGGGCCAACTACAGTCTGCTATGTTTTCAGCATACACATTCTGAGAATGATTTAAAAACTACTCTAGAAGCAATGGAAGTAGATTCTTGGAGTAGAAAACATCAGGACAGCTGTTACCCATACCTTATTGCCAGTGATTGGTTGTTGAAATGAAATCGTTTTCCCACCCCAGTACATGCAGAGAACTTCAGATTAGGCATAAGCTGAGCCTGAGCTGAGTATCTGGAGTAATGCAGTAGAATAATGAAAGCAAGGGGGGGGGGGCAGGACGGGGGGACTTTGTGATGAATAACTGTGAATAGACAGTCAAGAAAAATCATCTGCATGTTAGCATTATCTCTGGAAATGGGGGAGGAAAAGCCTGAGTATTAAGGAGACCAGAGGAGTTTGTGGATTATTAAAAAACCTACTGCTTGTAAACCATTAATGACCATGCAGTATTGTCCATTATAATGATGACTACAGTAATGCTCTTGAATTATTTGCCTCTTAGGTTAGATCTGCATATTAATATGAGAAATGTGCAGGTCTTTCTTCTGACTAAATCCTTTTTATTTTCCACAATGGATCAAGGCTACTCATGCAAATATCATACATTGCACTCTGGATTATATCTTGTTGGATAAATATAAAACTATTATTTGTAAAAGGTCTACCGTATTTAAGGCAGATGACTATATTAGTCTTTTTATAAAATACTCTATTAAAAGTTAAAAAAAAAAAAAAAAAGTAAATGCTTCTAAAATAGAGATGACAACATTAATCTTCCTAATTATTTTAGAGTAATAAAAATCCAATGGGATAATATAGGTCATTGAGTTTCCACTGAGTTCTGCGCCTGTTTTTGTCCCTTCCTTTTTTTCTGCCCTCAGGAGATAACCAGACTATAGCTACCAAAACACAAGTGACCTCATTCTCTTTTTGGCAGCAATGTAAAAGAGCACAGTGCTTTTAAGTGGCAAATAAGAGCCTGAAATAGGGAGAAGGACCAAAGTGATGAAAAAGAGGAGATGGGTTTAGAACAGGCTGGTGCTGTGTGTGAACATAGACCACACCACCATGAGACAAGCTATTCCACAAGCTCAGGAGTAAGGAGTCTCCAGATGAGTGATATCTCCTGAGCAATACCAGCTGGGTACCCAGTTCCCTACTTTCTCCTTTCTAACCATGTAAACTATGTGGGTAGCTGAACTGAAGTCTTGCCTGACTGATTAGCCATATGGACACTGGCTGACTTGCAGTTGTTTGCTGCTGAAAGCACTGCTAACAGCCAAGCACTGCTTGTCTTTCTGGAGTCACCATCCTATGATGGCTTCCTGAGACCAACACGAACTGAACTATATCCCATGTTTGTGATTGACTGCTGAACGTGGGAGAACTGATTTATCTATGTGAGACAGAATGACTGAATAGACCCACAGCAAAATTTATACACCTTCTTTGTTCAATAAGTCTGGTAATGGAGAGAGGGAAGAGCCATTCCATCTACCCTCCCAGCTCCCCTCTCTTGGGAAGAAAAGAAGGGAGAAAAAAATGCCTGACGTTTAACTTGTGTGGTCCTTCTTCATAATGCTCACCAGGCAGTGGAGGAGAAACAGATACTCAAATGAGGAAGACGAATCTGGAAGGAAATTGTTATTAGATTGCTAGGGAGCAGTAGGAATAAAAGGCAACAGGACAGAAACAGGAAGAAAAAGAAATCCGTGGCTGTGATTACATCAGGCAGTTTACCATCCAAACTCTAGGAGAGCGAGACAGGAATTTGATATTAGTTGATTATTTGTTGCACGCCAAATGGATACCTGGTCTGTGTCTGTGGCTACCAGGTAAGATGCAATACAAATAAAACCACTAGTAGTATTGCAATAAAAGGGAACAGCTTTCTGACTAACAGCATTGTTTATAGGTAGCTTCATTTGGACACCTGATGTATTTCCTTTGAAGACTACTACTGCAAAGAGGAAATCTGTATTTTCAATACAGCTAGAGTAACGTGTCATGTAAACCAATAACAGAAATCAGTTGGCATCCTAGCTTGCCAGAGCACCATAACAATGTTATATCTTAACAGTCAAATAACTTGGATATACTATCACAGCAACATCTGTTGATGACGTACAAAATCTGTTCATTTGGTATGTTCAGCCATACATTTAAACTCCCATAGTTATGAAAAAAACATTGCACCAGGTATAACACAAAGTGTGATTTAAATATTCATAGAGACGTATTAGCGTTGATATCTTTTGATGCAACAGAAGAACAAAGCTGTTTCTGATTTATAAAAGAAAATAGTTAATTTTTTTACAAAGACCTTCACAGGGCCCACATGTATAGGAGCCATACTGAAACCAAAGTTACTACAGGAAAATGTTGTTGTAAATGCAGTGCTTTAAGTGAAGTTGTTAATACTGACAGAAAGTTCATGTATGATTCATTTCTGTTTATGTGTGCTTTTTATATGACTCTAAGCATTATAAGCTATGCTTATTGGAAAGAAAGAGACAATCATGACTTCTAAACTTGCTGGCTCCATGTCAGATGGTTGGTGACTGCCAAAAGCTGGAGTGATCACAGTGTGTCTGCCTTGTTTGTAAGCTTTTCCTAAATCTCCTGTCTTTCATAAACATTTCTTGGTTTACTGGACCTATGGTACAACCCAGTTTACCAGTTCCTGTGTTATTTGTGGGTAGCATATTGTTATTTGGTTTTATCTGTATACCTTGGCTAGTTTCAAGTGGACCTGAATAGGCCTATGATAGTCTGTGAAACCAGGTGTAAGAACAGATAAAGATGTAATCCCAAACAAGATGCTAACATACAGATCTCTGACTTTTTTTACTTACAAGAATGAAGTGGCACATGGGAAAAGCCTAAAACCTTTTGCTTACAGTTATATTTACTTAATTGGAATAGCAAAATAGAGATTTATTCTTAAACTTGTCTATGTTACATGTTAGTAGTAGTTAGTTAGTAGTTAGTTAATATTTTGCTACATTTAAATAGCTGTTTAAATCTCTTCTAGCAAGGTACATCCAAATTATTCTTCTGGCTATACAGTACTGTAATAAAATCAGTGGTATGTGAAAACAGTCCTTTTTCATTTTGCAAAATATTTTTATGATGTAAAGTTACTACCAGCAAATTGCTACTTATCTGATTCAGAAGTACTGAAGTTATCTTTCTGCGAATGCTGAGGCAGACAGTGAGACTCCCTGTATGTCCTCCACCACTCAGAGAAGAATTTTAAAGACACTGGGTTTTAAGGTACTTCATAGTCAGTGAAGTGAACATGCATGGGAAACAGATGACAATAATATTCATACAATATTTATGTTTTGTTTTTTTTTTAAAAAAAAACTTTTTTTTTAACAGCATGAGTTATTACCCTACCTAGTACCTGTGACCACTTATCTTTGCTTCTGCTTTATTATACATGAGGTTGGCTCTATTCTGTAAACCACAAAATAGAATTTTGATTCTTTTAAATGTCTTCTTAAAGTCTGCATACTAATTCTAACAACTGCTTCCTTTGCACACTCATGGAAGTACTACAGTAGGAAAAAAAAAAAAATTAGTAATTCCATGTGTGGCAGAGTTCTTCAATACCCAGCTTCAGTTAATTTAAAGGCCTGGTTGGTTTTAAAGATGGTACAGATTTATTTTGTCCAGACTTTTGAACCACCTCCAAATGTTTCATCTTAGCTGAGATGAATAAAAACTAGGGATGTAAATGGAAAGCTTTCCTACCTCCTTTCCCCTTGACTGGAACCATCCACTTCTTTTTCTATTTATAAAGACAGTGTACCAGCCTTTGACAGCTGAGTATCTAGGACCTTCTGGTCCGAGAGAATTAAAAAGAAATCTGGAAAACTTGTTAAAGTTGTTAGAACTATAACTCCTTAGATGGTTGTATGCATGAGGAGGATACAGACATGATAACAAGACATCCTTAAAGAAGGAAGCAGACAATAATGGAGGGAAATGAGTTACTGCAGTGGGGATAGTAACAGCAACTGTGATTCTCAGTGCCAATAATGCATTGGTTTAAAATGTAAAATAAATAGAATTGAACTTCACAAATTAAAAGACCTTTGAGTTTTCCCATCTCCCTGCTAGTGCAGAATTCATTTCCATATTAATTATGTATAAAAGTGTGATTCTTACTATAATGAAAAAGCATTAATGAAATAAACTTGAATGTAGTGCTTAGCTGGAAAACAGGTTTCCAAGTTTTAGTGTTGTCTACTGAAAACTATGCATGAATAGCATAACATTTTCTTAGCATTTCTTGACTTGTTAATTTTAAGTATCTGTCAAAGTTTCCAGTTGGCATTTACATTTCTGGTGCTAACACCATGAAGTAGGAAAAGAAAGCAGGTCTTAACACCGGAAGAGAGGAAAAAAAGCAGGTGTCTATATATTTCTTGCCTTTCACTCGGTAATTTTTCGTAATTGTTTTTGTTTGTTTGTTTTTTAACTTCCTGGTCCCTCTAGAAATACAGCAGGCTCCCTTGTGCAGAAAAGACAGATTGCTTCCTTTTTACTTGACTGCACCTACATTTTTGACTTGTGTGCCCTACAGGAATGCAGAGGATTCTAAGGACAGGAAAAATAAAGAAAATTGTGCACTGACCTAATTTACACCGATAAAACAGATGCTTACAAATCTATGAGAATAATTTCAAAGAAGATAACTGTGGTATATGCCTTGTTATTTTCATCTTTATCTGATTATTTTTTTATTTATTAGTGCTCTAATAATACTGAAAAATGTGTAATTTAAACATAAAACATTAACTGTAACATACTGGAGGCATACATTGTTCTAATTTTACATTTCCTGTCATAGCCTTTAAATACATAACACTCATTTTAACAAGTGCTTTGAAATGTCATTTAATAAGTGGGCAGTGACACAAGTACAAAACTCAGCAGCTTAAATTCTTGGTTTTGAGGCCTGAATTTGTTATCTCATTTCTGATTATAAGGCCTAGGTGAAAAGATGGCTCTCATGCTGTCTCAGGGATTTTAAAAATTCTGACCTCTACTTTCCCAGGAGAGAAACGAATATCAGAATAAATGAATGTTATGAAATGACTCAGCACCTGGAGGTGGTGAATATTCGTCCCTTAAAAAACGATGCCTCTTGTTAACCAGAGTCACATAATGCCTATTAAAATGCAGTAGAAAAGTTAACCACATATGAAAGTCTTGGCCCAGAGTTTGAGTTCCCCTTACAGCCCAAGTGGAAGCCAGGCAGTGTTCAGCATGGTGCATTCACCAAAGGGATGGAGCAAGCTGCTCTGGGTTGAGCATCAGCTCGTTATGTGGCCTATACTTCACAACATCAAAACAACACTGCTTGGCCTTTTGCCATGCTGGGCAAAAAAAAACAAAACCAAAAAACCTTCAAAGCCTGAATCCAGGTGTTTTAGTCTTGACTAGTAAGTGTATTTGGCTTCCTTGACTATCCACATCCTTTTTGTGATCCAAAAGAACGGAAACTTAATGAAAAATATGAAGATTATTTATTTATGTGCAAAGCAGTGGATAAGACAGAAATGGATTTGGGTGTTATGATAAATAAGTCAATTTATTCACTTAATAAAAATAGCTCATTATTTCCTTTAGAAGAAACATCTCTAAGTGACCTGCTGTGTAAAGGATTGTTTTTTGACTTAGCGTCCTACTGGGTCACAAAGGCTTGTTGCAAGTGTTTATTTAATGTAATTGTTTCTCTGCAGTCAGTTTAAGATGATGAGCATTTTAAATATCACTTAAAAAGCCAGCCCCTGAGGTACGTTCATAAAACTGTGATGAAAATATCATTGATTTATACTTTGTCAGTAAAACAGGATTGATGGAGAAACACCACCTCCATTAGGAGGTATTCACTTGCAGCACCTTTTGGAGAAGGTGTGAGATGGAAAGACAGGGTTGTTTGGTTATGTTTACCAGGTAAATTCACTCCCATGTCTCTATTGTTGTCAAATAGAAAGTCTTGAGCTGCTTTGGATAAATCTTTCTAATACTAAATACATTGAAGAAGTTAGTTCTTGTCTATGTACTTTTAAAAATGAGATAATATGAAGGTTTGTAGCTATTCTTTTCAAATGCCTACTTTTTTTTTTTTTTTCTGTTTGTTATTTTTTGTTTTAACAGACATGCCAGATTCTTACATATTATTACTACTCTATCCAGTCTATCTTCAGCAATAAAATCTGCTCTATAGTTTGGTTTGCAAAAGTAGCCATGTCAAATAATGTTAAGAATTGTTTTGCTATTAAATGTTTTTTTTTTTTCCTGTTTACACAAGGCTTTGACTCTGTGCTGGACCTTACACTGTAATATATATATATGTGTGTGTATATATATATATATAAAAAATAATATAAGGAGAGGTCTAGTAGGGTGCCAAAAAATGTATATTCTTGCAGCTTCAGATGAACCAAATCATACCCAAAATGGAGTCATATTTTTGGCAGAAGAATAATTAAGTTGGATCCCATGTATGTCTCCTGTTTGTCTCATGCACTTCAGTTTCTTTGAAACTATTCTGTTATAAGCACTGAATGTCTGGCCTAAAGTACATTCTCTGTTTGTAGCATTTCAGACCTTTCTTGGGAAAGATGACGTGTCTCATGAAGTAGAAGAAGTTTTGGCAGAGAGTCGAGTCCAAAGAAACACCAAATTGGTGTCGGTACTACAGCTCCTGAAAACCCGTTCTGTGCGATGGCAGGTCATTACTGTGGTTGTCACCATGGGCTGCTACCAGCTCTGTGGGCTAAATGCTGTAAGTGTCCTTCTTCAGGCCACATGGCATCTTCTGGGGTGTTTCTTTCTTTCTTTTTAATACAATGATTATACTATACCATAAAGCAACCTCTATATCTTTCCATTTTTGGTCATTCCTTATTAGTATGGTTTTGTTACAGCAGCATGTGGGAAGGCCTGCAGAATGAAGTATCGAGTTTGTTTGTTTCTTTAATTAAGAAAAAAAAGGCATCGTTGGATCAAAGTTGATGAAAAAGATAGTGTGGATTAGAAAAAAAAAAAAAAAAGGTATGCAGCTGCAGCTTCTGTTTCTGATATTTTTTTGTTCATGGTAGGGAAAGTTTGTCCTTTTGGTAGATATTTCTACTTGGAATAATTCAGTTCTGAACTTACAAACTCAGAAAAAATGTCCGTTAACAGTTTCAAGAAGTTGCACTGGCTGGTTGATTTTGTCGTTGAATAAGCTGCATTACAATCTCCTTTCTTAGAAAGGAAAAAAAGAGAACAGACATATAATAGTCAATAGAGATAAATCCAACTGACTGTTAATGTGGCTGAGGCTAATGGATATCAATGTCTTATTTTCAGATGTTTGAGCCTATAGCATCCTCTAGGACAGGGCCATGGGCTAGTTTAGATTGGATGGGACCTTTGGTGCCCATCTGGTCCAACCCCCCAACCAAAGCAGGACTAACTGCAGATGTAGCTCGGGCTACCGAGGGCTTTGTACAGTTGAGGTTTTATGGATCTCCAAAGATGGAGAGTACAACCTCCCTGGACAACCTGTTCTAGGTGTTTTCACCACTTCCATTGTGAAAAGTGTTTTCTTTATATCGAGGCAGAATTTTCCTTGCTGCAGCTTGTGACATCAGAGTTAAATGCTTTACATTTTATGATGTGAATGTTCTCATGAAGCATCTCAAAGTGAAAAGGTTTTTCATCATAGTTGAAGGGTATTAATTGCTTATTGGGCAATATTAGGCAATATTATCACTGCTGAAAGGAGCTCTGTAAATGTAACTTCGCACTGTGGTTTTGTGCATTACAGCATGCTTCAGCTAGCATATATTCAGCTAGCATATTTGTATATATATATATATATATATATGTATATTTTTCCCCACAGGGATAATCATTGATAATAAGTGTAAATGCCTCTGATCTCTAAGCTAACTAGTTCAGAATTATCTCAGGTGTCTGTATAGCTTTAAAACTCTTAATACAAAATATTTTCTTCAAGACCATTAGAAGGACTAGAATGATTAGAACTCCAGTATCAAAAAGATATTTTAAAAAGTACTAGGAGGAAGAAGATTTTCCACTCTGTGAGATGAACTGTAAAAACATGTATATAGATTTTTTTTAACCATGAATTTCAGTGCTAATGACAAGCTATTTTATTGCTCATTGTGGATACTTTTGGAGAAGAGAACTGTAATTATCTGTCATCTACTCTTTCTAAGGTTTATCAGTGTATAAGTGAAATGAAATGACACTTACAGTAAGAAACAAACTGTTCAAACAATGAAGCACATTTCCTAAAGGAAAAAAAAAAATAAAAAAGGCAACAGCTAAATCTTAAGGGGAGAGAGGAGTTTTGTGGCTTTGATAATATTTAATAAATGACAGAAATTGTCTGGTATTCTTTGGCAGAGCAGAACCACACACCACACTCTCATAGATTGAGTGAGTGTGTATGTGAGGGGGTAAGACATGTACAGACCGAAATGAATGCGGAAGTTGTTTTAAAGCATCATTAGGGGGTTGTTTTCTGAGATCAACCCTCAGAAAAACTGTCAGGAAACCTGGATGTCAAGTTGGTTATTTCAAGCCTTATCTTTTTATTGTTATTATTTTTACTTTGTTTGTCCAACTGTATAATGCCACTAAACTTAAAAAATATATATATCCACACAAAATTCACATTCTGAAATGGATTGTTTAACTTGTTTATCCAGAGGAAAAAAAAAAGGCAAATAATGAATGCAATCAAAGAGAAGTAGTTGTGCTACTCAGTTAAGAGTTCAAGTTCAGGTTTCAGTTCCTTGACTCTTCTGCTTGGCTGTTGAGGCTGACCTTGATAAGTCACCTCAGGCTCAGAAATTAAAGGACAGGTACAGATGTGACAGTTAACTGCTGAACCCAGTTCTCAGTTTGTCTGGTTGTGTCTAAGTCTCCTGCTGGGTGTGAGTCACTGTCAGCAAGGTTTAACTGGCTGTAGAAGCATCTCTTAAATCATAGCTCTCATCCTTCTCTTTGTCTATAGTGCCCGGTTAGTCAGTCTGGTCTTTTCAACAACTGCCATCTGGGTAGGGCATATGGGAAAGTTGGACCTCTTTCAGGGGAGAGTCTCAGGTCACTCTCAAGGGAAATTACCAAATGGCAGACTTCTGTAATCATCCTGCTGATATCTGAGAACACTTGCTTTCATTTTAAGGTTTTAGTTTGTAATGAAAAAAATTGTTTTGTTTAAAAAGAGTACATTCATCAGTTTCTACATGGAACAGAAATAAAGGTGAAGCCCTGATCATATTAATCTATTCAATTATAATGGAATACCAGACAGTCTGACCTAAATTGAAAAAAGTAAATGAATCCGTATCAGTCTATTTTCATCTGATAAAGTTTATTTGTGGTACGTAGCTTCTTTAGCCAAGGTTCTGTATTTCCAGTGGCAAGAAATCATGTTGGGGATGGGGGTTCATTAAGAAATGTGTATTTTTGTATGCAAAAAAAAAAAAACACCATAGTGTGTTATTCAAGCTTGCTTTAGAGAAGACCTGGCATCAAGTAGTTGTAGAATGGGATCAGTATGCAGTATGCATACAGCATGCAACATCATATGCATGTTTTGTTGCCCATCTTTTTTTCAGTGCTTTCTTTTCCCTTTTTGAAGGGAAGAGTTGAAGTCCTCAGGAAGGAATGTATGTAGGGAGCTGGATGAGAAATAAAGACTGGAAAATGGAGTGAGTGCTAGAGAGGTCTCTGGTGTGAAGAAGTTTGGGACCACCACTGATGGTGGTATAACACATGCCACTTTAAGCTAAGAGGTTATAGGAGTAAAAGCTTATGGTAAGCAAAGACAACTTTCATACAGCTACAGGAATGCTGAAATGTCTCCAAACTCATAGAATTCAGACTGCAGAGATGTAGCTGTTTCCTCATGGCATTTAGCTGTCTGCTATGGTGAAGTGTTGCTTCAGCCTGTGAAGCAACAGAAACCCATCATAAGAAGTCAGATGTTCCTGTATTGATTTGGACTAGACAGCAGTTGTTTCTGGGGTTTAGTACCTTCTGCCCCATTTTCAACAGCTCTTTCATTCCAAAATATTTAGCCCAAACAATTCATTAACAAAAGCCATGTTAAAAAACAACTAAGTGAAAGTAAAGTAGTCATCGTTAGTCTAGTAAATTTGTCTCAGTAATGTCCTAGAGCAATGTATTTCCCTGTTTAATGATACACAGGCTGAAAAACATTCACTTTTATTGTTTTTAAACACATACATCTTGTTAAATTTTACTCTGATTTGTTTTTGTGCTGTTACAGATGCTAATAAATGCAACTCAGAACCTCATCCTGTCTTCACTGTGACAGTTTTTTTAATCTACCTGTTTTACTACTACTCTTAAGATCAATAATCAGTCATTTTCCTCTATAAAGCCACTTGTGAAACTTTTTGAGTTCTAGTTGTTATCTTTTGGCAAATTAATTCTGTAGTTGCGTGATTAAGTAACTCTTTATCATCTTTTTTTTTTCCTTGTTCTTTTTCAAGATCTGTATACCTGCAATATTGCCATTTTCTAGAAGTTCTACCTACTATGCAAAACTGATAACGAGAACCAAATGTCTTACATAATTTCTATTATTTTTTTTTTTATTTTTAATTTAACAATCTTGCTAACTTGTACTCTTGTAGTATGTGGAAAAAATGTCATTTTTGTGCTACCTTGTTTTCCTTGTAATCACTGGATAGGCAGATGAGGAGAGGTGAAAAGGATGTCAGAGTAAGGGGTCCCAAATTTTTTGTTAGAGGTCACAAACACTTCAGAGGGAATTGGAGCTGATACTTTGTTTTGTTTCAGTCTGCACTCTGTTTCAGCAAGCCAAAGAAATGTGCAATTAACACCAGCACAGGTGACATGGAAGGCAGACTACTTCATATAGCAAAACTTGCTGCTATCACTGGTGAAGCATCTGTTTTGGTGCCAGCTGATGTAGCAGCAGTGGGCATAACATTCTTAAGTCAGCTTCCCTTTATCTGAAAGGTGGTATAAGTGAGTTTTCAGTCCTTGGTATTTTATTTTGCTTTTGTTTAATGTAAGATAAAATGGATTTTTTCCTTTGGCCCAGGAAAAACAGCTTCGCTGTAAGATTAGTTGGGAATTTAGAATTACTGATTTTTTAACAAAGCTACCAAGTTCGCACTTTGATGAACAGATGTAGCATGTGCATAATATGCTGGCAGACAGCAGGGTTTTCCTCTTGTGATAAAAACACTTTCATTCATCAGAAAAGCCTTTTCTTTAGCAGTGCTTGCCCTGTTAAGTCTTGTCACGTGGACAGCATATGGAAAAAATATCACTGCTGTTTTTATGCTTAGTGTCATTACTATATCTGCCACACATTAGCTCTGGCTTTCAATTTTGTTATCACAGATAATCAGCTATGTGTTACAATTTCAGTTTTGGTTTTTTTTTTTCCTGACAATCAATTGCTTCAATTGTTCTTCATCCCCTCCAGTGAATCTGTTATCTTTTCTCTCTCCAAGTCAGTCTCTCCTTGCTTGCATGGATTTGGCAGCCACATTTTTTGGCTAGTTCTTTGTTGTAACATCAAGCCCAGCATAAATATTATATGGTTTGAACATTTTTTGATGTGAATGGGTCTGTGATACTTACCAGACTTTTTATTTTGAAGTATTACCACTAGATATATATTCTCTCTGGATATTGTCACTGGATATGGTTTTATTGACCAAACATGAAAGTCCTCCTTTAAGTTGGCATGCTTGTGTTTCTGTCTGTTAATGACGAGTCCTTCTAGCCTGTGGTTCATTTCATCCTAAAAGCTGTTGTTTACTGTTCACCAAATGACTCTCAGTCTAAAGGTATCTTTCCTCTCTGTTGATAATAAAGAAAGATTATGGTGATTACTTAACTGCAGATGTCCATGTTGCAGTGAAATTAAAGATAAATTTCACACCTTCTGTCCAGAAAGCAGGTTTATGTGGTGCCCCTCACTCTCTCTCTCTCTCTCTCTCTTTTTTTTTTTTGTTGTTTTGTTTTTGTTTTGTTTTGTTTTCTGTTCTGGCCTCCATTGTTGCATGCCAATAAAGAGTTCTGTAATGCCACCCAAATTTATTTTTTAGGTGGTGTGGCTCAGCCACATGAAACCTTTTTGTATCCTATTGTTCAAAGTGAGTTAAAGTGAGTTTCTTTGATTTACTCCTGAAGTGAATTAAGGCAAATTGAGTTAAATCTACTTGTAATTCTGTCTGAGTCTCCAAGCAGAAGTGTAACAGTGTTGTGACTAATCCACCTGAAATTTGCACTTTCCTTTCATTTGTCATCCTGGCCAGCCCTCAATCATTCAGTAGTGCTCTGTATTTTAACAAGTCTGGTCTCCGGCAGAAGAGATGCTTGAACTGAATGCTAATAGCTTGTAGTTCAAGCCACAGTGATTAATATCTCTTTCTCTTCTCTCTGATATAGATCTGGTACTACACAAACAACATCTTCAGTGAAGCTGGGATCAATCCTGAAACAATTCCATATGTTACTCTAAGCACTGGTGCTGTTGAGACTTTGGCTGCTGTTTTTTCTGTAAGTACAGTTATAGAAGTCAATTAATGTGCTTAATATTTAAATGACTGATTTTATTTCCTTATACAGGTTGAAAATAAACAAAGTGGTATTTTGAAGTTTTAGTGTAGTAACTGAAAATATATATTATTTCTTGGGTTAACCCTAAACCCAGTTGTGCTTTGTAAGAGTAAGGAGGAGGAAGGCTGTAAAAGCAAGGCCCAAAGAACCATAGGTGATAACTCATAAATTACCTGCTAGAGTGGCTATTGTAGCAGTTTATCTTAGAGTCTTCCCATGTACTTGCTGGGAAGGAGGCAGTGTTGCTGGTGAAGGTTTGGGCATAGTACAGGAGGGGGCATTGAGTGTGGACTGCAAAAACAGATGTCTGTTCAACATGTTCTAATGATGCTTATTCTATAACAATTTATGAACAGTGTGGGAAATTCTTCAGCCATTTAAAACATGGGAGTAAATGTTTGTCACCTGGCTCATTGGAAAAGCCATCACACTACAACAAAATTGTCCCTTGTGTTACATTCTGCTGTCTCATTCACTGAGGGCAAGCAGGCATCCTTTCATAATACATGAACTCTGTAGGTAATGTACATTTACTATGTGCTGAACATAGAAGAGGATGTTACAAAAGGTACAAAAAAGTATTCATTCACATTCTTTTTTTTTTTTTTTTTTTTTTTTTCTTTCTCATGTAGAAGTTGATTAGGATAAAGTATAGGTTAAACAAACAATTTAAAACTGGAAGTTTTAGTTGGTGACTACACCACTGATTGCTAAAGAAAATTCATTTCTCTTTGCACTGCAATATATAAGAAACAATGAACAGGTCTTTGTAATAGAAAGTTTCAAATAAGCAAATACTTTTTTAATTCCTTGCTAGAACTTTTTTCGTATCTTCATATATTCTACACCAAGTGTATTTGCAAAATACTGGACACAGCAAACAAGCATTTTTAAATGTCAGAAGAATGGCTTCAGCAAAAATACTTTTCAGTGGTAGAGCAGCTGCTTATGACCTGTAAAATGTTAAACTAAGTCCAACTATCAAATTCATTTTCTTATAGTCTGGGACATAAGAAACCTAAAAGGTCACAAATATCTTTTTATTCTGATCTTTGTAAATTTCCAGCAATCTGTTTTTGGATAAACCATCTACTTTTTACTTTTTTTCTTTTCTTTTTAATTTGGGGAAATAGTTAAATATGGAAAGCCCTACCTCTTACAATGTCTTCTTTGCATAATCCAGAAACACTTCTTACAGCAATTTAAGTGAAGAATACACCTCTTTTGTGGAAACAGATGAAAATTACACAGACGTGATTCCATGATATTAAAGCCATGATAATTCCATGATATATAAATAGGGTCTGCTGTCTTCAGTTCCTTCTGTGCTATCACTTCGTGGAGCTTATTCAGAGCACTCTGTTCATACATAATGAGGTGGCTATATGGTTGTGTGGTTCCTTGGTATGTGTGGTAACCTTTTTATGCATGAGAATATTTATTTTTTTCTGTTCAGCCTGCTTTCTGTGCCACTGGAAATGCTGATGTACTAATACCCCACCCCTTCAAATTTGCTCTTTCAGTTCAAGAGAAAAGCCTTAATTTTATTTCAGTAATCTTCATAGATGTTTCATTGCTGCTGGTTAAAGGAACAATATTATGAATTCATTTTTTCAACTGAAAGTTTTACAGCTTCATATTTCTATAAGTTCCTCTAAACTTCTTCCATGCCTAGAACTAAGGATGGGAAATTTCTTTCCACTTCCAATTTCTCAGCTGCAATTTTTGCTGTTTAAATATATATATATAATATATATATATATAATATATATTTTGCTGTTTAAATATATATATATATAATATATTAAATATATATATATATAAAAAAATATATATATTTTTATATATATATATATAACAGTGTTAAATATAGAGTCAGATGTGTATGTCTGATCGACATTGCTCAGAGGGAAAAATGGAAGAAGTAGAAGAAAGTGAGGAGACGTTAATATTCCTTGTATATTTTTATTGTGCTTGCCAGGGTTTCAGTAAATACTCCTTCTATCAGTAATGGTAATATTTAATTATTTTTTTTGGTACGTTAGATGGTCATGTGTAAAAACTCTAAACTTTAGTGGAATAATTGGGGTTCATCCATTGATGAGCCCTGAGTAAATGCTAAAGAAATAGATGGAGTGAAATATTGAATAGACTTCCAACTGGGACACATGTCACAGAGGGAAGACATCTAGCTTGACATCATGCTTTGAAGCAGGATACAATACAACTAAAACATTCCCTGGTAAATACTTGCTTATTAGAAGTCTGTTTTTTAAATTCTACAAACTTAGCTAAACTTTGGTAAGAGTGGTTACTGTGCCTCTTTTTGTATTTGTCAGTAACTGAGGTTAGTTTAACTTTGTTGTCCTATTCCTAATGGACAGAAATAACAATTTGCCAGTCTTTCTTCCATGTGGTAATAGGCTGATAGAGGTAGAACAAAATTTGTGAGAAGATTCCCTAAACCACCATAAAATAAAAGGAATCTTACTCAGATTAAGCATCCTGTTCCCATTTTTGCCATCTGTGGTACCACATTTGGTCTTTATGTAATGGTCATAGAAAGAGACTAGCTATGACTACGTAGAGAAGATTATGCCTTAAGCATTTCCCATAAGGTGTTGCATAAGTTTTTACTAATGTGCCTTCCAAAGCCTCTGATGGAGACAAGCCGCGCAAAGCCTGGAATGAGTTAAAACATAATTCAGTAGTAGAACACAGAAGAACATAGGAAATTCTTTGCCATATCACAGAGAGGTCAAGACAACTCCCTGAATTGAGGGAGATAATGTTATTCTACTCTGGGATGTCAAGAGAAAGGGGCAACCTTTCTCTTTTCAACCTTTTCTCAGTTTCCTTTAATGTTAATAGATCTTAACATACAAGAAGGAATTTCTTGCTCAGAAAATAACACATCTTAAGACAAGGGTATCCCAGACACATCAGTAAGTGTCCTCATCCCCAACAGATTTCCTCCATGCAAAAGGTAATGCAATTTGTCTCCACTGAAACTGGAAACTGTTGCTACACTGGTGTCAGTATAGGAAGAAATACCTTCCAATAACAGTCAGTTTGTGGTAAGTGAAAAAAAAAAAAAAAAAAAAAAAAAAAAAAGAAGTTGTGAATAGTTTCATCTTGAGGGTTCTTAGGAAGCCTTGTCATAATGTGATTTTTAGTGAGAATTGTTATGCAGTCCTGTGTGACTTTATTGCACTAGATCAGAATCAGCCTTCATCTACCCATAATCCCCAATAGTGGGTAAGTAGAGGACAATGCAGGAATGGGGCAAACTTGGCATTTCCCCCTTTGCTCCCCTGGCCTCTCCTGACCCTGACAATCTGCTGCACAAGGAGTACCAGAATTAGAATTAGGAGATAATATCTCAGTCTTTAATCATCTTGATGGATTTTTTTCTTTGTATGTGTCTAGTTACTTTTCAACTTTTAGAACCCATGGCATCCTAAGGCAGTGAATTTCCCAGTGTAACTACATATTTTATGAAAAAGTCCCTCATGTTGAGATCAGAGAATATCAGGTACAGTAGGTGTGGACTGTATGAAATCATAGTAGTTTGGATACTTGGTTAACTGCAAAACTATCTTTAGAGAGGTAGCTATCAACACTTCACTGTCATACAAAGAAATATCTAGTGAGAGCTGTCCTGGGTCAATTAGTCCTAAACCTCATTAGTAAGATGGGTGAGGTAATAGACAGCCTTTTATAATCACCTGCTTCATCCAAGCTCACCAAAGTTGAAAAACTCAAAAATGTTTGCAATAACTATAGAAGGTCTAAAAAACAGGGTTTGTGGCCTGAAATTGGTGAGATGAAATTCAGCAATGAAAGGTACACAGTGCTGTACTTTGAGAAAGAAAAAAATCATATGCACAAAAACAAAATGTCATGTGGAGCTGTGTCAAAAGGCTTGCTGAAGTCAAAATCTATCATGTTTTTCATTTTCTTTTCATCCACTCAGCTTTCTCCCTGACAGTGAAAGAAGTCACACTGATCTGCACTGAACAAATCTGTTTTGATTGTTCTGATCACCTTAGTATCTTCTAGCTGCTGTCAGACTGTTTGATTGGTTAATAATTTATCCTAGTACTTGGGAGAGGGCAAGAGTCAGACTCTGACTTCCTTCTCCCCATGTAATAGAAGGTAGGTTCTCTGTTTGCCCAAACCCAGTGCTCTCAAACATTGCCACTGACTCACAAGATTTCTGGGATTTTCACTGATTATGAAAACCTCATTTTTACTAATAAATTTTGAGGTAGTAAAGGCTGATTTGGTGGGAAAAGTGACCTGGCACTGAAGACTGTTAATGTTATCCAAGAGAAATATTTATGCAGCTTATCATCTATAATTTTAAGATACCATAAATAGTTGCCTCCATGAACAAATAGTTGGCTTCCAAAATTGCCTATCACACTAATCTGTGTTGCCTATGTCATATTTAAATTTTGTGAAAATTTAAATGATTTACTTTATTCAGAACCACAAAAGCATTAGTGAGTACGTCTAATAAATAACATGGGAAAAAAAAAAAAACAAAAAAAAAAAAACAAAAAACAAAACAAAAAAAAAAAAAAAAACTCAACAATTCATTTAGAATATAAAATACTGAATTATTTTATATGCAGGGAGTCATTAATTACTCCCTAGTTGCAAATTCATCCTCATTTCACAGCTTCAAATGTAAACGTGTGGAATCTTTATGGAGCAAATTTGTGAGTGGAAAAATGCTTGGATTTATGCCATTATATTGGATAAAAGTAACCATAAAGAATTAGTAGAAAAGAGATACTGACCAAGAAACTTCCCAGACCATGGTATTTGCAGACAGCAGGAGTGCAGGTAGCTGCATATTTACTGCAGGGTGAATCACAGATTGTGATCCTATTAATGCATACAACTTCAATCCAGAAATGGTCAACATAATCATTTTTAGATAAGGAAATTAGTGTTCTAAATGATTTTATTACAGCTGTGTACTTCTGGATAGGCAAAATTGCAAAATTGCAGGTAAGGAAGGGATGGTGTAATGGCTTCCAGGAAAAAAAAAAAGGTTCCTTATGGAAATCTACCTACAATACCACTCCTAAGACCTGAGGGATGGTGAGTTAGAGACTGCATTTCTTTGGTACAAATATTTCTTCTTTTATTCAGAAATTGAAAATTATAGAGACATCTTATTTTAAGCATTGATTTTTTTTTTGTTTAGTTGGTTTTCTTTTTTCTTTTTTTTTTCTTTTTTTTTTTTTTCAGTCTGTTCAAACTGATCTACGTCAGGGCATTCAAATACCATCATTAGAAAATAAAGCACCAGCTATGGTAATCTATCATGGACCTAGTCTATCTTTTAGAAATGTGTACCCAGCACAAGACAAAACCTGGCATTTTTAACAAATAAATCATAAACAGAAGGAACTTTACTTCAGGAATACCTTCATTTTGTTGAAGGGACACAATAGGAATTAGTGTTTGTTTGTTGTTTTTTTTTTTTTTTTTGTGTGTGTGTGTGTGTGTGCTGCCTAAGAGCTGTTCCCAGGCACTACTAAGGCAAAGGCAGCAGGCTAGAGCAAATCCCTACATGGGCTGCATCTTGGTGTCATAATGGTTCAACAGCAGTTGCGTATGGAGACCCTGTGCTCTGTGAATGGAAAAATCCACCATCACGTCAAGTAGATTAAGGATACTTTACTGCAAAATAGAAACTTACAAAGTTCTAAAAAAAAATTAGAAAATCCTTTGCTTAATAGTGATCCCTACAATGGTACCTACAGAAGGTGTGAGGTATCATCCCGTTGTGGCATTAACATAGATACAGGTAGTGATATGAGTGGCAAGGAAGGCACAGACTGATTTAAGGTTTGTACTTATTTGGTGAAATGCAGAGCTAGGCCACTACAGAGCAATTTAGGGGCTTAAATAAAACACCCTGTTTCCTTGTTTTGCAATTGAATTTGCAATTCATACAGCAAAAACATATACAGAGAAATAGGAATCAAACCCCATTTGTAACCCGTGGTCTTTTGTTACTCTTCTTCTCCTGGATGCAAGAAACTATGCACCATGTCATAAATAGACATGACAGCAATGTAAATGTGACTATTCGTTTCAGCACAGCTATTTAAAAATGGAAATAACACAGAGTTGGCTCGTTGCACTGTCTGAATTTAGACATACAGTCTTGCTTGGATCTATATCCAAAATACATGAGAAAAAGTATGGCTACTCTTTATGTTAACGTATAGATCCAATCTCTGTATAGAGCTGAGAAATGAAGAAAATCTAATAGGGTTTTGTTAGTATGATTTGGGGCCAGGAAATAAGTAAGGAATAGATCTCCCATTTGGGCTGTAGAACTCGCTTACATATTCATTTTTTCCCCAGCTCGTCTGATCTTTTTTAATGCACTCTGTTTTCATTATGTCAGCCCCAGTATCAGCAGCTGACTCAAGTGAAAAGATTGACATTTGCTTTTTAAACTTTATTCACAAGTGGTTCCTGCCAGACAAAAGAAAGTTATGTTAACTGTTAACTTAGTTTGCATATTGGTTGCCTTATCAGCAAACGTTTGTGTTGAGAGATTTTGATTGCAATATTTTTTTACACATTTTCAATAAATTCTGCTGTGTTAATTACCATGACTCTGGGTATAGGTTTCTACAAATGCATGTTTGTGATCACACATAAGTATCAGCATCCACAATTTGGCAAATAATTCAGTGCACTATCACAGAAAACAGTTGTAAGATTCTTTTTATGGCTATACTTGAGCATATGCTGAATTTCTTTTTGTTTCATTTACTCTAACACATAGTATATTTTGACTTGTTGCAGGTCTTTAATAAGTAAGTGTTGCCAGTGCTAACCAGTGGAGCATTCAGAACTATAAATACTTGAAAACCGGTGAATCATTTTCTACTTCCTATGAGTCATAGGCATCTTAGTGGGTTTTGCAAGATAACAAGATTTGGATTTGTATAATTAAAACCAAAACTGAACTTGTCATCTGTTTACAACCTTATATACTTTTTAAAACAAACAAACAAACAAACAAACAAAAAACAACAGGGAATCTTCAGGGTTTATCTGAGCATTTGTTTCCATCAAGAAAAGGGGAACAGAAATTTGAAATATTGATGCATTGTCATAGGTTTTCTTAAGAAATCCTCAAAAATAAATTAATTTGGGAACTAAATTTTAGTTAGAAACACTGTTAACCTGCACAACTTCATGGAACGGCTGCTGAAGCATCTGTGTACTTAAATCAAAAAATCCTTTTAGCCCTGATGAAAGATGGGGCCTTCTGAGAGGCTTTTCTGGTGTGGACTGGCTCCCATTTGAACAGCTTTGACCTATTCATACTCCCTGGACGCTTCCGCTTTGCCTCCTCACTGCCTGCATCCCTGCACAGGCCAGTAGCAAAGGCACGGAGCCATGGCTTTCCAAATGCAAGCGTAGCTTTTCACTGTAGCACAACCTTGTAATTCATGGCCAGGCAGGGAGCATGGGTTTGGTTGTTGCACTTGGCTTATCCTGAGCTTGACTCAATGTAGAATCCCATTTCAGCAGAGACTCATTTGAATCTGTGCCATAGGCAGATGTCTGGGTGTTTTGTTTGGTTTGAATTGGTGATGCAAGAGGTGGGCCATGCATTTGAACAAATTAGAGGTGTCCTTAGCTTTAAACTGGAAATAGGTTGTTTCTCCCTATAACTGGGAAAGTTAATCATGTCTAATGGAGAAGCCTTCACCTTCTTAGTATTCTGTAGATTTTGTTGAGTTGTTTGTGTGATTTACTTAGGATTAACTTTGAAAATGATTATAAAATTTCCAGCAATTTGGGTACATCACAGTATCTGTGTGAATAAGTACAAAATTGCTGTTTACTTTCTCCAGTGAACAAAGTTGGTCCGTTCTATAAATAACAGGAACTGCCACCAGGAATTATAGTTGCAAATTCTTTGGGGCAGAAACTGCAGGAAGCACCCATAAGTTGAAGCATTCAAGTTCCTCAGTGCTGCTGTATTAAATAAATAACAATGACTCTGTAAGATGATGAAAGATTGGGAAACCTGGCATCAGCTCACAGAAAAGAACTGTTTCACGTGGAATTGTTCTGTTGTCTTCCCCATTCATCTCTGGATAAGATAAAATTTATATATATTAGAAACTATTATTCTCTTCTTTAAAAAACATATGGAGCTTGCAGATCTGCTGTATCTGTGCCTGTGCTTTGCTGCTCTCAATTAAAACTGGGAGTTCCTCACCAACCCACCTAGATTTCCAAATATGTCCGGACTACTTATTCTCAATGTATGTGGGTACAGGTGTATGTACATATCTCCTTGGAGTCCTCTCTTACTGGCATTTGCTTTACCTAGAGGTTGAGAGCCAGAAACTGTATAGCACTTTTTTCCACATTTTGCTCTGTATGTGAACCATTTTTCCTCAGAGGGAAACATTCATCCTTCATGCCTTTTTAATACAAAACCCATCAGCTGGTGTAACACTAAGATTGTTTAATCACAACCACCAATCTGTAATTGAAAAAGTAAGGGAAAGTCACTGGTATGTCAAATTATGGTTGTAGCATCCATTGCTGAACACACTGCAGAAGTCTCCATCTTCTAATGGACCCACTGGATAAATTTACATCCTTCATAGTTATAAAAAATGTCTCTTGGTTAAGTTTATGTGTGGCCACATGTATTTGCAAGATGGATTCATTAATCAACGTTCAAAATATTTGGCATCTTGTAGGGTTTTGACAGCATAACAGCTGCAGTTTTAGAACATTTGGACTCCACGAGTGCAATGTGAAACCTTAATAACATCAGGTCTATTTTAAACACTGCTCTGAAATAAATTATATTACGGAATCTGTGGTAACTGTCAAAATGAGTATACTTCCTCATTTAAAGAAATAAGGAATGATAAATCTATCTGCAGAGCTGCTAGCTGTGTTCTGCCATGTCATGGTACTCTCTGGTGTGGAAGTCCACCTCTTCAGGGTGATGGGGATGGCACGTTTTGAAACCTCTTCTAAAAACTGCTGGTAAAACTGACATTGTGGGAGAAGTGCTTACACACGAGGCATTTCCTCCTTGAACAACTGTGTGCTTTCCTGTAACACATTTCTTTTAGATGCTCATAGTGGAAGTCTATGTTGTCTCCAAAAATTAAGGGTATTGCTCCAGATTTCATTTTATTTGCTCATTTAATCTTTTGCTCAATGGATGTCTGAAAGACGGATTTCAGTCTCTACCAAATAACTGTGTGACAAACAGTCACGTGATTCTGACTTTAAGATATTCAAAATGATACATTTTGGGCTTCATAAAATTGTTTTATCCTTCTCATAACAACACCAATTGTAATAGATAATTATGGTAGTTGTCAATGAGAATAGTGTATTAGAAAATATTGTGATCTAAAATAGGTATTAGCCTATTTTAATTAATCTGACTCGCAAAGAAAATTCAGTTTCATATTGCAGCTTTTCAGAAATCTTTTCACTGTGTTCTTTTCTAACAGAAAAGTATTCAAATTTTCTGACTGTTAACAATGTTGTGTTATCTTAAGGTGTTAAATATAAATTCAAATTGTTCATGAATGCACAGGTATCTGTTCAATAATCCCTTGTCCTAGTGAGGTTTTCTGATGGATGGATTTCTTTTATATGGCTACTCAAATTAAATCTAGATGATTATTAAATCTGTTTTTTTGTTTTGTTTTTGTTTTCTGAATTCAGGTGAACCAGAAATTAAAAACAAATTGTAGATTAATAAAAATTACTTAACCTAAGCTTTTTCTTTTTTTTTTGCTTAAATCTTAAACCTTTCAAGTTTATGTTGAAAGAGATGTTGAATGAGCTGTTGAAATTAAGAAATAGTTGAAATGCAAAAGCAAGGAAGTAATTTCTTTCAAAATACTGACATTTAAAAATTGTATATTTCTATATTATTTAATTGTATATTATAGGAATTTAGTGAAAATTTGTAAGCAGTTAAATCAACGTAGAATTGTGTAAACATAATTGTGAGGACAATTATAAACATAGCATACCTGATATGTAGTACAAAATCAATTCAATTATATTTATTTTGGTCTTCATACCAAAAGAGCGTATTACATGGCATTACATTCAGACCAAAAGAGCGTATTACATTGTCTGATGCCAATTTTTGTTTTCCAGGGCTTAGTTATTGAGCGGCTCGGACGCAGGCCTCTTCTCATTGGAGGTTTTGGGTTGATGATTGTCTTCTTTGCAATTCTTACCGTGTCTCTGACTTTACAGGTAACAATACAGTCATTAGATATTTTTGTTCTCTCTTTTGTCTATTCTAAACACCAGTTACTTGATACCTGTTTGCCTTAGTGTTCCTCTATAAGCCAATCCTTTTAATTGGTTTGATGTAAGGATTCAAAGGTCTGTCTTTTGCTTTTTTATAAATCTGGTGTTTTGCTTTTTTATAAATCTGGTGTTTTCAAAGCACTGTAGTTAGCTGTAGTAGGTTTTGCATTAAGAAACCATAGGGGCCTTGAACATTCATCTCTCATCAAATGAAAGACTCAGGCATATCATGAACTATCATGAAGACAGGTTTACCCATAGGTGGGAAATGTTATATTCTATGTTTTTATCCTTGCTTGTAAAGCAGTCTTCTTTCATACTATTTCATCATTATACTTAGGCTTGGATAAGTATCCATGTTTACTCTTCTATCAAGTCACATATTTTTATTAAAATTATAAAGACGGCCTTTGCAGAACATCTGCTCTTAAGTTTTCAGATGTTATTAGCAGTTGGTTCTCCAACTCTTTCAAATGGTCAAAGGATAATCATTAAAACAATCTAAATACTGAGCCTAATAGACACACTGCATAATAGACAGACTATAAGAGAAAGCCATCAGAAAATGGGGGTCATTATTTAGCACTGAAATAAATATTTACATGTTTTAGCAAGTGCATTTTACAGTGCCACTTAGGGCACATATATGTATCTTGTATGATAGATATGTATCTTGATCAAATTTGCAAAAACAGTAAAATTCTAATAAAAACTTTGCTGATGGAAAAATAAATAAATGGAGAGACAGAAAGAAAAGGGAATCCCTGAGTTTTTCCTTATCTAATAGTGTTCTTATCAAGAATTAATGTAGATAGTTAAGAAAGAGTGTCCTGAAAACTCAGTAGAAATCATGCAGAGTATTTCATGTTCCTATCATTTAGAGGTATGAATTGAGAGAAATCTACTTTGGAGTAAAATAAAAAGATTGCCTTGTGAGGAAAACAGGTGATTCCTTTAGTGAACATTTACAAGTCCACTAAAGAACCACTTACATTGTGTTCGCTTTTCCCAGTAGTTGTTGCGTGCACGCATAACCTTTCTTGTCTGCAAAATAAAGTTATGGCTAAAATGCCTCGAATGTGGCTTTCACGTGCTATGTGAAGTTTCAGATACAGCTGTCTGATCCAAAGGCAGCCTTCCATATCTGGACTTCTGCCCAGCCTTTAACTGGAGAAATTAGAAGCTCTTTGGATCATCATAGCTGCTCTTTAAACATGCTTGAAATATCTGAGGAGGACAGAGGTGCAGAATCTGTACAATAGAAAGAAAAACTCTTTTCCAGATTGGCTTGAACTTTAGCACAAGAAGTTGTAGACCTTTAGAGTTGTGACTTCTGTGGTGCAGGAGACTGGCTAGTATTTCTCTACATGGATACCACAGAGAGCAAGACCTTCTATGCAAATAATCTAATAAAATTCTACAGAAATGCGGTTTTCTAAATTAGTCCTAGACTAAATTCTGAAATAGAGAATGAATTGTGGAAAAAACTATTATTTCTGATTTTTTAATACTGGAGATAAGTACAATACAATTAATGTGAATGTCTTTTTTCTACCCAGAATAATGTGCATTGGCTTCCTTACCTCAGTATATTTTGCATTCTTGCAATCATTGCATCATTCTGCATTGGACCAGGTATGTCTATTTTTCATGTTTCTTTGTACATTAAATCCCAGCTATTCTTGCACTGGCAGCAATGTTTACAAATTGCTTGTTAGTAATATCACTTAATCCTTGTCTAAGACCTCAAGGGGTGTAAGACAAGGAAAGGTAATAGCAGCACACAGTGATAGCCACATACATAATAAAAACTCAAGTACACACACATTCCAGAACTAGTGCCTAAACTGCAATGAGTACCAAATTATAATGTTGGCAACTATTGTAGGATTGCTTCTGTTTTTTTAAATATATATAGAGAGAGTCTAGTATCTAGATATTCATTTATCAATGCTTATGTTAACAGATTAATGCCAGTAGTACACTGGGAGACCAGTGGAGGGAGAGGAGTGGGGCAACTGAATCTTGCAATCCCCTTGTCCATCTGTAAGGACAAATCTCAGGTTCAACTAAGTCTCTAGTATTACTGGTAAATCTTTTTTTTAGACTGAAGATTTTTAAAAGGGTTTGTAGAATAGAGATGTTCTTGCTGTTTCAATACCTAATGACAGTTAAATGTTGACTTGAAAGTTCTCAAGAATTTTCCTTCAATTGTTTTAAGTAGCTTAAATAATTTAAGTGCAGCTACTTATAGCATCTTTCTTTGTTTCTTCCATAAAAATCTGTTGAAGAGAGTTCTAATTTGTTCTATATTGCAAATACTTTCCACCAATTTTTCGAACCTGCAGATAAATATGTTCTCTTGCATTGTATTTTCAGCATCTTAAAATTAATTCTTTACATTTCTCTGTAACCTCAATATTCATCCGAATATATTCCATTTTCCTTCACTTAGCTTTACATAGACCCTTGCTGAGACTATTCAGAATTTCCTGGTTTACTTTCCATTGTCTTTGGAACAAAGTGTCTGTAGGTGTATGCAAAACCGACAGCTTTTTTTTTTTTTTTAAATATATTAATTGTTTTCTCCAAAATTTTTTAGAAATTATATCTTCTCATGTGTTTTTCACTGTACTTATTGTTTTCAAAGCCAAAGAACATTGTAATGTACCAGTAGCTACCTAGTTGGCTTCTCTACCTCTTCTTTATACCTGACAGTAGTAGGAATATTTTTATAGTATTGAACATTGCTTTGCTTTGCTTTTTATGAAAAATTTGGTAATTGACACTTCAGTGGTGAAGAAGAAATTACGAAGAATCGTATCTTGTCTCCTCTGCAATTCAACAACAGATTTTTAGTTGACTTTTAATGGGGCCAGATTTATCTTCAGTGAAACTTCTCTGAGGTGGATTATCTCTGTTTTGTTTAGTGGGACTTAAGAGCTCTGAACTACTTTCCTACCTCTCATTTCTCTTTCAGAATATGAAAGCAATTTCAATTATTGGCCATGTGTTAAAATGGATGAATGAGTCTCTTGATGCTGTTTAATCATACAAGAGTCTATCAGTGCAGAAGAAAAGAAGGCCAAGTAGGGCAGCTGCACTTCTTTTTGTGCAAGCAGTGATACTTGGGTTCCAAAATCGGAACCAAGCTATTGTACTAATGGGCCAACCCCAGCTGCCAGAATTTCTGGAGCAAAGAACACTTGAGAGAAACTGTGCCAATTTAGTAGTAGTGGCTACAAGAGGACTTTGACCTTAGAATATCTTAATGGAAGATTTATGTTACTTGGCAAATCTCAGGATTTGCTGGGTTTCTTAGTGTGAAATATTACTTTGTATTTCTATTCTATGAACTAAAATTTAGTTGAATAACTAATCAAACAATTATAAAACTTAGTAATTAAAAAAAAAAAAAAGACAAAAAAAAAAAAATGCTGCAGATGTAAGATTGCAACTGTGTGTGAGGAATAAGAGATGAATTCCGTGGAATTACTTATCCTTATGTTTCCTTAAATAAGTAAAATACAACACACTGAACATTTCAAGATAGATCAGACTTATTCCATAACTGAGATAATGTTCAGTGTTTTCCTCAAGCAAGTCAAGTACGGCAATACAGTCAAAACAGTAATTTTTTGAGTAAAATAAATACAAAAATAAAAAGATTTTTCTGAGATTCCAACATAAGAAAGTTTCAATTCCAATAGATTTCCACTTTTTTTTTTTTTTTCCAGTTTCAAGGATGTCACTTTGCAGCTGGTCCTGCAGCTGCGTTATCATCATTATCATTATACCTTCTACCATTGTAGTCTGCACAGATAGTACTTTCTCATCAGTGACCTGCTGCATGTATTTATGTATGTCCCAGTGTGCAAGACATTGTAATATTTTTCAGTTATTTAGTTAACTAAATATTCAGTATATTAGTTAACTCACATACAGTTACATACCATGTTTCATTTGTTCATTTTGCATAAAAGGAGGGGATGTAATTAATTCATGGTAGAACAAAGAAAACAATGAATTGCCTGGGTTAAATCTTCTCTTTCTGAAAGATCTCTGTTAGATGAGTAGAGGTGAGCTTATAGAAAGAAGAAGATCATTACCCACAAGCCATATACTAATTAATTCATTTGGAAAGACAGAGGAATGAACCTCATCATTTTGTGTAACAAAGATAAGATCATTTCAGCCAGGTTTCAGGAACTTGAGCATTAGTGACAATCTGTAATGCTGTTTTGAAACATTTTGACAGCATGCCTAATGAGTTCACTGGAACTCTTTCTGTGATCTTAGTTTCAAACTTTGTAAAATTTAAGTAAGGGTTGAATCATGCATCTCTTATTTATGGAATAAAACTATTAGTGTTGGCTTCTGTGGAACAAATTCTGTCTGAACAAAAATGACTCATGAGTAATGATTCTGAGTCCTAAATTACTACACAAAGATCAATACTGAATAGTGTGTACTTCTGTTCTTTTATTCCAGAACTCTGCAGTCCAATGGGAAATCTGTATTTCTGGATATTCCTAGATAGGGCAAATAAGACTCACTAGCCATTATCAGATAACTTAAAATCTTGACTTTGTTTTGTTCAAAAATATACTGTGACAGTTATTATACTAATATATATATATATACACACCCTATATATGGCAGAAATGATGTTCATACACGTACTAAGGAAAAAAGTACATGTTCATACATGTACTAGGGAAAAAAGATACAAAAACTAGATACATGTACTAAGGAAAAAAGTTACAGGGAAGTGTGCAATACCATTGGAGTGTCATGGTAAATAAAAATACCATTTATTATAATGGGAAAGTCACTAATGAAAATTAACCTTAACTTTCAGTTCCTTCTACTGTTGGGGTTTTAGTAAGAGCAAGTAAGTAAACAAGAACCTATTTCTGAACAGATCTCCAATGCAGTGGCTGTTAGAGAATGTCCAAAGAAAAGTACGAACAAGGCAAGCATGTAAGACACTTTTCCAGAAGGAAATTTTTTCAGCTTAGTGTATTCCTGAGAATAGTTTCTAAAATTGTCATAGTCTTGCATGAATTAGTTCGTTTTCTGTCTGAAACTGCAAAATTTTAGCATCTGCAACATCCTTTGGCAAAAAAAATTTGCATGTCTACCACCTGCCATGTGTATAACTGCATCCTTTGTCTTTGTGATGCCTTCTGTCTTCCATTGGAAGAAATGTAATAGTTGATTCCCTTCCTCCCTCTGCAGGTTTCTTGTGATCCTGTAGACTCATCACCTTTTCCAGACTGAATGGCTATTTCTTATTCCTTCTCTCTCAGAGATATTTTATGACACCCCTTTAGCAGGAAAGTTTCACACTTAAATATCTGGTATTCTTTTTTAACACTCTGCTGTTTTAATGAGATAAGACTGAGGCTTAGAAATAAATGTCCCATCTTTCCAGTCAGTAAAAGTCTTTTTACACCAGAAAATTAATGTATTTTTTCATTATTGTCAAGTTGCAACTTTTTAATATTTTTGCCTTTCTATAGAAGGCTGAGCATCATTTGCTTATATTGTTTAACCAGGTGCTATTGTCATAGTACTGCTCATGCTTACTATCTTATGAAATTCTTCTGTAGAAGAAGCATGCTCTTTATGCTCTTATTTAGAGCTTTTCAGCATTCTTTGGAGTAAATCCTACATGGTTTGTCATGATTTCGCAGATACAGATCTTCATCTAGGATGAATTCACTTTGCATTCATTGAGCTATTGGTACTTGGAAGAATTATCCTATCTGAAAATAGTAAATAATGTGGACAATTGAGCTCATAAAATACTCCTAGAACTTTCTAGATAATAAATACAGTATTTGCTCTCTTGCTAGACCGTCTGATACTTGCTTGATAGCTTATATATTGTGTGGCCTCCCACTTTCAGAATAGCATATGGATGAGTACCATCTGCTTTTTACAGCTAGAATCAGCTGTTACTATATATATTTTTTTTCTATTTGTTTCATTTTTCTGAACTCAGATTTTCAGCCTGCAGATGCTTTTCAGACATATTGCTAAACACTGAAACAATAATGTTAACAACAGGTATGTTCATGCATGCGAGTGATTTGGTACTTCATTGTTTTTATCAAAGGACAAAAGAGCAGAAAGAAATCTTTCATGTATTTACCAAAAAAATAAAGGGGACCTTATGTTCAGAATAGACAATGCTTTCCAGTGTTATTTTGGTGATGTGAACAAGTTAGCAAGTTACTAAATATTTTTACAGTTTTCACCTCAAAATGTGAAAGCTGCATGGAAATGTATTTCATGGTCACACATTTGACCTGAAAAAAAATATATAGTATGTTTCTACTGAGGAAGTGTCATCCAATATAGAGTAAACAGAAAGGACTGATGAGTTTCTTTCTCAAAAAAAAAAAAAAAAAAAAAAAAAAAAAAAAGAGAGAGAGAGAAAGAGAAAAAAAAATGTAATAAGAGAACAGTTTCAATACCTCCACAAAGCATTAGTGCTGTTTTTCAGAGCGAATGTATTGATTTGGAATGCTTTGACTGAGTGAGCAAACACTGTGCAACTCATTGGAAATTTAGTTAGTGATAGATGGGCTTAGGTACATGCAAAACATCTTCCTTCTTTGACCTTGTCTTAGAGTAATATTTTTTAAAGATGAAAAAATGCTAAATCCAGCTATAGCTATTCCCACTTTCTCAATTAAATCCATATAGTTGCTTCATCATGGACACAGAATACTACCATGTTGAGCTATGGCTACAGAATCTATGCCTGTTTCAGGAAAACCACAATAAAATCAGACTTAAACAGGAAAAGTGAAGCTTATTTCTATTTGTTTACTTGAATTCCCTGTCTACTCATTGTGCCTTTGCAGCAGTTGCTGTGCAAGCAATTGATTTTTTATTTTGCTGGGTAAATTGAAAAATATCTATATGTATGTGTGTGTATTGGGGAATTTGAGGTAGTTTTACAAAGCTGATGGAAATTGAGTCCTTTTATCTACTAGACAGTTAAAAAACAAACAAACACACACACACACACACACAAAAAAAAAAAAAAAAAAAAAGAAAAAAAAAGAAAGAAAGAAAGAAGAAAGAAAAAAACGACAAATAAACAACAATAAACCAGATGACCCAAGATGTGTCCAATCCATCCAGAGACAGTTTTCTGCAGAGGTATAACACCAACAGTCAGGGAGGCTGTATTATATGTTGGATAAGGGATTTTCACTGTTTTTGAAGCTGTTCCAATTTCTTTAAAACACACAAATATTCATTCTCTGAACTAGAAAATGACTCTTCTGCCATGTGTCAAGAGATTCACCCGAGATGGTAGGACGTGGGGAAAAAGAAAACCAACTGTAAGTGGTTACAGCAGTTTTGGCATGGACTTACAGATAACTTTCCCAATGGAAATAAGCATGACAAAAAATACAGCAAGACCTTGAATCTTTGGGAACTTGGCCTAAAGCAATTCGATGTGTTGTCTTTGTATGAAGAGCTTTATTAATATTTCTTCTTCAGAAGACCATTATGTTTACATGTTTACATCCTTCTATCCAGTTTTGATAAATGGAGGAAGCAGTGTTGCAGCTGGGGAGGTTATTTATGAGTTCTGTCTTTGAAACAATTTAATGAAGGGTAGGATGTGGACTGTTCTAAGAATATTCCTAACTTTAATGTAGGCCTTCCTTTACCACCTTCTTTCAGAAACTGAAGAAGTATTATGTCTTTCAAATCAAGCCTTTGCAAATTCAGTGACACTGAAAACAGTAAACTTGAGTACTGGACATATTTTACCATTGGCAATAAGTACAAATTACCCAAGACCTTATTGTTGTAGCGAGACTTGTAGAAGGTGTCTGCGTTGCCCTTCCTTTGACCAGTAGGGAAAGTTTTAGAAATCTGAAAAGTTGCTTTTATATCTATTGCCTGATAAGTCAAGCCATCTTTGTGGGGGAAACTTGTGTTATTTTGGTAGCACTTCAAGTCTGAGATTAGTGATCCAAATTTACTGATCTAAACTAGTCTAAAGTGACTAAAGAGTCACTTTATCATTCTCATTTCTTGTAATAGGTGATGTATATGTTCAGGCAGCTGGAATGTAAAAGAGACTTAGAAAAAAAGGAGCAGAGTGAGGATTTAAGAATATTTGAAAATGTTAGTTAAGTGAGAATATAAGAATGATATCTATAAGTATCACATGGAAAGCTTACCTATAACTATTTCCATTTTATCTATAAGTCATTTCAAAGCCAGTTTTATGTTACCACACTATATACACATTATTTTACATCTTATCTTAGAGTCCTAACACATCATATTGCCATGTATCATCTCTCTGTATTCTAATGTGAAAAATATGCATTATATTGTCATGTGCCACATCATCATTTCTGTGATGAAGACTTAGAGTTGATTGTTAGAGCAAAGAAGTGCTCATGGAGCAGTTTGCACAGGAAGGCTGCAAAGAAAGGCTTCTGTGAAGGTGAAGTAAGTTCTATATGAAAAGATACAGAATAACTTCATAGTGTTCAACAAAACAGAAGATTGAGAGTACGTTTTCTGTTTCTAAATACATGAGCAAAAGAGAGAACAACACTGAGTAGGGAGAATAAGCTGAAGGCAAATGTTACTGCAGAAAATAACAACAAATCCCAAATCTAGGTGCTAAGCTAGCCATGAAAAAAATGCAGGGAGAAATTGGAAGAAAACTCCTAACCACTGAAAGAGCTGAGTTCTGTTTCAGCAGCACAGTGGAAACAGAAAAAGGGTAAACTAAATAGCAAAAGGAGAAACTAAACAAACAAGCTTTATAAATTTATAAAGCAACTGTATGAAATACTGCCTGAAACCACTGAGGATGGGATTTGACACAGATTTAATCTGATTGTGTGTTCCTTTATCTCCAAGTCCTACATTCTTACTCTACCTCCAAGTAGATCCTCTGTATAAAATCTGTCTTCGCTTCCATTTGTCAAAAAGCCATTGTGCCTACAAAGATGTTCTTAGAGAGGATTTTCTACCTGGTCATTATGTAGAGCACGTAGCCAATGACTTACATCAGTGTCTGTTTATTTTTTGTTTGTTTGTTTGTTTGTTTTTAATTCAGTGGAGCTTCAGTGAGAAGAGAGCAAGAGTATGTATTTAGTCCTTACACAGTATTTTCAGAGCATCTGACTTTACTGTCTTATGTTGTGTAACATTTTCAAAGTGGTTATTCTAGCCCAAAATCCCATGGGCATTTCTGTGGGTGAGTAACACTCCCCTTCAGAAGAAATACTGGCTTCAGTGGTGTTTGTGTGAAGTTGAATTCAGTGTGAATAGTATCAGAAGTGAATCATTGTGATTTTCTTTCAGCTCCTTCTTATAAAATAAGTTCCTGTTCAGTATGCATCAGGATGGCAAAATCAGATGAGTAGTAGGTTTCCAGAGAAACATGATGAGAGACATGATCTCATCACAGAAAAGTGAAATCACTAAAATTCATTCTTTGATGGAATTTGAAAAAAAAAAAATAATAGTAATTTTATGCTTGCAGGATCTTTGTTTTCCAACCTCTTGCTTTTAATACTGATTGCACTTTCATGCACAGCTAAGAAACATTAACAGACCAGACCATTTCAGAAAAATATTTCACTTGGTTTTTGTCACTGTTTTGTCTTGTAACTGAGTTTTATAATACATACTTGTCATAGTTTATTGAACGTGAGTGAAGTTTTTCCTAGTACAGCTCAATATAGACACAGTGGAAACGTGATAATGGTATATTCAGCATGTGTTAAATTGACATTATAAAATAAACAAAAGAAAACTCAGAAGAAATCATTTCTGTGCCCTGAGGTGTATCAAACATATTTTGGTATTTAAAGTTTAAATCAGTCAGTGCTCTTATTCTGAATGCCAGTGTATAGCTGTATTGACAGCAGAGCGGCTGTGATAAAAGGGTCACCTTGAAAGCCACGAGGTTTGTTCAATCTGAAATGTCATCAGAGAAGAAAAAAAAATCTTATCTTGGATGTGAAACACAAACAAAGGTGTGATAGCACACATGTAGACATAAAAGTACTGAAATGAAAGGCAGTGTCAGTATTATCAAATGAAATAGGCATTTATAGAAGCTTTGTGTGATGCTTTAACTTCTCCACTTAGAGGGGGGATGTAAGAATTTCTAATGCTCATGGCTTGCCACAGAGACATTCTTTTAGTACAGTTTGAGAAAGTGTTTGGAGCTTGCTTGTGTGGAAAAAAAAATCTCTTTATACTAGAAAAATTTATCATGTTAAAAAGAAACCAATAAACCCATGTTGCTGAATATATAATTTAATAAGTAGTAGATTTCAAAGTTTAATTTTCAAAGGATCTTTTATTCTATAAACTAGAAGCCTTTACAGTCATTCCAGCAGGTAAGCATCTTTTGATATTGCCAAATAGTTCCTGCATTAGAAACAAAGGGTACTTGCACAGAAATAACCTTTAGTTTTCCTCAGTATGTAATAAAAGGCTTGGTTTAAAAGCTGTAAGGCTTTGGGGGAACAACAGTAGATTTAAATCTGCTGCCCTAAGAGTGGCTAAATATTCCAAACATGAGTTATAGTTCTGATCAGGGATAACTCATACTAACCTGGAGATATATTTATTATGTAATAAGTAGCATAAATTTGTCTCAGTTGAAGATTTTCTGAGGCATCTCTGGCCCCATCCTTTGCCCTGTTGTGCCGCTCCATTTCTGTGGAAAACCATCCATCCAACACAAGCAGCCCTATGGGTAGCATCTCAGCCTCCCAGCTGCCAGCAATCAGAGCTTGCCATATTAATGAGGAGTGCCATTTCTTTAATTTATGTGGGCTGTGAACCAAGCAGCAGGAGTTCTGATTTACCATTCCTTTTCTATTTAGTGATGGAAAAAGCTACTCCCTACACTTGAGACAGGAGTAATTTCAACTACTGCTACTAAATCAAGGAGGTTAAAGAATGGGAAGTTTAAGGGTTTCACGTGAGAATTTCTCTTTTGGTTGCCTTTCAGTGAACAAACTGAATTTTGGAGTTAAGGAAAAAAAATTATCTGGGTGCACTTTCACTAAATTTTTTGCAGGGTAATAAACATGTCCCTTGATTATAGTAATGAAAGTATAATTCAACGCATTTGGGATTAATACCTGTTTTATGTTTTGTTCAAATGCTCCTCTCTTTAAAGTGCAGCATAGAATAAATGTAGCTTTTAACAGTTCTGTTACAGAAGTGATTTTCATTCTTTATAATTAATGGAAGTTGTAAAGAAAAATGATCCTCTCGTATTCTTAAGGTAACTGTTGGATAAAGGAACTGCTGGAGATGACATTTGGAGTTCTTAGCAGCAGGAAAACTTAACAAACTTCCTCCCTTTAACAATAGATTTTACAAATTTTCTTAATTGAAGCTTTCAAAAAGTGAACATTTTGACACTTGAGAGCACTCCTCTTACCTGAACTAGTGTGTTTTCCCGAGTGATAGTTAATTACTTGCTGATGGCTCACAACTCAAAGACTTAAGAAATTTGCTGCTGAAAAAATTGCATCCATGTGGTTTAGAGCTCAATTAAAAGACTGATTTATTCAAATGTTGTGTAAATGATGTAGGCACATTATTCAGAGTAATGTGGAGTAGATACAGAAAGCCTAGTAAAAAATACTGAAGGTAGAAGGCTAAATAAACAGCACTAGGTAACTTTCAGGGGAAAGTAAAAATAGGTCAGAAGTACAAATCCATATACAAGAATTATATCAAAAGTAGTTTGATGGTTTGTGTTTGCCAGTTAGCAGCTGATTCCTTTGGATCTCCAGATGTTATTTGTCCTACTCTAGAAAATTCACTTTTTTGAGAAACATTCAATTTTTCTGAAAACAGCTGGCTTTTTTGACTGGGAGGTGTTTCCTGTCCAGTCATCAAAGTAGCTGCTAAGTATTTTTCAAAATTACTATTAAATTATACTGTATTACTCATCTTCTTGTATCCTCTGTAATGTCTACCTAGAGGAAGGCTTTAATGAGAGGAAGCTTTTAGTTCTCCTGTGCCATTGATGTTCTTCCACTCAGTTGAAAAAATAAATCATAACTCTAATGCAGTTAAACTTTTGAGGTCACAAAAACACATAAACCGCTATAAAGTGTTAGACTACAACTTTGTTTGGATTGCTGTCATGCGGTGCTAGTAGCGGATGTTTCGAGGGAAACCTGTGAACAGGGTATGTCTTCCTCCAGAGTACATCCAATGCAGCTTCTGTCATGTCATTCTGCTGGTTATGGAGTTCTTGGGGCAGAGGTTGAATGTGGACCACCATATTTGGGTGCCAGCAATTGACTGTCTTCTGTCAAGTTGTTACTCATAGTGAAAGGTCATCTTCAGGCTATTTGTTTTCTTTTTCTGTTTGGTAACAATCAGGTACTGTGATTTGCTATATCTGTTTTGGCTATTCAGCCAAAATATCTGTGTTTGTAATACTCTGCATTCTGGAGCTGCAGCCAAATTCTTTAATCACTGTCATTTGAGACCCAGTGTCCTAAAAACTTCAATAGTTTCCAGAAATCATAAACAGTGAAGACTTAGTCTGTTGCCCATCTTAAACAAGGGGGGGGAAAGAAAGAGACACTCTTCTGTCCAAGTTTCTCCGAAAATTTGGTCCAATATTCTTACTCTTGGGAACCTTCAAGATGAATGCAGCTATACAATGACATAATTGTGCATGGCTACTATGATTAATTTGTTTGTTAAAAGATTTCATGAGGAAAGCCTGACATGCCACACTGAGTTTTCAAGACTGTTTTAGCTTGCATAGTTTCACAACCAGCAACATTTTGTGCTAATGTGTTGTCATCTTGAATTCATGACAGGGAAATCATGCCTGGTGTCTCTGTATTTTTTTTAAGTAGATTACTATAGAAGTAATCAGCCTCAACTAGATAGGGATTTTTTTTTTCTTTTTTTTTTCTGTTTTTAGTCCTTTCATAGTGTTATGAATGCCTGAACATTTCACTTACCTAAGACTGATCACTTGTGAGTCTTTATTTCAGGTATTTCCATGATATTGCCATCTGTATAGTGGATGAAAATGTAAGGGGCATTTCTCTGCTTCTATTAAAGTAGGAACTCCCTTTTTAAAGATCATTGTTTTTAATAAGTTGATATTAACAGAAGTAATTTTTAATCACCATCTGATTATTATAATGATACTGAGAATAATTATAAAATGAATTATTTCATAAAGTCTCTTAGTCATAGCTAAATAAAGAAATTTTTTCTTCACTTTCAAACAGAATAGAAAGCCAGGCTATAATTAAGGTTCTGATATGATAAAGTGAGTCTGGAAATATAGCAGATGTTTAAAAGACTATTCACATGTAGTTAAAGGTTGAGTGTATTTTTGAATTGTATTTTGTTCTTTAGTAGCTACACAGAATAATAATGGTGAAGTGAAAAAAAATATTGCTAGTGCTACAGTAGAAATGTAATATTGATGTTCAGTTTTCAGATGTTTCATGATAACTACTGCACCTAGCTCTGGTCTGGGCTATCCACCACAAAAAGAAGAAAAAAAAAAAAAAGGAAAAGAAAAAGAAAAAAAAAAAAAAAAAAAAAAAAAGGAAAGAAAAACACATGCACAGATCAAAAAAATAACTCCACCAAACCGAAAGTGTTTCCAAAACACCAAAAAGATTATGTACTAATTGAATTTGTAAATCAATTAGCAGAATGGCCTGCTTCTGGGCTGCTGATTCTATTAGAATTAAAAATCAAATACTGGTTCTACAAAAAAACCTACTGCTTAATAGAAATTGAGACTAAGACAATTTGATCATCTAGCCTGCTTTCATGTGTATTAACAGCCACTGCATTTCATTCAGTCTCTAAAAACTCTAGAAATGTGTGCTGTAGAACAGGAAAATCAATTTGATAAAAATGTTCAAGATCCAATTAGCAGCAACTAATTGATAAGAAAGAGATGTCTTCATGTCGTGGTTTAACCCGGCTGGCAGCTAAATACCACGCAGCCGTTCGCTCACCCTCCCCCCTCCCTCTCTGGGACGGGGGAGAGAAATGGAAAGTGAAGCCCGTGAGTTGAGATAAAGACAGTTTAATAAGACAGGAAAATAATAATAACAAAATAATAATAACAATAATAACAATAATGTTACAATGGTGATAATAGGAAAATAATAATAATATGTACAAACAAGTGATGCACAATGCAATTGCTCACCACCCGCTGACCGATGCCCAGCCTAACCCCGAGCAGTCCGGCCCCCTCCCCCCGGCTAGCCACCCCTATATATTGTTTAGCATGACGTCAGATGGTATGGAATACCCCTTTGGCTAGTTTGGGTCACCTGTCCTGGGTCTGTCCCCTCCCAGCTCTTACTGCACCCCCAGCCTGCCTGTTGGCAGGACAGAGCAAAAGTCTGAGGTGTCCTTGGCTTGGTATAAGCACTGCTCTGCAACAATTAAAACATCGGGGTGTTATCAGCACTCTTCTCATCCTAAGCCAAAACACAGCATTCCACCAGCTACTAGGAAGAAAATTAATTCTGTTTTAACTGAAACCAGGACACTTCAGTTAATACTAAAACATAAACCCACAGAAGAGAGAGAGAAGGAAACAGTAAAAATAAAAAAGGTAAAGATACTCTACTCAAATGCTGAAAATGAGGTTGACTTGGGCCTATACAAACTAGTTAGGATCTCCTTACTGATGAAGAAATATTGATATATTTTAAAGTCCTTGTCACCTTGGTGCAATAATATTCATATTTGGGGACGGTGCAGTGAAGTGTACCTCGTATTGAGCATATTTAGGTAGCTTTGTATTGGGAATATATGAATCTAATAAACTGTAACACCAAGTAGTCCAGTTGATTCATTTTGGTAACTGCCCCTATGTCCTGGTTTCAGTTAGAACAGAGTTAATTCTCATCCTAATCCAAAACATAGCACCCTACCAGCTACTAGGAGGAAAATTAACTCCGTCCTAGATGAAACCAGGACAATCTAGCATGACAAAACCATTTTTTTTTAGTACTTGATTGGTCTTGTACAGTTCCAGACTACATTACTTACAGATTGCTTTCCTTTAATTTTCAACAGATCCTTGTACTGAATGGTATTTCAAGAAGTGCATCACTTTTACATACAGTTTTTTTCTACCTATTTCTACTACCTTTCTACTACCTATTTTCTACTACCTTTGCAGACTTGAGACTTCATTTAAGACTGAACAATTTTCAGAAACAATGTGGATAAGAGATGAGTATAAAATGGTATAGATGAGGATGAGCAGGACTGCAAAAGAATTTTAATGCAAGATGGAAAAAATTTTAGATGCTGTTAGATTTTACTTTGATGTTATGGAGTTGGTGGAATGAAGTAAAAAGAGATGATAAAATTGAGTAACTGACAAGGAAGATGATCAAAGAACTGGTATTTGAACTCATGAAGTAGAATGTAGTGGTAAAGCACACCAGATAGAAGGAAATAAGGATAATTTAAGCAAGGTGAGATAATAATTTGCATATAGTTAAAACATTTATGGATGAACTAACAGATAGTGGACATTTTGCGCTGGAAGACCAAGCACAATTCAGAGGTGAATGCAGAGCATAAATGATGCAGAGATTAGAGTGAAAACTGTATTCTGCTCTTGGCTTTCAGTTCTAGGTTGCAGTGAAAAAGATTATGCTGTCAAAGCTGACTGAGTTCAGGGGATGTGTGGGGATTTGTGGTAAGGGGAAAAGGAAAAATTATGAAAAACTGAAAATATTACTCAGGCTTCCAAGAAAACAGCTGTATTTAAAAGGAAGTATCATACCTCCTGTAAAGGATGATATCTTGACAGTACTGAACTTACTGGGGTACTCAATTATGTAATAAGTATTTTGCCTTCATTAAACAATTTTGCAGAGAAAAATGGTTCAGTCAGTAAATGAGTGCTCATAAAATTGTCCTTGAGAATACTGCTTTATGGAACCAAAAATTATAAGAAAATGCATTAATTATTGTTCAAGAGAAGGAGAATTTCACTGAACAAGAAGTGATCAGATGGTTCAGATACGGGTATTCTTATGTCTTTTACATTACAAAATTATGTGGAATATCTACTTTTAATGTAATTACCTAGGCAACTGTAGAAAGAATATTCTGTAGTTTCTTTATTAGCTGATAGCCTTGCTATGTGAACCACTTTAATGTGAATTACTGAGAATTGAGAATTAACATATTAACTAATGACGTTACTGCAGAGGATATGAGGTACTTCTGTTGTACACCATTGTTTGGTTAATTTATTTACTCTAAAGTGATGTTGGCTAAACCAAAGGCCACTTATTAAATGCAAAAGCCTTTTCCACACAATATTGTATTAAAACTATAATGTTAATACCTATAATGTATTAGTTACTATATTATCAGGTTTTGCCAGGTTCTGTATTTTTTGTTTTCTAATTTGGTTCTATAATGTACGCTTCTGGTTTGCCATAGGCTGACTTAGCTTTAAATGTCCTATGTTCAAGTGGTCCTTAATCTAAGGCAGAAGAGAGCAAGCTCTTCAGATGGTACAAATTAATGTGGTTAACTAACTATATTGTTTTATACAAGCCAAGTGCCTGCTTTGCTTAATTCAGTAGTACATGAGATCAACAGTTCTGCGGAGAGCTGCAGACAGACAAGAGAGTCTGCAGCATGAAGCTATGACTCAGTACACACATATCACACATTCTGCTCCCAATTCTCTTAACGGGATTAGCTAGGCAATACAGTTGTCCCATCTGAATACATAACACTGTTATTTCGTGGGGTATTATTCCACCACATAGAATGTACAAGATTACACAGCATCTCTTTAAAGATCAATATATTTTAGAAAATTCTTGTTCTATCTGTTGACCTATAGACATGGAAAACATTCACAGTTCATATTGGGTGCCTCACTAGCAGTTCTACAGTACGTACTTTCCAGCATTTTCATTTGTTTGTTTGCATTTTTGTGTTTTGGTAGCTAAGGTCTGAATACAAACAGACTTTTGAGGTCTCAGTGAAGAATACTAGGTTGCTCTGCCAGCTTGCTTTCTTGCAGGAACTTTGTCTGACTTTCATTCCTCCCCACCATAGCTGTCCTCTAGAGTTGTCTTCTTGCACTTGAATTGCACATACTGAAATCTTTCACTGAGATGGTACTCTATTTCCCAACCCTATTAGGATGTATCAGTCTTCTCCACCTACATACCTTGCCTTGCAGTCAACTTGATCTTGTGTAGAGCTGGCAGACATTTTTTAGCAAAACAGAACATTGTTGAAAAGTACTTGCCTGATTTGTCAAAGCATTTCATTTTGAAGATTTTTTTCTTTCAGAGAACGGGGCAGAAAAGTCTGGGAGCTCACAGTTTTTAGGATTTCCAGGCCCTCCTGTTAGAAAGGTACTTGGCTGCATTTCGAGCTGCAGGGCTACAAAGCCTAGGGCTCACAAGATGCCAAATACTGCCTGAATACATGGAGCTGTGTCCTGAGCCTGTGTTGAAAGATGAGCAGGGGGCTCAGGGTGTTCCTTTCTCATCATTAGTTCTTAGGATGCAAAGACTCTATTGACTTTAGAGGCAGTTGATTAATATAATAAATCTCCCTCATTTATATGAGGCATTTATTCTCTTAAGTTTCATTGCATAAATCATCTATGACGTTAACTCCTGGATAGGTAATGGATAGAAACAGAATGAGGATCTCAGCATTTTCCTTCATTTTTCATGTTTTTTGTATTCATATTTTTGTAATGAACCAAGTAACTTCTGCTAAGCAGTATTTGTAACTGCTCACTGATCAAAACAGTAACTATATGCACTTATTTTTTCACAGGAAAATATGCTACTTGTTCAAATCTAAATATATATTTGAAAAAAAAAAAAAAAGAAAGAATAGAATAGAATAGCATAGCATGTATAGCAAGAATAGTATTTCAGTTATATCATTCCAATTTCATGTATAAAAGACTGTTGGGTTCAGATTCTGGATGTTTACCAGCAAGTGACATTGATTCTAAGTGTAACTGGACAAATTATGGAAGGAAATGACTAAAATACAGAGATATAGAGGTTTTGTTGCATGTCAAATTGTGTTGTGTAGGCATAGTCTAGTTTAATTAAGCAGGCCATTGATATACAAGGCCTATAATAAGAGATTTGCAATTTTCAGTGGAGGTAGCATTATAACAGATATAACAGTCTTTCTTTAGTGCCACTGCAGTCTGTTAAGAGCTTCTTCCATTATATTCACTGCAATGCTGAAAATAACAAAGAATTATATAATATAATAAAAAAGAAATGAATCACTATAAGCATTGCAGTCAATGCATTGCCTGTTTAAATTAATGTTCAGAAGCTACCTTGCTGAAAAACTCCTACAGGAAATCGTATTATACATTTTAATTTATGATTAGAGCTAAAATAAAGCTGTTTCACTGAAAAATGCATGGAAAGTATTTCAGTGGAAGTATTAATGCCAGGTTCATTCCCCATGAGAAAGGATATCAGTTAGCTTTTTGATGAAACCATTTCAACCATGTTCAAACACGTATTATGGTTGCAAAATTCATGACAAAATTTTTAAAGACTGTTTCAAAAAAGCACAGTAGATTTATTGGATTGTTTTTAGCTGTAGTTCCCAAGCATCTATTGAACAGAAATATATAGATAATTAATTCATAGGAGAGCTTGCAATGAGACTGGCTATAAGGAATGTTTGGTGAGATGCCATATCATTGTGATGACCCTACTACTCAAAAAGCAAGGTGGAAAATCTTGAGATTTTGTAGGGTCAGTGAGGGAGGATCAAGCCTGTAGCTGCAGACTGTAATGGCATACTCTACAACCTGGGCTGACCTACTCAAAGCATATTGCAGCTTCCTCCAATCCCATGCACCCAGATTTCTTTCTCAAAGAAACCAAGTTAAGAAGGGATCCTTGAGTACACCTCTGCACCTTGAAATGACTGGGGATGGGAGGATCCCTGGGGCTATGAGCTTAGCTGATTTCATGTACCTTTGCTGTTTGTCTAAAGGATTTACATTTTTCTTTCTACTTGCCCTAAGTTCCATTTCATTTCATTCAGCTGAGGAGTGTGTTCTTCTCAATGATGTGGCTCTTGGCAGGTATATGCAACCCCTGCTCTGACTCTTACTAAGATCTCTGCTCTTCCAGGCATATAGCACTATACAGCAATGACCTGGCTTCATTCAGTCATTTGTTTCTAGGCCTGGTCTGTGTTTCAGCTAAACTGCCAATTATTTTTCAGGCTCCTTGATTCTTCCATACAATTCCTCTTAAGTCATTCCTCTACAGAGATTGACTTTCTCTGTTGTGCAATGTTATAGAAATTCATTTCTATGCCATGAGAAAATCTGGAGGTCTGTCTGTGCCACCTTTCCCAATTCCTGATTTACAAAACATTTAGAGCTCAGAGGAGCTGCTAATTTCTTTTTTCTTTTTAGATTTTGCAAAATACTATTTTATTTTACTATTTTTAATTGATTATTTTTGCAATTAGATTGAAGAGCTTTTGTGATAATCATCACTAAAACTTTTTATTAGTCATGCCTAATATGTATCTAGAATTTACATCTGAATTTCAAATTTTTTTTCTTTTTTTTCTTGGTTTTTACAAATAGTGCCCATGCATTTTTGTTTTCATAACATTTATGCTTTCTGATGTTTCTGTCCTTCTTTTTTTTTTTTTTTTTTTTTTTTTATTGTTATTTCTCTTGCTTGCCTCTGGCTTTTTTCCTCTCTTGTACAATGTGTATTGTTCTAAATGGATCTAGAACAGCATTTTTTATTATATTGACAAGAACAGCAACACCTCTGTAGATTGTCCTACAGCAAAGGCATGACAGAATAAATGACCATAAATAAATCATCTTACATGGTTTCTATGTTTCCAGTCCTTCACTTCTCTCTAAGGAGCAAGTGCTCTGGCAAACCACTGCCTTGTATGGCACTTGTGACCTAAAACAGATACTGACAGAACAGATGTGATTGTTGTTTTGCCTGCCATAGCTTAGGATTCGAACCCAAATACCAAATGTATGACAAAATGGGTACTGGAAGCCACCAAAGATTGATAGAACATATGTTGCTAGAATTTCAATAGTTATACCTCTTCTGCTATTCATTCTGCATTGTCAAAGCGCTGTTGGCAGAGGTCACATTTGTTGGTTAAGAATTAGGTTCTACATGTGGCTTGCAGAAACACATTAAACAGAGGCATGGATGGCCTCATCTCCCCATGTTTCTGTTTTCTATGTATGAAATAGGAGGAAATATTTATTTGCTGTATACTTTTTAAAGTGTAATTTATACTGACTGTCTTTAGAACAGAAAGCTGGGTTTGTTACAGTTGTAGATATATTCTCAGAAGAAGTCACATTAGTTGATAAAGGAGAGTGATGCCTATTAATGTATAATCTAGCCTTTGGCTGCATCACATTGCCTTTCTTTTACACTCGTATTCACAGTCCCTGCATTTGAAAGATATGAAATAGAGGAATATCTGACACTGTGTGTCATTTGCATGTCCTGTTAGATGTTTGCAAATTACTATCTCATACTGCTGATAGAACAGCTTCTGATGCATGTGTTTAAGTGCAATGCCACTGAGCACAAGGGGCTACATGAAGACCCAATGGATGGGCGAGTCTTCAGTGTTGTTTTTATCTTAATTTATGTGTATTTTGGAAGCAGGATTGTTACAGAGACTTTTGAGAGAAGGTGTATCTATTTACATGTTTTTGATTACTAAAGCGCCTAAACCAGAGAAAGGATTGAGATAATAGATGTGTACATCAATCTTGCCTACAGAGCTAAGTGGTAATGCAGAAAATAAGGCATAATAATAAAGGCAGATATGAAGTTCTTGAGGTAGAAATTAGTAGCACCAGAATACTGAAAACCTGACTGAGGTCATGAGGTTTATATTTTTCCAAACTGCTGTGAAAAAATTCTGCAATCATATGTGTGTCTGATGTGCAATATTAACTAAAATAAGTATACAATCAGCAAATGCTTTATTCTATGGAAACAGAAATATTTCTATAGAAATATCCTATTAAAAGGAAGGAAGCCAAAGATAAATCGAGACTTTCAGATACTAGACAGCTACACCCTGGGGGTTACTGTGAGGCCAGCAATATGCCAGTGCTGTACAAAATAGTCCACTGTTTAAGTGGAAGGAAACATGAGTGACAAATGTAGTATTCAGCTGAGCTTGTTATTATGAAGGTCAGAGTCCTTGGCTGATGGGAGAAATAGACCTTGCCAAAAGTGTCAACTAGTAAGGGAATTTGTTAAATAAACACCAATGAAAAGTATGCCTATAGAGAGGCAAATGTTTTGCCTTCTTATTGCTAAAATAAAGTGGGCAACAGCTATTAAAAAATTTGCTTAATCTCTTTGGTCCTGTCTTTCCAATTGTTAATGTCTAAAAGTATTTTGGAATATTTCTTAGTTTTCAGAATTTTGAACTTTTATTAGAAAATGTAATTTTTATTTTTAATAAACAGCTTCTCATGTGGTATTCTCGAAGTTGTATGAATTCTCCATACTCTTACCTGGTTGCTGTCACTGAAAGGATGTAAAACAGTGGTGTGAAAGAGCAAAATGTCACATTCCTCTAAAGCACAGTTTTGACTAATCACATTTTACTGGCTCAGAAGCCTCTGTGTACACTTGAAAAGAGAACTGTAGAGCAGTGCTAGTCACTGAGTTTTGTAACACGGAGCGTGTTTGTCTCTATTATTGAAGCAGCTATAGGCAGAGGAAGTTTACTAAAATCACCACCTTCTTGGACCCTGTTTTAGGTGGGATTCCATTTGTCCTCACGGGAGAGTTTTTCCAGCAGTCTCAGAGGCCAGCCGCTTTCATGATAGCTGGGACAGTCAACTGGCTCTCCAACTTCGCAGTCGGACTGCTCTTCCCTTTCATTCAGGTACTCAGCATTTTTGATCTCTGATATGCTGTGATATGGTTGATATACTGTGGCATATGATGTTTGAATAGTAATTTTTAGGTAATAATAAAAGTCTTTTCATTGAAGTGAACGAAATTCCCACCATCTTTGTGATGCATTTCAATTGTACTACCCATGTATCTCATTGTTTGAACGTCTTAGAGAAAACTGTCCTGAAAAAAAAACAGTAAATCTCTATATTGTATCAGTGGACAACCCTGTATGGCAAATTCCTCGTGGGAATGCTATAGCAATGTAGTTTGATGGCTATGTCCGGAAGTCACAGTCAATGATGATGATTATCCCTGCCTTCTTCTTCAGCCTTTAGACCACCCATCTTCTGGCTTATCCTATGCTTTGAGAATTCTCGTTAGTTCATTGGGGTATAAATGTTCTCTGCTCCTCCCACTTTTCTTCATGGCTCTCTTCTTTTCAGTCTCTGCTGACAGGCTTCTTTAGCTGGTTCCTTCTAGCTGCAGCCTAGTTTCTGCATGGATGAATTTTCTCCTGTCCCGCCTTCCCCAGGCTCCCATAAGCTTCACTTCTAGTGGATTGCTTCTTTATTTCCTTGGCTGAACAAGCGGAGGATTGAGGACAGTTTTCTTGAGACCTGTCTGACAACTAGTGTTTGTATTTTAACAGCATAAGTTTATTGTCTAAAAAATAAAAATGAATAAAATAAAATTCAAACCTTTACACAGAGCAGCATTTTCCCCCTCTGATTCCTATAAATACCTCATCTTGGTTGATGTGCAATTGGCAAAGGAGGCATCTAGCAGCTTCTCATTCAAAACCACACTGAGGGCCTTTTCCTGATCATGCACTTCTCCCAGGCTCAGGTGGGAGCAGCTTTTCTGTCTCAGGAGCTGAAAGGCAGGTGATCAGTCCCATGAAAAACTTTTTAACGTTTTAAAAAGAGCCATCCAGCTTCACTGTTAACATTTTGTGTGAAACTCAAAACTACGAGAGAAAGTACAGAATTCCTAACTGGTTGCTTAAAATGCATGGAGGAAAATACAAGAGGCAGAAGAAGACCGTAGAAAGGAATGAGTCCTCCAGACTGTCTCCAGAGAGATTTTGGAACATTACACTTCAGATCATTGATGAGTAATGAGATTTGAAAAACAGGCAGGGAGGTGATCCTGCTGTTTGTGCCTTCTTAAAACTGAAAATTGTATGATATATTATCATATGCAATACCATACAACATGTCTTACTCTAAGCCTTTATATATTAATTTTCACTTGAGAGTGGAACTGCTTTTTCTAAGTAGCAGTGTTTGAAAGTAGTATCTGTTAGAGATAATATATGGGAGAACTTGAAGGCATTATAAAGTCTGACCCTTGATCTAAGTTTGACACCATTTCATATTTCTTTAAAAGGAAAATGTCTCCAGTTATTGTGATTACTTGGATCACCTTCAAAAGTTAACATGATTATAAAGGCTGTCATCCTTCCAAACTCTGTACTACTACTAACATTAGCTTCAATTAGACTGCTCAGAGCTATAAGAGTTAAGGGTTTATTTTAATGCTTAGTGAAATCAGCTGTTTTTTCACCAGTTTTATAGCTCAGAGTAAGGACTTGCAAGCTTAGACTTAAAAGTCTGACTTTCAAAAGGTGAGATTTCCAAAATCAAGTAGAGCTGACATAATTCTTTTCCCACTGAGGTCATTAGATCCAAATTCAGCAGATAAACAATTAGACAAATCCTCTGTGTTTTTGAAAACCTGACCTTAGTCATCAGCATCAGCCTGCTTATCCAGCATGTGGATGCTTCTGTGTAGTTTATTAGCTTTTACTCCAAAAAGACAGGGACTGACCTTTGAAGCAGCACAGGAGAATGCCTCCTGCTCCGGCTGGCTGGGTACCAATGGTCCCTATGCTTGCCTCCATGGTGGCTGGGATGCCAGCAGGGAACAAAGTCACAAATCTGGGGCAGTATAATCAAAATAATTTTATTTGTGTATTTTTAAATAATATAGAAACAATTAATGAATAATTATTTTTCTCCAAAATTGCAGTTTCTACCTCCTGCTCAAAACCAAGGAGTTACCTGAGCTCCAGCTGTCAGTTGGATCTGAATTTACCCAATTCAGGACTCTTTCATTAGTGTAACCTTCTCTCTTGTTCTCCTAATCCCCCCTAGTAGGTCACCTGTTGGGAATTGTTTAAAAAAGGCTCTCAGTAAATTCAAGTAAAAAGGCAAACTACATTTTCTGTTTCTTTCACATGCATATTAAAGCTTTTTGAGTGTTTTAATATTCATGAATATGAAGTTTGCTGTTGCCTTGGGAAATTTATCATTTAGTGTCATAAAAATTTCTCTTTGAGTGGTTACAAGATTACCAGTTTAGTTTTAATGAAGGAAATTATATTTCCATATTACAAGGGTTTGGGTTTTCTCTTCTTTAAAAAAATAATAGAGAAAGAAAGCTTACAGTTTGCACCTGAAGATGAAAGCAGTGTTACTCGGACTGATTTTTTAAAGCTTTTTCACAAGATCAATCTATAAGATCTCCTCATTCCCTAACTTTCCATTTTTTCCTATTTCATTCAACCTTATTCTCAAAATTCAGCTTGTGTTTCTTTACAGATTGGCAGTTGCCTCTCCTTAGCTCATTTTTGTAATTCTAAAACAGAAAAAAAAAAAAAAAAAAAAGCTTTACAATGTCTCCACAGAATGAGTGAATAATCCCTTCTGTGTATTTAAATGCTAATCTGATTGTTTGAGAGACAGCAACCACTTTTTTGATCATTGCTATGCTTCTATAAAATTATCCCAAACTTCTTGGAAAAAATATATTAACATTAGAGTTATTCAAAAAAATCAAGCAGTAGTTAGTTTTCCAAATGTCACCAATTAATTAGTGTGAATGTCTAGATTTTCTCCCCTCAACCATCTGTAGTAATATGTAATAGAATAAAACACTGGCTTGTGTAATTTAAATCCTCCATTAAAATCTATGGATGAGATTGAAAATGTAGCATACAAATCAATTTTGACAAATTACAACTAATTTAAATTGTTGTTATGTTCCCGATCTCATCACTGCCAGTTTGAGACATTAGTTTGTGCAAGGAATCATAACTGAGGTTAAAATGACAACAGATACTGTAATGAATTTACAACTACATTTGATATTGTGTGATTACTAGAAGGTTTTTGATAATGGGTCTCAAAATCATGCACTTTCTTACATATTTTTTTTAGTATAAAGTAAAATAATTTCAGAACCACTATTGCATAGGATATTATAACATAAAGAGAAATTGTAAAAGGTCTGGTTTTAAGTCCAGAGGCATTTTAGACTTGTGTTCAACATAAATCTTGATCTTGAGTAATGTCAAACATCACCTTGAGTGGTACTCAACACTGTATCTCCTCCATTGCCTTCACTTGAGAATGGATCATAGAATCATTTAGTTTGGAAAGATTTAAGATCATTAAGGGATCTTAGGTCCAACCATCAACCTAACACTACAACTCCATTGTTAAACCATGTCCACCATCTCTTAAATACCTCCAGGGATGGTGAATCCACCACTTCTCTTGGCAGACTGTTCTAAACAACTGCTGGTGCAACTTGAGGCCGTATCCTCATGTGCTGTGTATTGTCCCTATGTATAATATTCACTTCAGCATTTTGAAATAGTGTTGATGAAAATGGGGTTCTAGCTTCTTTATGATGTTGACATGACCCAGGGTAACTCAGTATAACAAATGTTTGAATGCAACATATTAAACTCAGAGCATTAATTTTCTTCTCCTGGTGTTCCTAGTATAATTTCTGTTTCCAAATGTTTTAGCTTCTGGGAATATAAAACAGATTCTCATTGTGGTTTCTTTCTAAGTAAATGCTAAGCTAACTGTAACACCTGGAGCAAATGGAATATTGTAACACAGACTTCAAGTATTTGCTCATATTTGAAGAGAGTTTATGCTCAGTATGCAAACATGTGAGTAATCAGCTTAGCTTTATTTTTTCATATGCAGAAAGCATATTGAAAATGAGCACCTGTAGTCATCCGCAACATATCATTCCATCATTTATTCGTATCATCTGGGTATAATACTCTGTGCCTCAAGTGAGCATGCATAGCAAACTAACGAAGATGTGAGCAATTATGGATATAATTATAGAATTGTCCCAGCTAGAAGGGAGCCCAGGAAGTTTTGGTTGAACCTCTTGCTCAGAGATGGCCAGCTGTGAGATCAAATCAAATTTCTGAAGTCCTTGTCTAGTTGTGTCTTGAAAACCTCCAAGATTGGGTACATCTCTGTTAGTTTTAAAATTTTGAGGACTCGTTAATCACAACTGGCAATAGATAAAATGTAACCAGGGTTTGGTCATTTCTGAGAATAGAGTTTATCTCAGTTTTAAAAATTCAATATTATTCACTATCAATCCTGAGTTGGAATAAAACTCACTAAAAAATAAGTAAATGAAAAAGACGGTTATTGGGTTTATTATTTTATGAGAATCACTTTGTATTTGAATATTTGATGGGTGTCAAAAGGTGTGTGTGTTCTACTTTCCTTCTGTAAAACTAACTTTAGAAAATTAATCAGGAATAGTCCATGGGACAGAGGGTTTTTGTTTATCTTGAGAAAAAGGGATATTGTACTGTTAGATATATAGCATCAAAAAGAAATACTAATAGGACCATTTTATGTTCCTGTATAATGTGAATTTTGTGAACTTTGCACATGTGACATAGACTGAAAAATATTTGTAAAAGTGAAGTATAGAAGTTTGCCTTCAAGCTCCCCCATGTTCCAGGATAAGAAAGAAGCAGCCAAATGTTGCTTCCTGATGCACAGGTCTGTGGTTTCGGGGATATTTCTTGCTTTACACTTTGTGGATCAGTGATATTAATGGTCTGCAGAAGTCAATGTGAGGCAACCAATTTCTCCTTGAGAAAATGACAAAGGCTGCTTTGATGAGAACACATGAGTATCAATGATGCTACTATTATTTCTTGTAGGAGCAAGCCACTGTGAAAGTCTTTTCATGCTAAGGGTAAAACTTTCACTGTCCTATACTAAGAGAGAAGGAAGCCCACCATAGCTGAGATGTACTTGGGTGTAGAGGTCTCCCTCATCACAAGTGCCTCAGTTCCATCTCTGTTCTAATCTCATTAGTGTTGATATACAACTAAATCACAGCTCAAGATAATATACCTCCATCTGTCAGATTTTCAGTTTAAGTACACTGACTGAAATGAATAGCACTAGTAGAATAATTAGCACTTAGCTCTGTAATTTTTTTTTTAGCTAATGGAACTGCTAAGGGGAAGAACAAATATATTCTTAATATATTGGTTTGGTTTTGGTGAGTGCATAAGTTTTAGTGAGTAATTCCAGGTATTTCCACATTTGTAATATGTTCATCTGGGTGGTTGGGCTGAAACATTCTTTTCAATAATGGCAGGGGGATTGGAACAAGGTGATACATCAAGATCCCTCCAACTCAAACATATCTATAGTTCTATGGTTGTAGGTGTTTTATAAATCCTCTATGTTGCTAAAAAGTTTAGTATATGGCTTCAATTAATCTTTGACTAGAATACACAAAGAGGATTAATGAAAAACAGTGAGGCTGACACAGAGGGAGCAAAAGCATACCTGTCTTTAGACAGCATAAAGAAGAATTTTGAAGGTCTGTTCTTTGTATTGTGTGTACTTTCTTTCTAGCAATGTGCTTTTTAAATATAGACTTGTAGTTGCAAGCCTTTTAGAAATAGAGTAATTACAGCAGTGGTTATGCAGCTTTTGTTTTTTCTTCCCAAGATAGTGCATTGTATGGCTTAAGTTTGCTGACTGTTGTTCAACATGTAGAGCCTGCTAGATATCAAATCTTATCTTTCATTCCTAGAGCCTGACTCCACACTGGGATTGTGTGGATGTTTGTGTAGTAGATATTGGAATAAATATTCTTTAAGCTCAAAGTCAGTTAAGAGCATCCTCATCACTTGTGGGAAGGGTGTTAACCTGGAAAATACACAAAGCTATTTCCTGCAGAGAGCTATTTGAATACTAAATATGGTTATATTAGGAACAATGTTAGTGCCTTCAGTTCTCTTTCTATACTAGCACTGTACACTCTCCAGTACAGATGCTGTATTTCTGCCCACTTCTCCCCACCCCAAATCAGCTTTGGGTTGCATTTGCACCTGAACTTCTCAATGCTTCTCAAAAGACAGTCCTGAAATGTGAGAAACTTTGGGATTTACATCCCTGCTTATTTAGAAGCAGCGTGTTTAACTTCGAGTGGGGCTCTTGGACCCAGCTGTACAGGTGGTAGTGTTTACTGCTGCAGGAAGATGCCCTTAGGAATTTTTTTAATGTCACTAAGGGCAGAGCTGCCAGATGCTGATATCATTTAATCTGCAAGACTGAGCATAAAGTACTCAATGGTAGAAAGAATAAAGAACTTGAAAGATTCTAGTATGTACTTTCAAAAGAGGATGCTATTTTCTTGCTGCCTACACCATATACCGCAGCCTGCCTGTTTGGTCAGAGCTGAATCCTAATAGCAGTGAGAAGACCCAACTCCTCAGCTGCATGTGGTTCCATCCCAGGAGGCTTCTGCTGCCTCTGTCAGATCTGAACTGAGCCTTGTTTTCCAGGTTTCTGAAACACTCATGAAGAATATTAAAGCCTTTTTATCAAATTCCATTGCAACAAAATGGATTATTTTATTGATTGCTACAGTGAATGTGAAGCTCACATTTAATGAGGTACAGCACGAAGTCCTCTTAATCAGCCAAGCATTACAAAGGGGTTAGTTCAGCCAACAGCTTGAGCAGGGAGGTGCTTTGATACCCAATTTAGGTTTCCAGACATACCTGACCCACTTCCAGTTGCTTATCCATCCTCTGTTTACCTGGGTCCAGATCTGTTCTGGTCATTATTGCCACTTGGAAGTAAGGTGATGAAGCAGAGCTAATTCATATTATATTTTAAGGTAGCTGCATCAAGAAGGAAGTCACACAAAGTTTTTAACCATGAGAATAGTGTAACTGTAATGCTGTGTGTAGCTTGCCCATCACTGTAGACCTATAAAAGACAGGCAGACAGATGTCCATCAGGAACTGAGACTACTTTACTAATGGGAATGGACTGGCTGGCATCTGCATTGGTGGTTTCCTTTAATTTTATTGACATTTTGAAGCCTTCAGAACAGGAAGTGTCTCATTAAGTGTACGCACTAACTGTACACACATGCGGCTCACTAGGCTCCTTTAAGCTTTTTTTGTGTGTGTGTGTGTGTGTGTGTCACTGTGGTACATCAGTAATCCCTGCAAGAAGGGCTGTTTCAGGTTGTGGTGGCAGAATGCCAAATCCAAAACAGTGAGATGACAACTGCACTCACTCCTTTCTTGGAATTCAGAAGGGCAAAGTGGGAATAATGTAAAATGCTGAGAAATTATAGGAGAAAGCAAAAATGGCGATGGAGTAAAAGAAAGCAAAGCTAAATATATTCCATCTGGAAAAAAAAAAAAAAAAAAATGTGAGATAGGGAAGGCTAACTGAACAACTGAGGACAGAGAAAAGTTCACTTATTTTCTCCAGTTCAAAAGGATTCGAATGTTAAGCTCCTCTGGCACATCAGAGAAAATGTCGTGAATTTCAGAACAACTTGAGCAAGAATCAAGAATCCAAGGAAATGTGAGGAATTTCTAACCTGAAGTCCTTCAAGGTTATATTAGTCATACTTTTGTGAGCTTATTACTGCTTAATATATTCTCTTTTTTATGGATAACAAGAGGAAACAGATCATTTTCCCTTTGGCAGTAGTGATTCATTGACCAAAAAGGAAGGAAAAAAAAAAAAAAAAAAAAGAAACTGACCAAAGGAACCCTTGAATTCTTGTCAATTTTAAGGTAAAGGCAGCATCAAATATGACTGACTGACATCAGCATCTCTATTTGCTAATTGCACTAGAGTGTATTTCACTTTTACAACACTAAACTAGCACTGAAGGTTTGCAGTAGCTTTCATATTTCTCGATAAAGTATTCAGTGATGAATTAAAAATTGCATCTATTTCTGTATTAACTTTAATCGACTTCAGCCTTCACCCATCAGTTACTTTATTTGGTGCAAATTGTTGTTTGCTTAATATCCTGTTGAACAGAACAGAGTGGAGGTTTTGATGCATTTTTAATTATTGGCTGAAGAGCTCAGGTGAATATATTTCAAGCAGTGGCATTTATGTAAGTCACTCACAAACCATAAGGAGCTTATCATTCTACATGACATTTATTCCAGCTAAAGAACATATAAAGCATATGAATGGCTAAAGAACATATAAAACAAACTTGTCTGCTTGTCTATAAGCCTTCTGCTTTCTCTTTCTCACAGGCACATCTATAAAAAGAAACTATTTCCCAAACATTCAGATGAACAAATCTGGTAAATGAACACGTACACCAGGGAATTCAGGCATACCCTTATTAATTTAGCCAGACTAAATTTTATTATTTGTGGATCAATTTTATGTTGCTGGAAAGAAAATCTGGGGCCTTGCCTGACTTTTCTGGAGCTTGTGGTTCAAGAATCTGTTTTAAAGAGTGAGTGATAGGAATGGTTATGCTCAGTAGTGAGTGGTAGGAATGTTTATGCTCAGGAGGTGCTGGATTGTGGAGGGCAGGGACGTAGTAAATGAGAAATTCAAGTATTAATATATGTGTGAATAGGTGTAATGAGCTGAAGCAAAAAGATGGGACAACAAACTACAGCAGCAGAAAAATGCTTGAAAACCCCTGGTACAATAGTGTTCAGCAAGTGTTCAGCTGTTACTCTTCAATAAAGCTTGCAGGACAGACTTCTGTAACCAGATGGGGGTTACATGTTCCATGTTATCTGGGAACAGGTGCTGTTTATTTTTGTAATACATTGTGAAAATGCAAAGAATGTAATACATTGTGAAAATGCAAAGAAAATGCAAAGAATTACTAAGCATTAATAATTAGCAATTAATATCAGGACATGACAAGTGAATATGTTATTTTCGCTACATGCTGATGCATTCTTATTTCTTATTTCGGTTTGTTTTATTAGACTGTTCTGGGGCACTTAAAGACTACATGGTAAAGTAGTAGTGTGCTGCAGGACAACTTAGCAGATTCTTCCAGAAGTTTTCTGTCATAATAATTTCACTTTCCAAAAGACTGTGCAGAATCTGTTTTTAGGTGTTAAGGTTATGGTGTATATTCACTGCATATTCAAAAAGCACTCACCAAAAGATCACTATGTTTTTTATTGAAATTAGAATCTTTCCATGGATACATTAAGCTACGTAGTAGAATAACAGCTTTCCTAGTGACACACTGGAAACAGATGCAAGCCAGAGAGGATGGAGGGATATCACTCATTTTTGACCGCCTTGAATGTAATTGGGGGTTTGTATTGGTTCTTTAAATACCTCTCATTACCTGTTTCATAATAAGTATGTTTAAGGAATAAAGAGATGGAGGAAGAGAGGTTAAAGAGATAAAGGGGGGGATAAAGAGATGGAGGAAGAGGCACAATGATACATTTTGGTACTGACCACATCCCCATAACATGTGCTTTTCCCAGCCGTTGCCTGCTGTTCACCCCACTGCCCCATGTGTATCCCCCCTCTCCCTGGGTTATGGTGATAGCTGGCTGAGCTTTTTTTTGCCTCCCCTTTGTACCTTTCTTTACTAGCCCCATTGCCATCTTCATGTAAGCTTTCAGTCTTCTGAGCATGCTTAAGCTGGGGGAATACCTCTGTCCAGTGGCTGCCAGGAGCTTTCCTTTTCCCTCCCTGCACTGCAGAAACCAGCTGCTGCTCTGGATTTCTCTCTATCCCAGCAGAAATTTTCCAGAACAACTCATCTTCAGGCTTTCCTTCTAATACAAATGTTTCCAGGGATGACAGAGCAGATCCAGCTATGATTACAGGCTTCCTAAGTGGAAAACTGATTCTACTAGGTGGAGTTTGACTTTTAAGTGAGGCACTGTGGGGCTGCATGCCAACAGCAAGGAAAGAAAGAGTCTGAATTCAATAGAAGTGTTGGCAAAGCGGTTGGTGGAGGTTTTCAAATCTCTCTGCATGGATGTACTAGAAAATGATGTAGATCCCTGTCTAAATGACAAAGAATAACTTAATTGTTGCTGCTATTTCATAAGAAAAAGAAAGAGGACTTGAATGGAGCACATTTAGAAATGGGAATTCTCCATCTTCCAGGCCTGCATATAGTCCTTGAGGACTGCAGTGATTTTTCCTCTTCTCTTACATCTGCCACAGGAGAAGCCTGTGTTATCCCAAAACAGGAGACAGGCATCATTTTCTTGCAGCATTTTTGCAGCAAGGCTGAGGCAACAATCATAATAAACTGCATGATGGTTTGCAGCTCTGGCAGAGCAATAGCACAGAATATCTCATTTTTGCAGGGACTAATAAAAATCACTGTGTAGTTTGAATGGTTGTTCTGGTTATAAAAAAACATTGATTTTATGAAGTCGTAATAGTTACATGTATCTGCTGTCATCTTTTCTGTGCTGCTTCCCTGTAAATGGAAACAGGGTCCTGTTCAAAAAGTAGGTATATATTGTGCTATAGATCCCAGAGATGAACATTCTAACTTTATATTAAGGACCTGCATAAAATGCTTACGTTATAGATAGGTGCCTGGCTCTTCAGGCTGGGGAACCAAGCAACCGACATAAATGACCTCTGTAATTCCTTTCTGGTTCAGAAAGGCAATGGAAAACAATGTGCTTTTTACTATGGATAGATCTGATGCCGGCTTCAATAATACCTGACAAACTGATGGGATGTTTGGGGCTGTCCTATTCCACCCCATCAATGTCCCATAGAAAACATTAGAAAAAGCTTTCTAATAAGCAACAAACATTTTTAATGCCTTTGCTCTCAGAAAAGTAAAGCAATGAACAGAGAAGGTTATTAAGGAGATTGCATAATAAATAGAGAATGTATAACAAAAGGATCGTTTTAAATATTTATTATGAAGAGCTGCCTGTATCTTTTGTAGCTGTAGCTGGAAAACACCTTTTCAGTGAAGAAATCCTTGGCATTGAGTGCTTCTGTTTGCCTAACCTTTCTGCAAAAGGGCAATAAAATTAGGGCATGGCTGTAGATGTGCAGCGTACTGCAGCCTGTCACAGTCAGATGTGCCCAGTTGCTGAGCTGGTGGGTAGAGATCTAATTCTGGTGCCCTGGTGTAGGAGGTCAGGGTTGGCACTCTGGTTGCCAAATGCTGATGCTGAGAGGCAGAGGCAGCTACTGAGATGACAAGAGAGTAAAACAAATAGCTGGGTGGAAGGTCACGTCCCCCAGATAGTGGATGTTTTTACTAGCTGGCTTTTTCAGTGAAGGATTCAAAGACAATACTGTTTGAATCTTCTTAGAACCTTTCTATTTACATTAGAGTAGAAGGCATATGAAAGAAGTAGAATACAAATTATCACTAGTTGGAAATTGAGTAAGCATTGATTTTCTTTTATTTTTAAACTGAATTAGGTGTTTTGAAAAAATAACATGCTTGGATCTGTGATCCAGATGGAGCTCAGTATAACATGAGATACGGGTGCCACACGGCTTGTAGCCTTAGTTTAAATTGCTTACTAGTGTAATGGAAAGACCTGCATGTGTGTTTATTTTGCCCTTTTCAGAAACTAATTTATTTTGCCCTGTGAGGTAGTACTTCTGAGTTGCTATACATTTTAACAGAGGCTCTCTTGCACATTTGCTCTTTTTCTTCCTTATTTTTACACTTGAGATTTTTTCTCTTGTACATTGAAATTCATTTACCCAGCACGATTTTCTTTGGGTTTTCATTATTTCATTAATGCATAATACTACTTGATGACTTTTTCTATTATGCAAAAATTTCATTAGCAAAGGTATGCACAGAAGTTTATATGTGGATTCCCTCAATCAAGCTAATTTAAGTTTTCGTATATACATCTGATATTTAAAGTAACTGATATTTAAAGTGTATCTGTACTTAGGGAATTGGCTAAAGTTCCCTCAAAGATGAAATGAAATGAAATGTGGGCTATCAGAATGTTAAATTTTTTTTTTAAAAAAAAAAGCTCATAATTAGTAGCAATCACCTTCAAGTGTAAAATATAGAGAAGTTAACTTTTTGAGGAGGTAATAAAAATGTGAGGGTTGGGGTTGAAGTTGTAGTTCATGCCTTTGAGAATTGCTCTATTTTTTACTTAAGAAATACATTTAGTATACTATATTTTAGTGCTTTGTCCTTGTTCATTGTCCTGCACCTTCAGTAGAACCTTAAATTATGTCTGGATCTGAAGAAGGGCAAAGGGTAAAGGACATGTATTCTCTCATCCATTTGTTTCAGTGGGTTACACAAATTTGAAGCAAAGCAAATAAAGTCAAATGTCTACATGAATAACTGTTCTGCTGCTGATCTTTTTAGTAAGACATCTAACCCTCATTATTTGACATCATCACTTCAAAAATCCAATTTGGCCCTTATCTAATGACTCTAAACTTCATGGTAACCTCCAAATGCAGGCATCCATTGCCAGTGCCAAAGGGGCTGTGACATTGCAAGGGGAAAATTTAGAGGCGGAGAAGGTAAAGGGATTCATCTGTCATCTGCATAAAGCTGTATTGCAGGAATCTCCTGTTTTTTTTTTTTGTTTTTTTTTTTTGTTTGTTTGGTTGTTTGGTTGTTTTTGTGGTTTTTTTTGTGTGTGTGTTTTTTGTTTGTTTGTCTGTTTGGTTTTGTGTTTTGTTTTTTGGTTTTTTGTTTTCCCTTCCCATGGAACTTTTAGAGAAGAAATCCAAAATGATTATATCATTGACTTCCTTATTGTGAAATACAAAAGGAAATAAGAAAACAAAGGTAACAGCAGCAAGTCCTAGTGTAAGACTCTAGGGCAGCCTAGAATATCTATTTTCCCATTTTCATTATCTGATTTGGAAGAATTACCTAAGTGCTTTGACTTTGATTCCTTTTTGTGGTAATCAAATGCATGCATTAAGTGAATTGTTTCCTGGTTTTCCACTTTTCGGCAAATTCAGAGCCTTGACCAGCTGTGGAAATTCAGGGAGGATAAAAATGAGTAATTCAAGGCAGCACATTTATAGAAACATTATGTTTTAAACACCTTCCTTAGAAAACTAATACAAAAATAGAAGGTGATGACTTTAAAAGTTTATGGTTAACTTTCAAATATCCTGCGTGCCAGTTACCCTTACTGTACTTTAAAAATGCAGTGTAAATCCTGCCTTGGAGAGGATTTAGTAGCCTGCTGACTAATCAGAAACAGGCTGTATGTAACAGGTGCTTTCCTGGAGAGACTGCAGCTATAAGCATGTTCACTCTCCTCGAACTCTACACCAGGAACCTGGGAGGGCAGGTGACCTTCAGGAACCTGTGGACAGCCTGGTCCTTTAAGGACATTCCTGTGTGTATCTGGTATTGACTCTGAATGAATATCTGCAAGCCTATCACGAGGTGGAGCCCTGGTTATTCAGGAAACCACCTAAAACATTTGGCAGCTTTAAATTTCAGTTGTTCATGTAGGATGGCACACTGAAGAAATGATGGATACAGGTTTCATTGGAGTAATATGAATAGTACATACTTTACATAATGCAATTAAGAGAAAGTTCAGAATTTTCATGGAACAAAAACATAGATCCATTTTCCAGCCAGATCTATCTATCTGTACCTTTTTTGTAGTACCCATCATTCAGTAACTCACCCTTTTCCCAGCTCATTATGCTATCTTCAGCATCATTTGATGGACACATCAGATATCCTGTGGCCAATCCGTTTCTTGATCCCCCCACTCTGGCACCAATCAATTCAGAATATGTCAGAAACTGATAAAAGTGAATTAAAAATCTAGTCTGAGCTGCATCCCACCCATGCCCCATTAAGGGTTTCTTTTGAGTTAGGATGCAGGATTTGACATTTTCCTTCTGCTTTTTCTTGTACTTCTGTTCTACATCCTTTATCAGTGTGCAGTATAGATGTAAGATTTCATGCTTATAATGAGTAATTTAATTCACATTCTTCTGTGCTGAATACAGGTTCAGGTGATATTAGCCGAATTCTGAGTTACAAAAGGCTTATGAATATAAGTGTTTCTCTTTTCCGGGTGTGTAAAATGATAACCAGCTTTAAAGAAATATTATGACTGAAGACTAGCTGGTGAGAAAAAGGCATTTTGTGATTGCTCTGCAGTCCAGGAATTAGGGCTCCATTGTGCGAATCCTGCTGAATACAAGGACTACAAAGTCTTGGTCTCTTACCGCAGAGCTCATTTGTAGAATTTATAAGAAAATATAATTTTTAGCTTATTCTCTGTGGAACTTCATCTGGAGGCCCTTGGAGGGCTATGTCTAAAGGGATCTGCAGAAATTAAAGATATCAAGTTTATTACCAATAAATGTAAATACACGATGTAAATGTAAATTACCGATCCATGTAAATACATGATGTAAAATAATTGAAAATAAGCTATAAACTCAGTTCAATTATGAAAGGTTTAAGGAAACAGATCAAAGAAGATAAACACTAATTCAGATAATGGACTGCAAAGAAATAAACATGAGTGAGAAAGGAGGGAAAAAGCTTGTGGCTGTACCACCAAGATACACAGATGTCAAAGCTTAGTCAAACAAGGCATTAATGGTTCATTTTCATCAAGGAGAAAGTTTTGTTCAATAAAGATTTTAGAAAAGGAAAAATGTGATTACATATTGGAGCCTTATCATTCCACTGAACAATTTCACATGCAGAAAACCCCAATGAAAAACTTGTATTCTTAACATGACAGAATGATTTATGAGGCACTGTGAAGTTGTTTTCTCCTGTCTACTAAATCCATTTGATTCTGCCTCTGTATAAACTTGAAAGTCATATCAGTTCCCTTCCCAGAATATTTTCCCCCTCATCACCCATGCTCATTGTTTTGTGATTGTCAGGTTGTTCAGGAATTCATGCTTCTAGGATTTAACAAAAAAAAAAAAAAAAAAAGTATTGATAATTTCAAGAGTCCATAGGCAGTATTTCGGAAGATGCACTTTCCAGCTTTTCCTATTACAGACAGGAATTGAAGGGCTGAACTAGGTGATGAATTATCCATGGAAAACTTTGTGGCCAGGCAGGCTGGATATCAGCCATAGTATAAAAAAGCTGTGGCAGAAATTTTTGTTGTTGTTGTTTTCTTTCATTTTCTTTTTCTATGCCAGATATGATGTATATATTTCTATGTTTCACTTGCATATATTGAGCAAGTGACACATAAAAGTAGTCATAAGAATTTTATAAACCCTTAGCCCCCAAGTAGGGACCTTACCCAGCCTACACTATAGAGCTGAGATAACTGACAGTGATTGGAGTATATTAGAAAAAATGTGAAAAATTGGTGTTATTTCATTTTCTAGCCCTGTCTGTATTGTTTCAGATGCACGCATTTAAAGGCATATGTAAATATGCCTTTATACTGTAAATATGTATGTATAGGAAGCTGTGTCTCCAAGGAACTCACAGCCAAAGGAAGCTTTAAAAAATGTTGAATAGGAGCTGTGGTTTCTCATGGTGATTTTGGGTTTGCTTCAGCTCCACATGGAGGATGGAGGAGCAAGGTGGGGCGGCGGCTGGTGCTTGTGGCAAGGGACAGCTCTCTGTGGAAGTGGCTGGAGAAGTAGTTCACTTATCTAGTTTCTAGTGCCCTGGCACTCCTTAGCAGTCTTCTGCTTCCTCCTTCATGGGTGATATTCCTAGGGTAGCCCCTGCCTTGGAAAATATAATTTTACATCTGAGACATCCATTTCTCCTTGTATTCATGACCTCACACATGGCACCACAGAAAGATTGTCTTATTTGTGGAGATAGAGGTGCTACTTTTCACTAACTTTAGTCTTGTTAGTAAAAGCAAGTCAAAAATGTTTACTGGTTTTAAGAACACATAGTGAGGTAAATCAATAGAGGAAGGTGGAAGGTCAAAAAATCTTATGGGTATCCTGGACACTTTGACTTTCCTCAAAAGCTGGGGTAAGTAATTCTTACACTAGTCTCTAGCAGGAAAGAAATACATTCTGTGGTGGGTTTTTTTGTTTGGTTTTTTTTTTTTTTTTTTTTTTTTGGTTGGTTGGTTGGTTGTTTTTTTTCCTGCTATAAGTTCCTGTAACCTTCAAAAGTACACCAATGTCTGCCATTTGTTTGTTTTCCCTCATTTATTTTGCAAATCTCAAAGCTTGTAACAACTGTGATACGGATGCTCCTGGCTATGACAGGTTTCTCATGTGTCACGTACAGGCACATGATATTGCAAAAGCATGCCTCTTTTTTTGTACCTAGAAATGGAGAGGCAGTATTCAGAACAACCTGGTGAAAAACCTGCCTCATCTCCAGCAATACCACACGCGAGCAAGGCTCGGTTAGGCTGTGCAGGCAGAAAGAAGCAGCCTGCTTCCACCTGCACCCTTCATGCCTGGACCCAGTCTGGTGTCTCCCAGTGCTGCCCAGATTGCAGATCTGCACCCATCTGCCAGGAGCCTGCTTCTCTGTCTATGGGCCACTGGTAGTGTCGGAAGAACTGAAGATTCATGCATTTTTATGAACTTCTAAGGCACTGTGACTTGCAATGAATGCCAGCACTTACTGTACTTGCTTAAAAATTATGCCATGCCACTCACTTTTTCGTTCAAGTCATTCCTGATGTTGATTTTCTTCTGAGTTTTGTCCCCTTAGCATATGCAATGACCGTATCTCCTTTGTTTTCTGTTCACAGAGTGGTTTACAGACCTACTGCTTCCTAGTGTTTGCTGCCATCTGCTTCGCAGGAGCCACCTACCTGTTTTTTGTCCTGCCTGAAACAAAAAACAAGACACTCAATGAGATCAGCCAAGCATTTGCAAAAAGGAATAAGGTCTCTTTAGAAATGCAAGAAATGAACCACTACTCAGGAGAGAGGAAATCAAGTGCAGAGCAAGAATCAAACTTCACTTCTTCGGTGGACAATGGGGAAACCAAAAAAGGAATTGTGTAAAAACAAGGATGTTCTTTCGGGGGGACTGGGGGAAAACATGTTCTTTTCATTCAGTATGTTTATAGCGGTGTACAACTTGTATTTTTAATGTGACAGCATGAACTGCTTCCTCCTTGAATACATTTTTAAGTGAGTACTGGTGAATTCGTTAACAGCTAGGGTGAGTGTAGAGGAAGTGGGAGGCGGGAGGAGCAGCAGCTGTTTAAATAACTAAGAGCCAAAGTTTTCTTGGGCACCTGCAAAATAGGTGGTATGGCAACAGGGGTGGGCAATATAGACTTGAAGAAGAAAATTGGCCTTGGGGAGCAGAATTTGGCAGAACACAGCTGTGTGGTAATGGTGGGGTGTGTGTGCACTTGGCAGGAGATGAAAGGGAAAAGATCCCTGCTGGGATCAGGCTGCTGGGAATCAATGCAAGCAAACCTGAAATGGGACCAGCTTGTATTTCTGCACGTTTTCCAATGTGTCATTAAAGTTGCACGTGAGATTGAGTGCTTCAAAGAAGACTGGTGACGCTCCCCTGACCCTGACCTCTGAGTCCATCTCCAGCTATTTTGGCTTTCCATTGCTTCATCCAAAAGCCTCCCAGCTTCACATAAATGGAGAGCTGCAGGTACTGATCAGTTTTCTCATCTCTCTCACAAATCCTGATCAACTAGTAATAGAATTGCCTGTAGTTTCGGAATTTGCTGGCACTGCATTTCTGTGGAAATTATTTATATATATAAAAGAATAGCTGTAGAATCTTTAATATGAAAGAAAAGCTAAACCTCACGGTCAAGTGAAAGAACACTGATGTATAGGGTGTATCAGTAAAAAAAATCAAACACCATGTTTCCCAAGGGTTTTTGTTTGTTTCTTTTCTATTTTATTTTATTTTTTTTTAGTTTGGCTTTTCTTTTTGAGCTCCTTTTAAAACAACCCCTAGGAGCCAAAATTTCCCTGAGGCCCCATAAATGTAGTTTCTTAAAAATCAGATTTCCAAAGGAACTTGGATACCTATTTCTTATTTTAACATTAATTTTCATTTGGGCATTAGATTCTGAAGCTTTGGACCTTGTTCATGTTTATAAGTTTCTAAGCTATTTAATGCATTGTAAAACTGTCCCCAAGGTCTGCTTAATTTCATGATAGCAAGACTCAGCGGGCTGCCTGGTGTTAGGTGATCCGTTCCCTTACATTTGTGATATTTTTAATGAATATCATCTTTCCAGTTTGCAATTATGATAATGGTTTTTCTTGACTCTTCTAGGTACCTGGATGCTGAGGGGGGTAATAAGCACTTTTAAATTCAATAGATAACTTGTTTTGTATGAAAAGTCAGTAAGTCTTACAGCTGCTGTCAGTAAGGAGTAAGGCAAAGAAGCAAGTGCTGCATTTAGGTGGAATCAGCTGCTTCCAGAAGTAATATTTAGTAATGCAGAAATTTGTGATTTTTTAAATATATATATATATTCATATATATACTCATATATATTCAAAATATAAATGTATATATGACTATACATATATTCACATATATAAATGTGGAACAATATTTTCCAGTACTTGTTTTGCTCAGATTTCCCCGACTGACAAGCTGCTTAATGTTTTGTTTTATACTGTAAATTAAAATCAGAGGTCCTGATGTTCGGCTATCACTAGTAAATGTTGTATAGGTTATACTGTGATTTATTTATTTGTGGCTTATTTACTACACACATTGTAAGCTGACAACACAGATTACGTGATAGGGCAATTTCACTACCAGGTAATAGAAGAAAAATTGATCTGAGACTTTATGCGTGGATTTCTGCTATTTTACTGTGACAGAAGTACATAAACAAGTAAGATGAAATGAAAGATACATACAAGGAAAAGAATTACGAATGAAGATTCAGATTTATGATACTGGTGCTATTCTTAAGAAACAGTAAATCAAGATGATACCAACTGATAATCAGATATAGAAACTAATCAAATACTATGGAAGAAAACTGAAGATAATTGTCTTCAATAACCACTTCCAAAATTGTATATGTAGCAAATGGACATGTCATCTTTCAGTGGCTTTAGTTGCTTAGTCCATGTGTTACATGAGCTTGTTAAGTGGGTGGCTGTGTAAAAAAAGAGCTTGAATACCATCCCTCCAGACCATTTCAAGAATAAATTCTTCCTCTTCTGCCTGTAGGGCAAGACTGGCAAGTTCAGACTCTCTCATTCAGACTCTCATTCATTTAGATTCTCTCATGAAAATTACTTTGCAACTAGGGCTACCAACATAATATATTGTGATCTGATTGAGTCAAGGTGGCAGGATTGGAATCCGTTATAATTAGGAAAATTTAGCATTAGTGATGTTCATTGATGTACATTACAGGCATTACTTGTTGATAATGTTGATACCAAGTAACTTTGATAAAATATCATACAGTATTTCAATTGGACTTCCGGAAGATAAAATTATCTTACAATTGCTTCCAGTTGCGTTTGGAGCCCAGCTCTAAATGTGTTGGTAAAGGGATGGTTCTGTAGAATTTCCTATTGCTGCTCAGGGGCTTGTACAGTATTAACAGCAGGGGGCTGTGCCCCATTTGTGCATCTCTTGCCATACCAGAGACAGGCACACTCCAGATAAGCACTTTCTGTGCAGCTGCAGACCGAGAGCACCATGGACTGTGGCTGCACATCTCTTCTGCCATTTGCTCCAGCCTATAGTTCAGGTTAAAAACAATTCCAGTCTCCAAATGTGTCTTTGTGCAGATGCTTTGTTCACTGCTTAGGGAAGGTAGCTTCAGTCTCCTTTGCCTTGGGTTGGGGAAGTTTCTGAGGAAGCTGCAGATGTGCAGGTACTGCATAGCTTCTCATCTGTGACCCTAATGAGAGTTTTGTATTGTTCTTGAAATTGTTCAGTAATTTTTTTTTTTCTTTTTTTCTCTCCATTGTTATGCTGCTATGGCTTCTCCAGCAATGAGAGGGCAAAATAGACAATATCATTAACGTATTGTTGGGTTTTCTTGTTGAATGTGTCAAATTGTCTGCAGCCCATGTACTTGTCAGTGAGTGCTGTGTGGTGTCATGTTCACTTTTGAATGAGATACTGCTAGATGGTGTTTCTTTGTATGAGTACCGTGAGTGACTTGTGTGTGTTTGATCAATTGTGTTCACACACAATGACTGCAAAATAAACCTTTGGAATTAAACAAGTGATGGAGGTTTTCTTCTGGGTAAACCTGAATCCCTATAGCTGTCCATGTTTCACTGTACAGCTCCCTGGGCTTTCCATATGTCCCAATACAAGGCTGTACATTCATTTGGATGACCCAACTCATTTTGGACTCTTCCATTGGCTAGTTGGGAGTTATGGGGAAGAAAAACAGCTCTGAAACTGTATGTTTGGTGGAGTATTATTTATATTTTGCTTCTCAAATTAGATTCCATTATTCATTCTTTCATATATTTTTAATAGTCTGTGGAAATAAAAATTAAGTCATGAGTGAGAATTAAATTATTAAAACTGGCTAGGGGTAGTAATAACTGTGTATAAGAATTTTTGGATCCAGTGGGCCTTTTTTTACAGAAAGTTGCCATTTGCTATGGGTGACTTTGAGTTGCTAAAGCTCTACTTTCTGATGTGAAATTCAGTCAAATGTGAATTTCTGCTACAAAGATATGCAAAACTCAAGATCTGAAATATGTATAAAAATTGAATTTCATACTCCAGATTCTGAAGCCAATTTGGACTCCACAAGGATCTGCTTTCTAGTGGAGGAAGATGTGAGTATCTCAGCCATATGGGACAATTTTCATATCCAAAGTAAAAAAAAAAAAAAAAAAAAAAAAAACAACTTTGAAATTTTATTTCTTTTGACTGTTTTTATGTGCTTTGCCTTACAGAGATCACCATATAATAGTAATGTGTAATAATAGTTGTATTACAGTTCCCATCACCTCTTGTGGCCAGAAGAACAAAACAGAGTAAAGCATGTTTAGGAGATGCCTGCCATGTTTTTCTTTCAGTCTTACTCCAGAAAATGCAGTTTAGATGCAATGTAAAAACCTTAAATATATAGACCTAAATGGTGATGCAGGTTTGCAAATGAAAATATTCCAGTTGTTAACAAGTCAATTTCTGTGCTCTCTATGAGTGATATTTCAGAGTGAACCCTTTGAAGAGGTGATTTTCATGGCAAAGGCTTATGCTTGTGCTTGTAATCGAGTTATCACAGTTCACTAAGCAATCATGCATAACCCGAGTCACTACAACTCTCTTCCTTATAAGCTAAACTACATTAACCTCACATTTGCTGTAGCCTAAGAGAAATACAGGGACTCAATGATCAAGCTCCTTGTTGAGATGTTTCTACTAAAACAGTAGAAACAGCTTCACTTTAAAATGTTTTTAAACCATGGATTTTTTAAAACCATGGATTTTTTAAACTGGATTTTTTTTTAAAACCATCCATTTTTTAAACTGTTTTTTTTTTTTAAAGCATACAAGAAAAGCTTCCAAGAGGCTTTTATCCAGTGATTAATGAAGTCCACAGAAGTCTCCTTGAGTGGCTTCATCTGTACAAATGCACCAAAGCAAGCCATGATGTACAAAAAAAAAAAAGCTTAGGAAACCTTACAGATTTTTGTTTTCTTTAGATGGTAAACTGATGGCTTGTTTTTTCAATCTAGGAAAAAATACCATAATTATTCAAACACTGTAAAAACATCAATCTGATGTTTTTCTGAGTTTGTGTAGTGTTGTTGTTGTTTTTCATGTGTGTTTTTTCTTTTAAGTGGGAGCTTGAGTAATCTAGTTAGTATAGTGAGGAACAGTGGAAAGCATGAGGTTGCTGGAGTTTGTGGTTGTCTTAAGGTTATTTTCAAAATTTTATATATATGCATATATGTAAATATAAATATATATAAAACATAGTTTTATATATATATATATATAAATATATATATCAGGCCCCCTGAAACACAGTACATTATAAGAGCATGACCTTGTAAGAGTAAGAGAGAATTTGTCTGCTGTTCTGTAACCTGCCATACAAAGGCATTGATTTTTGTTTTATATTCTCCTGGTTTTCTCAGTTAAAGAATCAGCCAAGCTAGATGCAATGCTCACCTCTTTAAATTTGTTCCACCTTTTGTTTCTGATTTTTTCCACTCAATTATATAAATATTTTTACAGTTCATATTTGAAAACAAGAAAGAAATATTTTCTTAGGAAAAACAAGCATGACAAAGATTATAAAAATTATAAATACAACTTTCCTTAGAGGCTGACACTTGCAAAGATGAGTTCAAAGAGTTTGACGCTCAAATAATTTCTAACATGTAGTAAGAGAACCAATTTTCTTTTGTCAAATATGCTTCAAGATTAATTTATTAACAGAAAAGTTATCCTTAATAGTATGTAGTGAGTTTTCTTTTAAGGTATCAAAGGAAAACATTTAAACTCTCTTTATGCAACTGCAGAATGGATTTGTATCCAAATTTCTCAAGCACTAAGATGTATTCACATGTTCACAGTCTGGGCTAAGCCAAATATATTCTTCCAGTATCTAGTGAATTTATATAAAAGATATAGAAAGGAGTCTCAGGTATCACTCTGAGCTGATGGTGAAACTGCTGCTCAGTTTGCACCAGTAATCAAAGAAAACAAAGGGGCAAAGGAATAGCAACAAGAAATCACACACACAAAAAAGTAATATTACAGGTCTGGTCCCTTTCTTCTAAAAGGGGCATTGGAGGAGGCAGGTGATAATTACTGCATGTTTTCTAATGGAAAATGAAAGTTAAAAAGGTTAAGAAGATGAAACATCTGAGGGAAACAATGCAAGACAGATTGCTTGTTTTTACAGTACATGGTTCAGGACCTATTCAGTGAGCAATGAAAAATAAATTGGAAAATAATGGAAAGTTTTTAAAAAGCATAACTAAAACTGTAGAATTCATTTGCAGAAATTAGAATTAATTAATGTTTTAGGATTAGATATTTAAATGTATGGTAACATTCCAATTTAAATTAAGCAAGAGAAATAAAAAAGCAAAAGGCTACAGCTAATAGGAGATATAAAATTACTCTAAGAAGCTAGGTAGTCTATAATTGGCCATTACATCATTATTTCACCTTCTTTTGTGATATACAGATAATTTACATAGTCAATACAATGCTCTGTTGGGATCATTGTTCAGTCATGCTATCATAATTTTAGAGGTTGCAGTGAGAACTATCAACTGACCTAAAATACAGTAGAATTGGGGAAATCCCACCACTACTAGGAGAAAAAAAATAAAAATAAAGAAAAATCAGACTCACAGACTTCCAGAAAAAGTACCAAAAGCCCTAAGTTTTCTCCATACAAGGGAGCTTTTCAGACATAAATTGGAACGTTATGCCTAGTGATGATCATTGGGAAACTGTGCTGAACTTCCTTTGCTCTTTTTAGAAGCTTTACTGAATTTTATTAACTCAGTTTTGCAAAGTTGTTATATAGTACAAGTTTCAGCCTCTTTTGATCATTCACATTGGCTAATAAGGTTTAGAAATGGGTGTTAGTAAGACAGAATAAAAATGGAACAATAGAGCAATAGGAGGAAGAGAATCAACATGTCTGGCAAGTTTGTGTATTTTCTGTGACAGCTGGGTTGGATTATTTAAAATTTTAAAAAGTTAATAAGTCATCTTTTAGATGTTTTCAAACTATATTGCTAAAAGGGGTGAGCCTTGTGGTACAAACTAATGGGCTGAGGAAATGAAGTCCAAATGAAGTGGGTGATGTTGACACGTGGGATGTAGAAGGTGATGAAGAGATGATCACTCTGGAAAGCAAAATTGTTCACAGTTCTAAGACAATTTTTTTTCAAATTTAGAAGTGACAGAAAATTGTAACACATCATACAGCTTTCACTGTCATTAAGTTACTCGGAACTACTTTAAAAATATGATTTTGAAGGCAAAGATTTTTTTTTTTTTTTTTTTTTTTTTTTTTTTTTGAATGAAAGATCACAGAATGCTAGAATTGTAAAATTTCCTGAGTTGGAAAGACCCATTAGGATCATCAAGTTCAACTCCTGGCTCCACACAGTACCACCCAAAAATCTGACCCTTATGTTTGAGAGCATTGTCCAAATTCTTCTTGAACTGCAGCAGGCTCAGTGCCATGACCCTGGGGAGCCTGTCCCAGTGCCTGACCACCCAGAGTGAAGAACCTTTTCCTGACACCCAGCCAAACCCTCCCCTGTCCCAGCTCCATGCCATTCCCTCGGGTCCTGTCGCTGTTCCCAGAGAGCAGAGCTCAGCGCCTGCCCCTCTGCACCCCACATGAGGGAGCTGCAGGCCACCATGAGGCCTGCCCTCAGCCTGCTCTGCTCTGGGCTGAACAAACCAAAGGACCTCAGCTGCTCCTCATAGGTCATCCAGAGAAGGGCGACGAAGCTGGTGAGGGGTCTGGAGAACAAGTCTTACGAGGAGTGGCTGAGGGAGCTGGACTTGTTCAGCCTGGAGAAGAGCAGGCTCAGAGGCGACCTTATTGCTCTCTATAGTTACCTTAAAGGAGGCTGTAGCGAGGTGGGGGTTGGTCTATTCTCCCATGTGCCTGGTGACAGGATGAGGGGGAATGGACTAAAGTTGTGCCAGGGGTGTTTTAGGTTGGATATTAGGAAGAACTTCTTTACAGAGAGGGTTGATAGGCGTTGGAATGGGCTGCCCAGGGAAGTGGTGGAGTCACCATCCGTGGAGGTCTTTAAAAGACGTTTAGATGTAGAGCTTAGTGATATGGTTTAGTGGAGGACTTGTTAGTGTTAGGTCAGAGGTTGGACTCGATGATCCTGAGGTCTCCTCCAACCTAGACAATTCTGTGATTCCCCTCTCAACCCTTCACCATGTTTTTAGCCTTCCATTGGATGATCTCCAATCACAGAATCATTAAGGTTGGAAAAGACCTCCAAGATCATCTGGTCCAACCATCCACCTACCATCAATGTCACCAGTAAACCATGTCCCTAAGCACGACATCCAACCTGTCCTTAAACACCCCCAGGGACGGTGACTCCACCACCTCCCTGGGCAACCCGTTCCATTGCCTGACTACTCTTTCTGAAAAGAAATGTCTCCTAATTTCCAACCTGGAACAAGGTTCCTCTCCTGGAACAACTTCACTCCATTCCCTCTAGTCCTATCATTAGTTATCTGTGAAGAGGACAACCCCCAGCTCCCCACAACCTCCTTGGTAGCTGTAGAGAGCAATAAGGTTTTATGTCTTTTTTATGTTGTGGTGCCCAAAACTGTACACAGGAGATGTTGACAATGCTTTCTTCTGTACTGATCCAATACTAGATCACGGACTCCTATTTTACAGCCACTTCTGCTCAATTTTACCATGAACAGCACCATCAGACCTACACTTTTTTTTTTTTTTTTCCAGCCCCACATTTAAAATGATGTGACTTTTAGCTTCCTCCTCCTTCATGATCAAAACAAATAAATGACAAAATAGACAAATAAAACCAATACAACTCTGGAGCTGTGGACTATAGGTCTTGGAGAGGTTTTACCTTTAAATATTTTAGATGGGTTCTGAAATACATACTGGGGAAAACTGGACATTTTCCTAAACAATGTCAATTGACATTTTACCCTTTGTTTCCATTGCACGTCAGGATTTCACTCAAAACCTTTATGCAGAACTGAATAAATGCTCACAGAGGTGCACAAGTGATTGATTGCCAACGTAGATGAGGGCTAGTTAGAAGGTAAAAAATTTGCAGGACCAGCTTCTTGTCCAGCCAACAGCAGATACTGCAGATGTTGCCACTCTCTCCGTCCTGTGGCCCTGTGGTTTATTTGCAGCTAATCATTCCTTAAGAAGAGTGAAATTAAAACCAGCTCTGCAATTTGCTTCATGATTTGCAAAACTGTTCTGTAGAAATTAGTGCAATGAGTGGATTTGCCCCAGGCATCTATCTGTAATATTTCTCTGACCTACATATCCAACTCAAACAGTGCGCCCTCCTTGCAACGGGTTGGGTCAGATTGAGTGACATATTGTCACTGCCAGCAGCAGAGTCACTCCTCTGTTTAGTATTTCCTTAAAGGCTAAAACTTTAAAACTTACTAAAATGATACATGATAAATGCTTAATCTGTACTATGGCCTGTACTGTTTTGTATTTAAGATCAGATTCTCTTGCATTACAAAACCAAGAAGTAGCCTTGTATTTTATTTATCTAATTCCTCCTCATATAACATCCTCACAACCCCTGTCACAGTCTATATTTTTGTCAGCTGAATTTACCTATAACAGAACAAGGATGAAGCAGCATAGGAGCAAAAGTTGTAAAGGGCCAAGAAAGAGATAAGGCTGGAAGAGTCCCTCTTCTCTGCACTGGAATGAGCCAGCCACACCTGTACCACAGCTTTGAGGCTGTGGAGATCCTATCAGGAGAAGAAGCAGCACCACTCCACATCACTGCATTTTTGCATATGTTTCCAACAGCTTCCCAGACAAAAGACAAGCTGTGAAGGGAATGTGAGAAACAGAAATAACAGGCAAATGCCAAGCAGTGACCAGGCAGGCTCTGCCAGCTGACCCTCTGACCTGAGGTGCATCCTCAGCACATTCAACTTAACACATAGCAAAAGCTCCCACAAACATTTCTACCTTGAGGAAAAATCACATCTTGAAAAAAGACTGATGTGTAATGGTCAAAAGTTTGCTGATCTTCAGGTGTGATAGTCCACTGACAATGACAGTGCTGTTATACACCAGTTTGTTTCAACATTACTTTTATTTGGTGGATCAAATACAGTTCTGTCACTGTGGTGACTAATGGCTCTGCATCAGATGATATATTCCACCAAAAACAAAAAACAAAAAACAAAAAACAAAACAAAAAAAAAAAAAAAAGAGGGCAAAACATATGAGACAGCTAGTTATCAGGCAGTTTTTCCTTGTATGCATTCAGTATAGTATGCAAAATGCTCATCAATTTTAAAAGCCTTTTGTAGTTACAGTGATAATCAGGGACTAAGGTTTGGGATATTTTTTTAGTAGTTATTTTAGGATAATTGCTACTTTCAGATGTTTCTTCTACAATATATTCAAATAATATGCACAGAGAAATGTGCATCTCAGACTCAAGAAAAGTCTTGCTTTAGGGTTAATATTGCAGCTATGTGATTAATTTGCAAAATAGTTTACAAGTTCGGAGATATTTTTATTCGAAACAGAGAATATGTACAAAAATGGCCTGTCATGGTAATAAATTCATTCAGTTACCAGAGCCGTTCCTAGAAACATGGAAATCATATGCGCACCAGGAAAATAACTATATATATAACTTTCATATGCCAAGTTTTGTAATACATATATATTTATTATATATATTTATAGGAAAAAGAGAGAGAAAGAAAATGATCTTATGTGCCCTAAAAGACTTCAAACAGAAGAAATTCAATATTCTAATAGCAGTAACCCATAAAATCCAATAAACTCTATCATCTTACACATCTTGTATTAAGTATGACTTTATTAAATTGCACAAACTTAAGTACTTCTCTTGACCAGTTCACAGATATTTAAATGGAATTATTTATGTAACTGTGTAGAGTTCAATTATTTGCTTTCTTTAGTTAGAAAGGAGAAGTTATATAAATCATCACTGGGATAGCTCTGTCCTTTGAAATATAAATGCAGCTGTGCACAACTAGCAAAGAAGGATTGCAGTTCCCTGCCAATTTGGATTTTCTACATTCATTCCCAGTTACTGATGCAAAGGTTGTAAACACTATCAGCATACTTCCATGTAAGCTGTCTGTGTAAATCTAGGGCCAAACAGCAACAGGCTTCAAATCTTAGTTGCTGATCTTAGAGTTGCTTAAAATACCACTGAAAATAAGTTTTCATGAGTTATTTTTGGTTTGGTCCTATATAAAGCATATTCAGAAATTCTCACACAGCTTAACTAGCAACTTTGAATGTCTCATGACTTTTTATGATCTTGTTTATACTGAAATAGTGAAGTTATTTATGCATTGCTCAGTTTATATTGGCAGTAGTATGGAGAGATATTAATCTATTGATGCCTACATCCTTTTGTATACTCTATCACAATATGTATAAAAAATATGTGATTAAATAGGTTCAGACTCTTTGGGGTTTGACTCTTAAACCTAGGTTTACACATGACTCAATGGCTTAGGTACCATATAACAATTTGTAATTTAGTATTCCAAAGTAAAACCCATTTCTTTGCACACTGTAATTATTTTCCATGTTATACTGGCCCAATACCTTTACAGCTCAGTGGGTGCTCACGGCCTGCAAGGTCAACATCCCTGTTCCTGATGGATGTTCTAGGGGAATCGTTAAGGATATTGAGGGAAAAATCACATTATTCAGCCTACCTGTTGACTCCATTTCAAAACAATATCAAAATGTTGAAAACATCCCTTTCCTGGGTTTCAGCACCTTCTTTTAAAGACAATTCCTGTGGTGCTTTCACTGTTCATACAGTTTCAGCCCTCTCCTCATCTATCTATTACATTATTTTCTGTTATCTGTCAGCTTATGCATCCTTGACACTGGCAGTATTTCTTTTCAGTACTGTTGTCCTGAAAAAGTATGAAGAAAGAAGGAAAAATACTGAGAACAATACACTGGGAAAACCCTTATATGTAAAAGGCTGTGGCACAAAGTAACAATCTTGCTGGGTAGAATAAAAGCTAGTGGGGTTCAACTGCAACTTGAATTTTTTTTTAGAGCAATAAAGCAGTACAGGCTCTGGGAGATGGGAAGGTTTCTTCTTGGGTTATTTTCAGGAGTTGTACAAAGGTGGTTTGGATACAATTAATCTTTCTCCAATGAGGCACTAGGTGGCTGCTGTTGATCTCCCATGGCTTTGCACAATGCTCTTCTGGGGCTCGCATGTTTGAGCTTCTGGAGTAAATCATTGGGACAAGGCAGGATAAAGCCAACAGAATCACAATGCAACTATGAACAGCCAGAAGCTGCATGGCAGGTAGGAACATAATTTCTCCAACTCCTTTGAAGTGCCCCTGAATCCCTATGGCCCTGCCTGGGAGTGAGCTGCAAACTGGGAACTCCCAAGCCACAGATCAGACACAGCTGTTTCTTCCTCCGTGTGGAATAACCTGCATTTCAGTGCCTTTAATCTTTCATCCTTTTCTCTTTTTTCCACACTGTAATCAAAGCTTTTCAGTGCAATTTTCTTAACTGACAGGATACAAGAGATAATTGTTGAACTTTTGAGTGATTTCACCTAGAAAAACCTCTCTTCTGTGAATCTATGTATTTGTGGCTCTAACAGGAGGAAGCTGAAGCAGCTGACCATTTTTTACATGTTCAGAACTGATTTTACCCTGAAATTCTTTTACAGTGCATCAAAAGAGAGTCTTAGCTGTGGTTTTTTTTGTTTGTTTGTTTGTTTGTTTGTTTGTTTTGTTTTGTATTTTTTCTAGCTACCACTCTTTCAAATGTGGCAAACTGCTCTCAACTATATTTTTCCCACAGACAGTATATGACAGTGTTCCTCTTGACTGTGATGGAAAAAGGAAAAAAAAAAAAAAAAAGGAAATCAATGGGAACAGAAAAAATGTTTTAATTAGTATCTAGAATTTACAGTGCTGAACATATTGATCTGGAAAGTCTCCTAGTAATTACACATGAAACCTACAACATATAAATGACACAGTACTGAGCTACACTGCCCTTTAATTTCATGTGGCAAAAAATAAATAAATAAATAAATAAAAATAATAAGTACTGCTGAATAATTTTATTCTCTTTGCTTGATTTTAGTGGCAGCAGCAATTTTGGTATATATTCTGGAGTGAGAGACTCCAGTTTGTATCATTGGGACTGGACCACGGGGTACTGTAAATGAGTGCCTTATTAGGGTATAAGGGAGGGAACTTGACCATTAACCATGGAGAACTTTCAAAGCACCTTGCTGTGTGCTAGAAATTTGGTATGCACATGTTTAGTCTTCCCAAATGGGTCACTATAGTATAGACTCAAGCAACAAATACCATGCTGAAAATAAACAGAAAACAGTGTCTCTGTTATATATTCCAAATCCTAACATCTGCAATCCTAACACCACATGACAAGTGGTGGAGTTGTGCTGGTGTGAGAGATGTTGTGATGGGAAATAGTGCAATGTGCCTGTGGGGAGGCTGATAAAACTCCAGAACCCATCTACAGACCCTGCTCGTCCTCACCTGAGAACAGAGCAGCGGGACTCCTGAGGAGCTACTCTCATCTCTGCTTGTCATCTCAAAGTCTTTTTCTCCCCTTGGAGATGACATTTGGAATCAAAGGAGAGACCTGATGACTCTTTCCCTGACACAGATTGTCATACAAGGCTGCTTGGAATCAGGGAAGCTGGCCATCCTTATCAGAGCCAAAGCTAATCACTGTGCTTCTGAGCAACAATATGCATATTTTTTAACCTCAGTCTAAGCTGGGAATGCAGCACCTCACAGGGCACATGAACAGGGAGGGGGTTAGACCTTTGACATTCCTAGCTTAATTTGCCAAGTAAATCCCACCACAATTTGTCCTTAGGACATGGAAAATGAGGAAGGTATATTACTATGTGCCTTACATACTTAACTGCTAATGCTGTTCGAAGCTGGAGCCCACTTCAGTATCAGTTACCCAGGTGGTAACTTCAGAACGCAGTTATCCTGATGGAAGGGGCCTTCTCTCTCTGTACTGTCATTTCGTTTCATTTTTACTGTTATAAAAGGCATTCTGTAGTGTGAATGTGACCAATCCACACTTTATTGGCCCCAAAAGCACAAAAGTCCTCACATTGATAAATGCGGTGAATAATTGGTAAATATTAAGAATTATCTTCACTCGCCAGTGGCATTTCGACAGCTGCTGACAAATCTGAATGACCAAAGGACTTAGGAAAATAATAAAAAAATTTAAAAAAAAATAATAATAGTAATAAAAAAAGACAAAACCTTCATAGAATCATAAATAGTTTGGGTTGGAAGAGATCTTGTTCCAACCCCCCTGCCATGGGCAGGGACTCCTCCCACCAGACAAGGTTGCTCAAAGCCCCATCCTGGCTGACCTTAAACACCTCCAGGGATGGGGCCTCCACAGTTTCTCTGGGCAACCTGTGCCAGTGCCTCACCACCCTCTGAGTGAAGAATTTCCCCCTAACATCTAATGCAAATCTCTCCTCTATGAGTTTTAAACCATTCCCCCTTGTCCTATCATTATCTGCCCAAGTAAAAAGTAGTTCTCCATCTTTTTTATAAGCCCCCTTTATGTACTGAAAGGCCACAATGAGATCTCCTGTGAGCCTTCTCTTCTCCAGGCTGAACAACCCCAACTCTATCAGCCTTTCTTCATAGGAGAGGTACTGCAGCCCTCTGATCATCTTTGTGGCCCTCCTCTGGACCTGCTCTAAGAGCTCCACATCCTTCTTTTGTTGGGGACCTCTGACCTGGATTTAGGACTCTGTCCCAGAACTGGACTCAGGACTTTGAATACATTAAAAGAGCATAGGTTTATATTAGATATAAGGAGGAAATTCTTTTCTATGAGCGTGGTGAGGCACTGGAGCTGGTCTTTAAAGACCATAAATGAAGTGCCATTTTTTTGCAACAAGGTTCACACAGAGATGAAATCTGCCTCAGTCAAATTCATTTGCAACTGCTCAGTACTCTAATGATCACCTTCCTATTTTACATGTTACAGAAATTAATTTTAAATAGAAAAATATGACATACAGAGAGAGAAATGAACCTAAGAATTATCTAAATTATTCTTTCACTGTCTATCTTGACATTGCCTATTTGTCAGATATATCAGGGTTGCTGGAGCCACAGTTATAATCACTCTGCACTAGGAATATCAGGCTGCTCAGCTGAGAAATGTGGGCATTTTGCATGAAGACTGAGAGAAATAAGTAATATCTGGATACCATGGTGATAAGCGAATGATAGCATTACATTACTTCCCACCAAAGGTACTGCCCCAGCTAAAACAAGGCCTAGATTCAAGTCTTTGTTTCCAAGGTCGCATAATTAAATTTTAGATCAAGATGAAAAAAAAAATAGTATTTTCCTAAAATAAAAATCATCCTCCAAATTCTGTTGAGATTCTGGCTGTTGTTGTGCCTGTGTAACTTTGCATACATTAGTCCTGGGTTTATGTCACTATAATGGTGATAAAACCCTAGTCCTTTACACTTCCAAGAAGAAATGTGAAGTTTATGCTAAGCTGAGATGTGAAATATTGAAACTCTCCTGGCAATAAAGAATGCTCATAGGAGGAAAAGTCTTATGGGCTTGCCAAGGCACTGAGAAACATCTTGCATAAGTCGCAGACATTGCCATGCTTGAATGGGTGCTGTTGGAGCTCCTGCACCACCCCATCCCATGCCCTTCCAATTTCCCCTATGCCCTGCAGATCATGCCTGGCTGAGGTGAGAGCACAATGGCTCCAACTTCTCTGGAGCCCCAAGCAGGCACGAGCAGGGGGTAGAGGAGGTGAAGGCAGAGAAGCAGAGAAGATGGGATGGAGAAAGTACAGCACACATTTTAGCTGTCACAAGTTTTCAGCACTGCAGGTTATCAGAAATGCTTTTTCTTAAATATTTCTGTAGTTTCATATTACATACACAAAGAATCAAGGTGTTGTATCTTCAGTGCATTGACAAAGCCTACTTTGTGGTCAGCTAACCAGTCTTATTTTCAAGCACAGATAATGGTGTGAAAGACTATGTTGAAGGAAAAAAGGCCTTTACTCTATTTTTCCCCTTCATAATTTACTTAAATTAGTATTAGTTTCATGGCTGGAGATGCTGCGTAAATGTTATTACTGCTATTCATAGCATACGATCAATCTGCTTATATGGTTTCTTCTGATGGTAATGTGCAAATAGCATGTCTCATGTTTTGAAAATCACTTGACTTACATGTAATTTGTACAATGCTTTCAGACCCTTCCAGTCAGAAAAGATGTTATAAATACAAGCTATTGTTTCCATGTGTTATTTTCTTCAAGTGAGTATAGCCTATCTAGACTCCAACCTTCATGAATCTCTCTGTTGATTCTTAATACAAAGGCAGACACTAAAATATGATGTTAATTATTTCCATTACAAACAAAGATAAGACTATTCAGTACATGGGTTTTTCCTTAAAAAAAAAATAAAATAAAATAAAATAAAAAATCACTCTTTCTAGTTATGGATTTATCTAAATATGGTTTTAAAAATATTTAGCAATAGAATAATTAGTATTTTTCTCACAGAAAAACTCATTGGCTATTATTGCTAGATTTTTAGTGAGCACTTATTAGTAAGAATAAAATAAGTAAAAAATATGAAAGTAGTAGGCTAGAACATGTGGACATGACTAGCAAAGAGTTGAAATTTATGGGATCAGTCCCTAAAACCCTGTGTTTGGACAAATGAGTATTTACAATCCATTTTCATTCACTTTTGTATCTCCACAGGAAATTGCTCTTTTTTTTTTTTTTTTTTTTTTTTTTTTTTAGTAGTATCCTTATCTTTATTTTAAGATAATGAGACCATAACAACAAATATCATTTTGTTGCAGAATATTAATTCAGCCATTGCAGAACTTTTGTATTTGCTAATGCTTTCAGCCACTGACCATGTTTTGGGTTCCATAGAGCAATGTATGCACAATTTTCAAATAGTTTATCTGGGAGGACAGGAATGACAGAACCTGTTTGTTTTACCAATATTCCTGAGAGTAAATCAACCTAAAATCTGACTCTTAATACATCCACAGAGTTCTATACCAAACTCCTGGACCCTGGTCCCACTTTCCTCTAAAAAAAGCCAGTGCTCAAGTGTATCAGAGCTAGAAACTTTTCAAGAGTTAAAGTATGCTTTGTACTCAAGACTCATTAAGTACACACAGGCTGTTGCATTTTGATACACCATCAGTCTCCCAAAAAGTTCCCAGGCAGAGTCCAGGAGTTGGGACAAACCAAGGACCATTCCTGATAAGCAATTTCTCATTTCTCTGTCATGGCTTACTGTTGAGCACTGTGATGAGTTAGGGCATCTTGGTAGTAGGACATCTTCCCCCACTTTTTGGAGACACTTATGCACAGCATCGCTGTGCCTCAGTAAATGTTATGCAAAACTTTCTGGTTATGTTATGGTTATGGAGCTGAAAAGGACATAAAAGCTTCCAGTTTCGCACTTGTCACAGTTCTCCAGTTTGCTAGCCTCTAAGAATTTTCTATTGGATACACAGACTCCTATGCAAGGCAGAACCTGATGACAAAAAAAAAAAAAAACACAAAACTTTTCCTAGATACTTCCGTGTATCTTCTGAAGTAACATACAACGCCCCAGCAATCAGACACAAGCCAAAGCCCATTACACTAACCACAGTGCTGCACTTTCAGGCTGAGGAGAGCCATCCTTTGGTTTGCCATGTTTTTCATATTGAACTCACTAAAAGAGATGCCTAAAAGAAAAGGGCTTTCTTAATACTTTGTCATTGTCAAGTGTCAGGGTAGCAGGATGTGACTCATTTTGAACCAGAAGAAAAAATCGAGAGAGAAAGTAAATGCTAAAGTTCCCAAGTTCAGCACTCCAAAAATGACTTTCAATTTGACAAGCATGAGTGGAAAAAGCTCTTCACCAGACTCTGAACTGCAGCTCTGCTTAGCTCAGGAGCTGCAAAGCACAGGTCAGGTCAGTGAGATATGCAACAGAGAGAAAACAGAGAATACTGACGAGTCATTTACCTCAAAAGAATAAAAGAGAGGAATCATTCTGACATGAATCTTAAAAGCCTGATGAGCATTTTGTTCTTAACTGGACTAAAAGAGGAGAGGATATAATTATAAAAAATGGTGTAGAGCCCCAGGAGGAATCTGGAAGACTCTTAGAGAACCTGTACATGAAAAACATGAAACACTAAAACTACTATAGTATTATTGAAGAAGTTCCCTGGGGATCTCTCAAATACACAATTCAAGCCATTCCCTATGAATAAAGCTGTTGCTATTCTCCATGGAATCTCCAGTGGGGCATAAATCAAAAGCGTGAAAGCAAAAGAAGATTATTCATTTCTTAAATGGGCGCCATCTTTGCCTAGAACAACACAGAATAACCTGTTAACCCCCTGAACAAGGTGATCAAAGGAAGCAGTGATTTCTAAGTAACCTATTGCTGGATAAAGGAACTGTCTTGCGACACTGATAGTTTTTATGGGTTGCAAGTTGCAATATATGTTCAAGCTCTTAATCTAATTAATATATATTTCTAACGTGAATTCACAAATGACATGAATTCTTGTCGCAGTTCTCCACACATTTGTCACTTTAATTTCAAAACCTTTGTAAAGAAAAATCAGCTTTTCTATAAGGGAGAGACAGTTTGCACTGTTGGGGGGGGGTGGGCAGGGGTCAGGAGTACTGCTGGGTTGTAGTCAAAGGAATACCTATATTTTGGGCAGAAGCAACTGCAGCTTTAGAACAGAAATGCAGCATGATAATACTCAGTTTAGCTGCATACAATAGTTAAGGAAAACAGCAAGGATTGGTCACTTTCTGAATTTAGGGTGATATCCATAATATCTTAAATGAAGCTAACAGCATGCAGGTAAAATATTGTAACCAAACCTATATAAAAAATACATTTTACTTGTCCTCTGGGCATTTTCATCTTCACACACCAATCTATCTTCCAGTTAGATTACTAACATTTCAAATATGTCAGCAGTTTTCAAGGAATCATTGTGCCTTTTAAAGTAAGTAGCTTCAAAAAAATTATTCTCCGAAGGTCATTAGTAATATAGTAGTTCATTCTTCATGTTGGTGAGATGGAGACTTTTTGAGCTAGCACATGTTTATTTTATTTTAAACTAGAGGAACCATCTAGGCTCACTGAAAATTAAGGATGGCTGTCCAGGCTATCAAAGTGGGGCTGGGGGATTTCCCTTCCTACTACAACTGTAGCAATGAATAAGAGACCATGGCCAGAGGATTTACAAAGATCTTCATTAAAGCTACTGAGTTTTCCATGAATTAGAACAACTCTAGAGCAAATTATTTAATAGTATGATGAAAAGTAGGTAAGTAGATATATTTTTCCCAAGCACAATTAAACCACTGTGACATAAGGTAGACCAGCAAAACATGCACAAGCAGGAATCTTCATGACCTCTCCTTTTAGCTTCCACCACAGGCCTGAGCTATGAATTCTCACAATCATACCCAGCCAAGTGGTGTTATTGGCAAACAGAATGGAAAAGGAAGGTGTATTAACCTCTTAGAGTATATGGGGCATGTATTTACATCTGACTGTCTATTATGGAACTGGTAACATAATTTACAGGCCTGTGTTTTCCTCAACCTTGGTAGGCTCCCTAAATGAATTTGACCAAAGAGATTGTCCAAGTGGCCAGCAACTGAGTATAAAATACCCAGGCTAGGCTAGAAAGAAGTGAGCACCCAAGCAGGAGAGCTGTAGCTGAGCTGCCGTGGGCTAAGGCTGCCAAAAATCTGCATTGACCACAGGCAATGGGACACAGCCTGGCCTCCCGGCTGCAGTCCAAAGGCACAGGAAGGTGTAAAACTTCCACATTCTGTGAGGAATACTCAAAGGGCTTGCCTAAAAATCCCCCAGTACACTGGAAAGAGGTATCTAGAGCTGGTGTGAAACTACGCCTCTGAGTAGAGCTCAGGCCTCACAGAGTAACCTGGCAGTTAAAACACAACAAGCATCAGGCCTAGTTTTGTTAATTTTTTTTTGGTCTGGGATGGGATGTTCAAATTCTACCTTCTCAAAACAAATTTGGACAAAGCAGCTACATCTTTCTACATCGCTTAGGCTTCTGGAGACATGTCCCAGATGCCTTTGTGACCTTCACCTCTTTAAATTAAAGAAAAAATTGTCTGTCTAGGCCTAACTAGGAGTTCCTGTGTTGCCAGCTCTACTGTTCAGATCATGACTCAAACCTGAAAATCATGAGACAGAGAAATTGTCTTCTATTCTAGGGGGAGGCAGGAGGGGAAAATAATCAAATTTCATTAATAGTCTTTGTAGCATTCTAACTCACCTCCCTTTCTGAAGGAGCTGCGGTCACTGTTGTTTAACATATTTTCTTGCTAATTTCTCAGAGGAAGAGTCTATGTTATTCTCTTCAGACAATGGAATACAATGCTCATTTTCAATTACTCAGTTGATTTCTTTCTTAGTTTCTTTTTTCCAGTGTGTAAAATTTCTTTCCAGATTTCCCCCTCACCTCCATACTTTCCCTTGTCTGCAAGTGAGCCACTCTCACAAGACAGTCCATCAGAGTGCTTCACTTTCTTCTTCTCTTACACTCTTCTCTCCTGCCTTGGATCCTCTTTCACCTACCCTCACTGACTATGAGTACATCTGTAATTTACACTGAAGATACATTAGTGAAAAAGAATCATACTGATCCTCCAACCAGCAGACAGTCCTCTGCAGTCCCAAACAGCCCCCGTGCCCACAACCCCAGGACATGAGGTCAATACAGTGGCATTTCTATAAACTGACTGATGTTTTAGAGAGTCTGCAAACCTCAAATTTAGGGCGACATCTTGCAATCACTTCCATTTCTTTAGAAGTTCCTGGCATGGAACATGACTGTTTTTTTTCTGTAGAATCCTGCAAAAGTTGACATGAATGAAAAATGAATGAGTGTTTTGATCTTGGCTGCTGCTTTTTGCTGCTATATCTAGAAGTGGGGATGATGGTGTGTATAGAACACCCCCTGTTTGCTCTTTGCTGTGAAGCAGTGTGATTGCACAGGATGTCGATCCTACTCACACTGGCTTACCTCTGCCCCAGCACTATACTGAAATGCACGTGCTCTACATCATTTGGTGTTCTGTAAAAGCACCCACAGTGATGGCTGCAGAATGACCAACAGCCAGGGGAAAAAAAAAAGGTATTATCAGGGATTAGTAGACGTGGAAAGACAAACAGTACCTGGAAATTTATCCACTTTTGTCAGCCTGTGTCATTTTTAGCTGAATTGGAAAGAAAATTGCTAAATGAACTTTTGGCTTGGATTGAAAAAGGATACCTGAAAAATAGCTTCTAAATAAGAACAAATGGAGCTTAATAGAGTTGTGAGTCAAGTTGTTGGAAGAGAAAGAGAAAAGATTTCTTTTTATAACAGTAATGATAATTCCACTAGCATAAGTATCTCTTGATGCTTGATTGAAGGTAGTACTCAAACAGACAAATGTCTGCATCATTAGAGACATAATAATCACCCATAAATTTGGGGTATATTCAAAAAATTGAATTTCATCAGATCAGCCATGCAAACAGAAAATTCTTCAAATCAGTCTGCCTTCATCTTGCTCTGTACCCACCTATGAAGGCAATAGGCAGCCATCAGCTCTTCAACTTGTCTTTTATTTTTCTCTTTTTAAGGCAATTTTGCAGATGTGTCAGGCCACTGCACTACCATTATGTATGCTGTGGTATAAGTGGGAAAGTGGTGGGAGACATTACTGCCCGCAAAGAACCAGAAGGAACAAGTCCCAGAAACTTATGGTAAGAGCCCCTATGCCCTGCCTGCCCCCTATCCAGTCGCCTGTGCCTGAGGTTCACAGTGCAGGGTCCAGCAAGCCCCACCGATATCACAGAGCTCCCAGCACACAGGACTATCCCACCCAGCTGCAATTACAGCTCCAACTGGCTTTCCTTTCATTTTTTTCCTTTGACCTACAACAGAGAGAAGAGAGCAGAAAAGACTGTGCCTGTGAGCAGAGGTATACTGTAATTTATTCTTTCTGTTATTGCTTTTCTTTTTTTTTTTTAACTTTTTCTCAGTTTTGCAATCTTAATCTTTGCTTTGCTAGTATAATTCTTCCTTTTTATTTAAAAGTGTATACGTTATAAATTCTGCTCAGCACAGTGCAATAGCAAGGTTTATGAGCATGGTGGTGCTGACAGTCTTTGGGTCTCCAGGTGACCTTACATTGAAGTGGACGAAGCACTGGGTTGAGTTTATACTGACAGGTCACACAGTGATCTAGAAACACACACAAAACAGATCTGAAATTATTGCTGAGGAGAAATTGAGAGAAGCAAGAGAAACAAGAAACAAGGATCAAAATGGCAATAATAGCCTGAAAAGAGTTTTTCTGAAGAAAAAATGTGCATCTATGAGAAAGGGATTTACAGCACAAATAATACAAGGGGCTTCCTTCCCTGTTAAAACATTTTACAACTGCCATCAAGAAAACAAAACCAAGAAAGCCAAGAAAAGGAAGGAGGAAATAAAATACGCAATTATTCTTTTCTTTTCAAAGTAGTAAGTAATTGACAAAGCAATGTGAGGATCAGATACCTTTGCAGTTATGGTTTTGTGCTAGCTGTTATGTCTCCTTCCTGAAATGCAACGAAATTGGCTCTAAAGCCCACCCAAATTTCTGGGGGAAATGAATAGTATGTCTGAGACCTTCCCTTCTCTAACCCACATGTTCCCTGAAATTTTAAGTCTTCAGGAAATGAGCAGGGAATTAAAAAAAAAAAAAAAAAAAAAAAAAAAAAAAAAAAAAAAAGTTACATTTTTCAGTTAAAAGTTAACGCATTCAGTGAAGTTGCAGCTGTCTGTTAATTCAGAGTCCTCCTCTGCTCTTCTTTCTCATTTCTGGGGTGGGGGAAGTCCAGCTTAAATCCAGATATGGTATGATGCATCCTCATAGCCTTAGATGACCTGAGTGCTATGAAAACCTCATTTTGGTCCTCCCCACCTTCACCCCCATGGTGATATCCAAGCTCAAACCCTCTCCTTGGTCCTTGCCTGAGCTATACTTCATGTATGTCAGTACCCTCATGCACCCTACTGACCTTGACCTGCTGACTTGACTTCCCAGCTTTAACTTGGACATTCTCAACATAATGGACTAACTGGTGGCCACTGGAATCTCAGCTGAATCAGATTAAAATCACCAAACATGCTGCTCTCCTTGTTGAGGTGCAGTGGGACTGCACCCTTGTTGTTTCCTTTTCATCCCATGCAGAGTATCCCCCCTTTTGCAGCTCCCCAGTGCAGCATTTCCACCCCATATAATACTGTATCAGCCACAAAATGACTCACTTTGGGGTCAGTTTGCTGAATTTATTTATTTATTGACCTTTTGTTGTTCAGCCTCCCACTCAAAGCAGGGCTAACTTCAATACTACATAAGGTTGTTCATGGCATCATTCAATTGAATTTTGAGTATCTCCAGAGAGGGAGGGAGATTCAACAACCTCTCAGGGCAACCCCACCCAGAGCTTAACAATCCTCATAATGATTTTTTCTTTATGTCTAGACAGAATTTCCCTGATTCTAGCTTCCGACTGTTGCTTTTTGTCCTTTCTCTGTGGACACTTCCAGAAGAGTCCGCTTCCATCTTCTTTATAACCCTTTTCCCAGCTAGTCCCACTTCATGGTATCATAAACTGACTCATCTTAATTTAAGTGTCAGCATGAGTTGGCTGCAGATGTGTTACTTTTCTGCTGATCTCAGAGCAGCACAACACTATAGCTTCTCTTCCACACAGGTCCCCTGCACATCACAAGCATTTCAGGAGGATCTCAGAATACATCAGACACTTCTTCATTATAAAAGAGGTCCTATTATAAGAGATTTTTTTTGCCTTCTGCCACAAAATTTTGAACTTTATCTTCTGATAGTGTTAGGAGAGCTACTAAATAGGGCTGTTCATACTTTGGATATACAGCAGAGAGATTAAACCAGCTGCAGTCTCTCTTTTCCTTTGACACAGAAAGCAGAAACAACAGCTTTGTACTCAAATATATAATCACAATCCATAAAGATCCTAATGGACACTGGCAAAGTGGAGACAAAAATTGTTTACCCTAGAAATTTCAGTAATTTGCACCACACTCCATGTTTTCATTATTTCTTTCTTTGGTTAAGAAAGTCAGTGTTACAGGACTGCATTCCACAGTTTTTATTATAAACAGCATTTCTTATGAACACTATATCCAGTTTGATGTCAGCATTGTTTATGTAGCATAAAGCATATGTCAGAGAGTTTTTATATGAATGTAAGTTTGTTTGCTTGTTTGCTTTTTACAGAAAAATACTTCCCTTAAATTGCACCTAGCAGCCATGTCTTTACTTTTTTTTTTTTTTTTTTTTTTTTTTTTTTTTTTTTGTGAAGGAGGAAAAGATCTAGAGGAAATAAATACAATTTCCAAACAATTTAGCAATCCACTGAAGAAATACAAATGACTTTAAATGCATCTGATTGAAGTATTTTGACCTGAATCCATACGTTTCAATTTGTTATTTATAATTTGTTATATATATATAGTCTGAGTTATTATGTTTTAGGTTGGGAAGGGGGAGAATCAACCTTAGCAAACTTCTAGGCCATCAGACCTTGTACTGTCAGCTGCACCTTGAAAGCATGTATCTGATGCATGACAAGTCTGCTTTCATTATATGTCATTAGATTTGTAATCAGATTTGGACTGAGGAAGATATAAAAATGACAAGCTCACTCAGCAACAAACCTACTCAGTTACTCCTACTAGTACAGAATGTTGTAGTTATCATTCCTTTGTAGTTCCCTCCAAATTTTAATACCAAAATAAATATGCTTCGTCATTTTAATTGCAGGAAGAAAAACAACAGTTGGTATCTGCATGCAGACCGACTCCTTCACTCATGCCATGCACATATGGCTCCTGCCATCACTGTCACCCACATACCCACAAATGCAGGACTGGGGCTCCTATGCAGCACCGTCTACAACATGTTCTGTCACTTAAAAGCATTCGATTTGTTTCCTCAGCCTAATAAGTATATATTTTTTTCCTACTAAACCCTGTGTATGAAAGTAGCTGTAATCTTTCAGGCAATGAAAAAACACTGACTGAAGAGGATTTTTGAATGTCATGTTATGTGCACAGCACTGACTCAAACAGTTAATGATGTATGGAAATGTTAAGTAAAACTTGACTCATTTGCTTTTATCCACCTGCTACTTCTTAGATGTATAACTTGAAAAATACCTTCCACGTTTTCACAGATTTGCATAGGGAAAGACAGTCTCAAATCTTTTCTGTAATAGACTGAACAGATCATTCTTTGTCCAATGTCTCTTTGAGTTACAGCAATGTAACTCTTTGAAATCATGCTCCTTGCTTGTATTGGTGTGGGTTTTTTTGTTTGTTTTTCTGTTTGGTTGGTTGGTTGATTTTTGGCTTTTCTTTCTGCTGCTTTGTTATCAAATAACAATTCCTACTGCTCTATTCCAGTTTTGCATCCCTGTGCAAGTTACTGAGACAATTATTAAGCAATGCATTATGGCAAGGTAAAACTGTCATAATTCAATTCTGGTTAAAGCAAACAGTGATTACAGGATACTTCAAATTAACTAGGCAGAACTGTAGTAGGCAGAGGCTTAGCACAAGAACTATAAAGGACATTACACAACTCCCCTGTAAAGTGTAAAGTGCAATTGAAAAGTTTGGACCCATTTACCATTAAGCATATAAACTCACAGATAAACTAGACTGGAAGTTATTGTTCTCTTTGCCATGAGACACAAGAAATAATGAGCCATCAGATGAAACAGAGAGAGGCAGCAAGTCAAAAGCTGATCACAGGAACCAATTTTTCAAACCTTGTTTGATACCCTCAGATTTGAAAGTAAAAGTGTAGTGAATTTATAAGAGAAAATTGAATATTTAAACCATCTTCAGAAATATCTAAAGTTAAAGTTAAAATTGTACAGGAATGCCAGCTTGTCAAGACTAGGACAGCACTGATTGTAGCAGAGAGTAATACCTTATTATCCTGTATGGTAAACAAGCAGACTTTCAGGCACACACACTTTGCTTCATAAGATATAGAGGCTAACTACTTCAGAACTAAGAGCTTTTTTCCCCAAACTTTGACCATTTCTTTATTAAATACAAGATGATCTAGTTTTTTAAAGATTTATAATCATCAATTACAACAACAACAAAAGGAAGGAATGTAAAACATCATGCCTCAGACACTGATATTTTAAGAATAATTTAACATGAAACAGCTACAGAAAAGGAAATGCCTTCATTTTGAGTTGCAATTTCAGAAAGACAAATTGTGCAAACATCTTATCATGCATGACAGTTCCTTTCTTCTGGGATTTCAGAGCAAGATCTTCCTGAAGACTTCAGCAACCTTTGTCCCAATTCCAGGAAAGAGTTATTGGTTCATTTTCAAATAACTTCAATACTAGAATGGTAAATAGGACATACGTTTTCTTAACAGTGGAAGAAGTTACATCTAACACTTTGTTATACCCACAGTAGAGCTTATTAAAGCTTTGACAAGAGCAATTTAAGACAGTTTTCAGTGCTTTTCCTCTATTTCCTCCCACAGGAGAGGCCCCGTTGCTTGGGCTGTGGGAATACAAAAGTTATCTTACATAGGTCAGTCAATGGACTTCATTGATCCTATACTTACTAACAAGGTCTGAGTTCCAACCAGAGGGCAAATACAGAGACATAACTTCATATAACTCACATTCTAAGTGTCTTCTTCTCCTATATCACATATTTGTTAGGAAGCAGAAGTGGGAGGAAGCCAGTGAGGCTGAAATTAAGTCAGAAAGCAACCCAATTACTGCTTCCTGACCATAGACAGTTTTCTGTTGGTTTTGTTAAAGGGAGAAAGTCTGGCTCCTACACTGGAGCAAAACTAAAGTCAGTCTACTGCCCTGATGGACCCTGAATGCACAGGAAGAATGCACAGAGTCACAGAGGTATTTTCACATGAGCTGAAAGCCACTGAGTTTAACACAGAACAAGTCATGCAGAAATGAGTTTCCTCTGAATCTGGAGATCAGAGGGAAAAGAAAAGGGAAGTTGTAGAGGACAATTTCTAGCACAGATTCTTTTCTAGCTTTGCTTTAGGTGGAAAAAAAAAAAAAAAAAAAAAAAAAAAAAAAGCAAGCAAGCAAGAAAGCTTAAATTGGGGATTTAACAGGCTGCAAATAACTAAAGGGAAGGAGCAAGGTCTGAAATCAAACTTTTGAACTCTGAAGCAGAAGTCTGCTACCTTCTAGCTGCAAACAGCACAGGTGTGTAAATTTTGCTAAAAGTAGACTGAACAAAAGCAGTGCATCCTGAATCCTCCAGTTAATAAAGAGATGTGAGCGTCACCACTTAAGAGGCTGATCACTCAATGAGCTTCTACACATAGCCTGTACAGTGCACTGCAGTAAAACAGGGCTTCCAAAAAGAAGTTGCCTTCTTGTAAAGAAGGGAGCCCTGAGAGAAGAAAGTTAAGATCTTGGTTAGACAAAAGATCTGGAAAGTACATCTCCCTTGCTACTGGTTAGCAGCTCCTGAAAGAGACTATAAGAAACTTTCAGGAAAATTTATTGTATTTAATCGGTTTGGAAATAACTTCTTCCTGCACCAAATAATTTTCTCTGATGCTCCAACTAATATGCTCAGAAATGAAGAAGGAGAAGGGAGACAAGAAGAAAGGCAATTTTAGATTGGCAAAGTCATCTCTTTACATTGCCTTCACCACTGAATGAACTGTCCTAGTAGATTAAAATTATAGAGTTTGTACTGCTGCCATCACTGAATTCATCACATTTGCTTGTATATACAAAGCACTGAAGCATACCATCTTTTTAAACAGCAGTAGAAGGTGGGCTGTGCCTCTGTGAGCCACAAAATAAAGCTCTCAACCCAGGGAGGTAAAGTTGGAGATAAATTTAGGCCTCCCTAAGGCTACCTGAACCTGCAAACTGGCACAGACGTAGCACAAGCCCTACTCCAGCCAGCCCAAGCTGTGCGTGGGGACACATCATATAGGATTGTCCTGATTTTACATCAGTTGGTCCTAGTGCTGCAAAACCTCACTCCAGGGTATGGTAACATCCCCTGTGCATGAATGGACATGGCAGCATGTAGTGCCAGTGCTTTGCTTCAGCTCTCAGTGTGAGAAGGAATAACACAGCCATAGCACTGAAGGGTCATTCCCCTGCCAAGTGGCACACAGCAGGCACAGAACAAGGAGATGCTCACAAGTGAGGAGGGGCGCAAGTTTGCTCTCCTGGTTAATCTACACATGCAAAATCATCCAGTTTACACAGCTCTGTGTTTTATTTCAAAGCCTGTTCAGATGGGATCCAGTTTCATTTGCAACATGTACAGGGTGTACTCGAGTATCTACATCTCTACCTTGAATATCTGCATCATGTACGTCTATAACCTAGAAGGTATTGAAATGATTGAATGTCTTTTTACGTAGAACTTGGTGCCTAAGTCAGGACAGAAGTCTTGAAACAATCCCACTTGCACAGCCAGATGATTTTTAAGGCAATACTGTGTTCGCAAGCCTAAAGCTGTGCCATCACATACACCCAACAGGCCCTAATTTTTGCTAAGACACCTTCCCACCCAGTATGGAGGGATGGCACCTGAAGACTAGGTACTTCTGCATTGCTGGATTTCCTTGATTTACCAAGCACACTCAGAGCCTGCTATTTAGCTGGACCTTGAAATATAGTCAATATGGACAGTACGTGCAATGTGTATCATAGACTGGTAGTGAGAGGCCCTGCTGAAAACAGAGAGATTTGTGTTCTGCAACCTTCATGGATTTGAACCAACGTTTCTCTCCAAGGAGAGCTGTGGAGCTGCAGTGTGGGCAAGGGCACCACCTCCCCTTCTAAAACATGGGGCACTGGATCCAGAGGGAGTGCAGGTAAAAGACGTTCTGCTTTACCTGGCACAGAACTTTGTGCAAATATGGTGAATATGGTCAAGCAGAGGTATTGTCACTTCTCATCCAAAGAGTACATTATCAAAACAATCAAATTTAACAGTTTATCAGTTTACTTTGCAGATCTCTACAGGATGTTACCGTCACCTGGGTATTCTGACAAAAGTGACCACAAGATTTAAAAAAACAAAAACAAAAACAAAAACATTCTGCAAAATTCTGCAAAGATGGAAATCAGCATGAGCCTTGTATTGTATAGAACAGAATATTTGTCTAGCAAATACTACACAACATACTTCTATTTATTTATGAAGTTAAACCTTCTGTTTCCTAAGGCCATCTCCAACAATCCCATCACTGACTGTACAAAACTATCACAGAATCACAGAACTGTAGGGGTTGGAAGGGACCTCAAAAGATCATCAGGTCCAACCCACCCTGCCAAAGCAGGTTCCTCAGAGCAGGCTGACTAGATAGACATCCAGACAGGCCTTGAATATCTCCAGAGAAGGAGACTCTACAACCTCCCTAGGCAGCCTGTTCCAATGCTCCGTCACCCTCACCGTGAAGAAGTTCTTTCGCATGTCAGTGCGGAACTTCCTGTGCTCTAACTTGCAGCCATTGCCCCTTGTCTTATCCCCACAAACCACTGAGAAGAAGTTGGCTACATCCTTCTGTCCCCCACCCCTCAGATATTTATATACACTGAGGAGATCCCCTCTCAGTCTTCTCTTCTCCAGGTCTCTCAGCCTTTCCTCATAAGGAAGATGCTCCAGGCCCTGTATCATCTTTGTGGCCCTCCGCTGGACTCTTTTCAGGAGATCCCTGTCTTTCTTGTACCGAGGAGCCCAGAACTGGACACAGTACTCCAGGTGAGACCTGGCCAGGGCAGAGTAGAGGGAGAGGATCACCTCCCTTGACCTGCTGGCCACGCTCCTTTTAATGCACGCCAGGATCCCATTAGCCCTCTTGGCCACAAGGGCACACTGCTGGCCCATGGTCAACCTGTCGTCCACCAGGACCTTCTCCTCAGAGCTCTTCTCCAGCAGGTCGTCCCCCAGCCTGTACTGATAAAGTATCAGGGTTGTTCCTTTCCAGGTGCAGGACTCTACACTTGCTCTTATTAAATCTCACTTGGTTTCTTCCTGCCCATCTCTCCAGCTGGTCCAGGTCTCACTGAATGGCAGCACAGCCTTCTGGTGTGTCAGCCACTCCTCCCAGCTTTGTGTCATCGGCGTACTTGCTGAGGGCAGACACTATTCCCTCATCAAGGCTGTCGATGAAGATGTTGAACAAGACCAGACCCAGCACCAACCCCTGGGGAACACCGCTAGTCAAAGGCCTCCAGCCAGACTCTGCTTCTCCGATCACCTACCTCTGAGCTCGACCAGTCAGCCAGTTCTTAACCCACCTTGCCCTCCACTCATCTATCCCACACTTTCTCAGCTTTGCTAGTAGGATGTCATGGGAGAAATCCATGCATAATGAGTATCCATACTCATTAGGCAAAATAATAGAAGTTGCAACTTCTATACTAGAGGAAAATAAATAAATAAATAAATAAATAAAATATTCTGCCTTTATTTCTATGAAAAGACAAATTAAGCCTCTTGTTGTAAAAACACTATTTATTCAGTCTTATTCTCTATAATCAAGAAAAATCCCTACGAACATTTTAGAAAGTCTGTTTATGCTTGTCCTCTAAATTACGTTTTGTGTGAATAATCTTGTGTTGAAGAAGGAAATGTTGTTTGAGACAAACTATAAATCAATAAATAAATCTAAAATATATCCTTTGGTCTGGAGAGTTAATTTAAGTGTAGCTTGAGGTTGTTCCAGATGTGGTGATGATGAGGCAGGTACCCAAGCAGTTAACCATGCCAGGAGCTTCTGTTTACTGCAGGAGACTAATTATATGAATTTAACAGAGAAAGCAAAAGGTCAAGGCCAAAGGCTAAAACTGTAGATTTTTAATTTTTCTAAAACCTTTCCAACTGGAAAAATGAGGTTAAAGGGCAAGAGAGGGCACCTCCTGAACTTCCTTGTTAATGTTTTGCTTATGAGACACTTTCAAAGCCACAGCAGGTGAGCTGCAGCCAAGAAATCTCCGATATCTGTGGTAGGAACTGTGCTCTGGCTGTGGCTGAGTCTCATCTCAGCTCTAAAACTACCAGGCTTTGCTTTGCAGTGCTCCCCAGGGAAAAGTTGTATGAATTTAGGATTCTTTCTGTGCAATATTAGACCCCTAAACTAGGACATGTGCAGTTCATGATATCTACACCCCAAACAGCTGCTGTAGCCATGTCAGCTCAAGCAGTAGGCAGGCAGCTGGTAAACCTTGCAGGCTGCTCTCTCCCATGAATTTCACCATTGGGTGCCTGTTCTCCAAACAGATTTAAACCACACTATTTGCAACCGCTTCCTTCAGAGCATAACTTTGAATAAGAAAACAATAACATTAAGGTGAACAATAGTCGGAGCAGATGTAAAAAGTTCATACTTCCTGAGGGTTATACACAGATTTTGAGCATCCACCTCAGGATCCAGAGCCCTGCAGCACAGCCAGGGCCTAGGGAGTTTGCGTTTATGGTCAAGGACTTGTGTATCACAGGGAATGGCTCACTGAGGTGCCATCACCTGCTGGGCCTGGCTTACACTTCTCTGTTTTAACACACACTGAAAGTATCTGTACATGTTGCTGTCCATTTCTATATATTTCAGACCTTCCTCCTAATGTGAGTCAGCAGGTTACTAGTAGCACATCCAGAGCATTCCAGCCTGTTCTGGTAGTAATGACAGTGCAGTACAAGACACAAATATTTGTTGTTAATGGTGGGGAATAATTCATAAGAAGAAATTTCTTTCATGGACTGGAAAATTTTAATGATTTTTTTTTCTTCTGATTGCTGCATTGCATTTTGCTAGCCTCACACACCATGATGGTTATGATATAAATGATTAAGCCAATAAAAATGCTTATCTTCTTTAAACAGCTATCTTTCCACTATAAAACTTGTAGAACACCATCTCCAGTCACAACTGAGAAATGATTTAGACATACATGTATAATAAGATAAAATAATCTTGTAAATTTTCTCTTAAACTGAAGTATCCTTGGAGAGCCATCAGGCTTTCCAAAATCAGCAATCCATCACCTGCTTCAGATGATAATATTATTTGTATTTTCACTCTTCACTCCCCTAAAACTATTATTGCTCACTGCAATCTTTTCACTGGTATAATAAATAAATAAATAAATGGGGAGAAAGAAAGAGTCACATTTTTGGTGTCCCATTTATAATGGAAAAGGTCCTCATTTATAGTTATTTTTGTGCACATCAGTGCTTTTAGACCAAAAGTATACCTTCATCTTTACAAACATTGATTTATGCCTTACAGAGGCATAATTCTGTTCAAAACAGGCATAATGCACTATGTAGTTACCAAGGCACTAAAAATGTACACATTGTTGCTGATCTGAGACATGATCAAAGAGCAGAAGCTCCGTGTTGACTTTGTGCAGCATCTGGAAAGTTTGAAAAGTCTTCAAAAGTTTGAAAACAAATAAGCAAATCTGAATAAGAGAACTATTTCCACATACAATCTGGCAAAAATACTTTGTTGAGCATGCCAATTTTAACATGCCATCACCTGCTAGCAGGGAATACCAGTAGCACTATTTATAAGGAGCCAAGACAATTAATTTCATTGCTCTGTGACCCAAGCCCACATCCATCACTGAGGTCTTCTACTGATTTAAATAGGCACTGAATCACTCTAAAGATCTGGTGAATCTAATTAAACAGTAGCAAAGATGGCCTCAGAGGAAAAGAAAAATCTCTGCATTATTATTAACACCAACATAGGTACATACCCTGCCTACTGTGCAACAGTGTGACAGTGACTCAAATGCCCTTTGAGTGGCAATTTTGGCACATAAAAACAGCCAACGGACACATGACCTATCATACCTGCAGCCTGATGCATGTTCCAAATACTGCCTCCAGTCAGTCTCTTGAATACCAAGTTTATGATTGACTTCTGAATGGTATAAGATTGTGCTTAGTGTTTTTTCTATCAGAAGCCCTCCTAATTTTGAAGGCTTTTTTGTTATGTGTTACAAAAATGCAAGAGCTCTCAGTAGGGGGCCTCCCTGCAGAAACGTAGATTTAGCAAGCAAAAGTAAAAAACACAATGAAAGCAAAAAGATAAACTACCAAACATACAAAAAATATATATATTTTATTTTTTTTCTGCCTTTGAAAAGTGTTTTGTTTGTGTTCACCTTTGAGAAAGTCATCTACATTTCTTCAGCTTGCAGGAAACAAACCAACAAACACACCACAATGCACAAAACAACCCCAAATGTAAAAGCCAGTGCTAGTAAAAGTTCTTTGGACATTTGAATAGTGAGTCTTTATAGTGTTTGCAGCATTTCAAATAAAACACTGTACTTCCATGTCTTTCATGTCTTGGCTTCTTAAAAATGAACTAAGATACCATCATACATAGATTTATTTTTTTTTTCATTAAAATAAACTCTTCTGTCATTAGTTAACTTAATCAGAAAACATACAGACTACTGGTAGACTGATCTTCCTTTGGTATAGAGTTTTCCAAGGCTAACAGAATACACCATATCAGAAGACTGGGCTGACTCAGAGGTAATTTAATGTACATTGCAAGGTAAGATTTATAAACAACAACACAAAATAGAAACTGAAAATAATCAGGGATTTGAAGATCAGGCATCCCTCAGAGCTAGACTAAGTGATGATAACTCAAAGCCAAACTGCACTGTACTTTCAAAGCATTAAAGGCCAAAGGACAAAAAGGAAAAATCCCCCCAAACTGAGCTGCCAATACATGATCATGCTTAATTAGGGAGTAAAATGCATAACAGAAACAAGGTGACTTTCATGGGAAAAAAAACATGTTGATGGGAGGTACAAACAGATCAGTTCCAGAGTGACGCCACAAGGATATGATGATTATAAAAACATACTTACAATTCCAATGAACTCAGCTCTATGGATAGGCAACGCATTAGTCTTTAAGAGGGAAACCATTAAAAAAGTAGGACAGCAGTTTCATCTGAAAGAAACCAGTTTAAAAAAAAATCCTTCTGGGGGATGTCCTCATCAGAAAAGTCTGTTCTTTTTATACTTCAAGGCAAGATACATATTTCTTTAAAAATTTCATCTTTCTAATTCTGAGTATTCTAGCTTTGTCAGTGAAAAGAAATTATAAGAAATTAAGACATATTAAAAAACAACAAAAGCATCTCCATGTTACAAGTCAGGAACAAGGTTTTCTTTGAGATCCTTAAGGTCAATCTGTGCTCTTAGCAAAAAAAAAAAAAAAAAAAAAAAAAAAAAAAAAAAAAGCACCTTCTCTCTGCCTTGTGAAGCAAAAATATTCCCTTTATGATGCTCCTGGGCTCCTGGGCTCCCAGAGCTGAAGCCAGTGACATGCACATATTCCAAGGAGAGAGAACACCTTGTAGAGCGGCCATCAGAAATCATTTACCAGCTGAAGTCACAAACTAAAAATTAGTAATGAAAAGCAGCAATGAATGGTTTTCTTCTCTGTCCTAATTATGCTCCCAAAGTCTGGGGCCAGGCTAAAAATTGCCTGCCTTCAGACCTGAGTTAAGATAGGACTGAATGTTTCTAAAATACCATGAAAAGCTGTTATCATATGAGCCCACTGATGGACATATAATCTTCTTGCCCACCCACTGATTCTGGAAAACCAGGCAGGTAGAGACTTGGAGGAAGGCACCTGTCAGGTGGATGCTCTAGTTCTTGTACCTATCTACCCCTCCAATGCACATGCAGGGGACTAGATCCAAATGAATTGTCACACCTTCAGCACAAGAATTATTTAGTGAGGAAAGCTTACTGAAAAGGGGGACTCCTTCTTCACTGTTACTACCAACACTCTTCCATTGCTCAGAAAGGAACAAAACTGTTCCTGGACCATGGTGTAACACTCAAAGCAGCAGACTTCACAGCCAATTGGTACGCAGGTGCTCTGGAAGAGACAGTCTCTTTTCCCTTCCCTATTTCCCTTGACTGTTTCTGATTTAAAATTGCATAAAATATAGACACCGTCCTGGGAGATGGAATTAGCAACAGATGCTTACACCTCTTGCATCTGCTTATCATAGATTTTTTATGCAGATCCAGAAAGTTTAACATACTGTACTGGCCTCAAAACGTAAGTAATTAACTACAAAATGCAAAAATCTAAATTCTGATTGGGAAAATTCATCACCAGGAACCATTTTCTTCATTTTTATTTGCTAAACTGGTTTAATTCCAGGCAAAGACTATCTAACCAGAAAGGCTAGAACTATGGTCAACTCCTGGAAACATGTGACTGTTTTAGTAGAGAAATGACAACCTGCTCACCCTAGATTTCAAGCCATTAGTGGGTTGAACCTGGTTATGGGCATGGGATTTCTATTTTTCAAGCCTTCCTAAGCCACAGGCACAATATACTTTTCTGAGGACAACTGTAAAAGGATATTACATTGAGATACCAACAGGAAAGAAAATACTCAGGGAAAAGTCAACCTTCAGTGACAAAGGAGCAATTGAAAAGATAATCCAAAATAACCATATAACCAACTAATGTCAAAGACCACAGACACAAAATTGCAGCAGGTGCAATCACAAAGGGACCTCAGTCAGACATCTCCAAACTTCTTCCACCCCATATCCTGAGCAAAGATAAAGCAGCCCCTTTCTGCCCCTGATGAGGGGTTCAGCTTCCAAAGAGGCTCAACCCTAAGTGCATAACATTCTCAAATACTAGTATATGTTTACCAGACTTCCCCTGAAGCATGCTAACTGGTGTAAGTCATATTTTCCCCCCATACATCATACAGGGACCTTCAGTTGCCATTTAGGTGAGATGGTGAGATTTATGGGGCCATGGTGAGGCCAGTCAGGGCCATCCCTGCCATCAGGGCCCTGAAAGGAAGTGCTACTGAATCAGTGTATACAATTCAATTTAAATCTGCTCAGCTCATGGCATGGGGATTTTTAAAGAGTAAATTAATTCAAATCTTATGCACAAAGAACTTGCTTTTAATACCTTTGATCATTTGTCTTGTATCACTTGTATCATTTCTGAGCTGAAAACTTGCAAAATTTCTAAACAGTACATTCCACTTGATCTAAATGTTCAAATAGATACAGTTTGAAATACTTGTTTGCAATTTTTAAGACTGCTTTAAAATGTTTTGCACAGTCAAAGCACTAAAAGTATATTTCACACTTTAAAAAATGTAATTAACTTCCAGCGAAAAAGTAAAAAAAAAAAAAAAAGTATTTTTTTTCTCTCAGTTTGAGTAAGTTCTCTAATATGCTGTGTCTACACCAGGAACTGCTAATTACTAACATCATTTTCAGCCATAATTAATGTTTTTAGACACATCCAGCTGCTAATTCTATCACCAAACTCTTCTCATTAATGGTATTTTTAAAAGGCAATTTCAAGTATAGAATTAAGTGGAAAGCCTTAATAGCTTGCAAGCAGGCATGCTTGATATTCTTAGCTGCAGAAAGGAAATCATAAATAGGGACAGTATCAGCTATACTAAGAAGAAAAATAGGCATAAATCTAGCCGTAAGTAAAGCCATATAAAAGAGCTCATTTAAGTCAATCATTTCTATGAGCCTTCCTTCTATTTAAAAATTGTATTTCAGTGCAGAATATTTTGCTTTTAAAATAATAGGGTTTGGTAGTTAGTCATTCTAACCATTCAAAGAGAAATAGTAAAGTTTGAATACTGGCTGTAAACCTTTCAGGGTGATAAATGAAAGATAATAACCCCTTGATCAATGTAACTTTTATTTATTCATCTGGGAACATGGCAAGGATATCATAGGCAACAACGCCGCCTAGGAGAACATGGATTTCACATAAACTGTTTTGGCAGAAACACGCATTTAAATAATCATCCAAATCACCACCTCACTATTTCTATCTTCAAAGAAAAATAAATGAACAAAGAAATAAACCCAAAGAGAAATGAAACATAAGACCTGAACAAATTAACAGTCTAGATTTTTTTTTCTATTTAACGTCTATGCCAGCCCCAACATCTGTCCTTGTTTTTAAAAGTTGTAATACTTAGCACTGACGATGGCAACTTTCATTTGCAAACACATTATAAACACGAACTGACTGCAATTATACCATGATACCTCACCACATCTAATCAACAAGCCCACCTAGTCCTCTCTCGGGCTGGGGAAGTGCTGCATGAAGTTTGTTCTGTCAGCTCCCTGTGTGACAGTGTCTACATCCTGCAAAGTGCTACACGTACGAGTGAGTTTAGCATGAAGTGACTGACCAAACTACAGCATAAAATCAAGCAGGTTTATCCATTCAGTGCTAATATTTTGTTGTATAATCCAAGCAGAACTGACCAGGACAGGACGCAATTTAATGTAAACCATTTGGAGTGAAAGGTGTTATTTTGCCTAGTGAAATCTCCCCCTCGCAGTCCAGCTCACAGACAGAGTCGGTGGCAACCTCAGGGTCAGGGGAGATCTGGGACATCCTGTCAAAAGGGTCCTCACGATTCTCCTCACAGTCAACCACATTTGGGATCATGTTAACATAAGCAGTCACTATCTCCTTGTGGAAAAGGGTGTCCTGGTTGTAAGAGATAAGCTCGTTGCTTATATTAACGGTCTCCACTGGAGTACTAGAGCAAAACTGGCTGCATCCCAGGAGGTTGGAGAAGACCTTCCTAAAGTCAGCATTGAAGGCATAGATGATGGGGTTGAGAGAGGAGTTGGCCCAACCAAACCAGACAAATATATTAAAGGTGGTCTCGCTGACGCAGGGAAGACCTGCGTGGGGGTCGCTTGGTGGGCTCTCGCAGAAGGGAACCATGCAGTTCAAAATGAAGAACGGCAACCAGCAGCAGACAAAGACACCCATGATAACAGAGAGAGTCTTCAACACTTTGGTTTCTTTCCTGATGGAGGACTTGAGGCTTGTGTGATGGTGGCAGTCAACGTGGTTGCTCCGGCAGCTCTGCGCGTGCTCGGCTGCCCTCTCCAGGGAAGAGATCCGACGGATCTGCACCTGGGCAATGCGGTAGATCCGGGTGTAGGTAACTATCATGATAGCCACAGGGATGTAAAAACTGATCAAGGAGGAGGAAATAGCGTAAGTCCTATTGAGGCTGGAGTCACAGCTCTCTGATGGTCCAGAGAGGGTATCGTTGCTGCTGGAGGTCCCATCAGAGGGTGTCATTGCTGCTAATGCCACCCACGTGGTGCTCAAGTCTTCCGCCCAGGTGGTGACAGCACCCGCTGCTGCCCAGCCAGCGCCAAACCCATCTCTGAAATCCCCCACAGCCATGGCAGCAGCATCCCCACCTTTGTGCCAGTTGAGCTGAACGGGGATGAAGGAGATGAGCACGGACAGAGCCCACGCCACACCGATCATCAGCAGAGCCAGCCGCTGGGTCATCTTCCTCTCATAGCGGAACGGGCTCGAGATCGCCCAGTACCTGTCCACGCTAATCACACACAGGTTGAGGATGGAGGCCGTGGAGCACATAATATCGAAGGCCACCCAGACGTTGCAGAAAGCCCCGAAGGGCCAATACCCGGCCACCTCCGCCACCGCCTTCCAGGGCATGACGAGCAGAGCCACCAGCAGGTCCGACACGGCCAGGGACACGATGAAGATGTTGGTGACCTTGCTTCTCAGGTGCCTGTAGCGGACGATGGCCGCGCACACCAACACGTTCCCAAACAGCGTCCAGAGAATGAGCAGAGCGAGCAAACTGCCCGCCGCCACCTGCGCCGCCCCGGGGGCTCCCGACGACACCCGGACCCCTCCGGGGGACCCCGCCGCGGGCTGCAGCGGGCTCCGGCCGCCCCGCAGCATGGCTGGCGGCTCCCGGTTCCCGGCGGCGGGGCGGCGGAGACCGGGGAGCACCGACTAGCCAGCGCCGCCCCAGCCCCATAGGGCCGCTGCCCCCCGCCCCGCCGCCCCCCGGCTGCCCTCCGCGGGCTCAGCGCCTCCCCAAGCCCGGTCTTCGCGGCTCCGTTTGCTCTTCTCCTTCTCGGGAGCCCCCTGCCCGGCTGTCTCCTGCCCGGTTTCCCCCTGCCCGGTTCCCTGCTCCCCGCTCCCCGCCGGGTGGCTCCGCGCTCCGCCGCCCGAGGTGGCGCCCGCCCGGGCCGCCGGCTGCGATCCCCGAGCTCCGCCGAGCTGCGCCCCCCCCCCTCCTGCTCCCCGCCGCCCCCTCCCCGGGCCGGGCCGCCCGCCCCCGCCGCCCTCTGAGCATGCTCGATGCCGGGGACGCCCCGTCCCGGCCGGAGGGGAGCGGGGAGAACGGGATGAAGAGGACTGGGGGATGCCCCGCACCGCTCCATCACCCCCCCTACACACATACATACCCGCATCCCTGCCCAAAAGAGGCGTCCTGGCCATCACTGCGCCGAGAGCAGCCCCGCCGTGGACACTTTGGACGGAAAGTCCCCCTCGTCCCATAGAGGGGAGCGGGGCAGTGCCCCCCTCGACCCCAGGGCTAATGGAAGCTGGGGGGCAGCGGGACGGCCGCGTTTGCCCCCTGCAAGGATCGGAGATGGAGCCCAGCTCGGTCACTGCCCCGAGAGGTTCTGACCGGGATCTATGGCAGGCAGGAAAGCCGGCAAACGACATCGGATTCTCCCTCGTCTCAGCCCTTCCATGGGATCAACCGTGTGTAAAAGCCAGAAAACGGAGTTAGGACCCCTGGCAGCCCAGGTGTGAGCGCTGTGCGGTGGGACTCACCATGCACTAATTTACACCTACGTTTCAGACGACATACTTCAGCGATTTTCGATTAAAATACTACAGACTTAGTTTCTCCCAAACCTATTTTATTTTTAAAATATCTTTCACAGAGATCAAATCTGTTCTTGATTCAACATGCTCTTTTGGCACTAAAAGGGCTGAGAAAGCCACTCTCAGGAGCTATCCAGCTCCAGGCAGGTGGGCAAGAGTCGATGAGCCTTGCTGGATCCAAAGTGACATGAGGGAGGATACGGTGTTAGTGTTACTAAATACGGAGTCAACAGAATCAACTCTGCAACCTTTTAGGCAATTTTCTAAAATTGTCACAGCAAAAAAATGGAGCTGAGCTTCAGCTCTCGCTTAAGAAATTGGCACTACTTTTCCACATTTAAGCAGAGTTATATTTAATATTGGAGGGAGACTATAGCTTTTGTCACCACTGAATTCTAAACAGCATGACTAAAGCAGGGATGCTGAGGCAATGTGTTGCTCACACAAACTCTGCTTTCCTAAGCAGTGCCTCCTACAATTTATGTAAGCGAAGGACCAAATTCCACAGGCACTTGTGCACGTACACGCAGAAGCCGCTGGTCCAGAAATGTGGATATTTTATTAAAAAAAAAAATCTGATTTGCTTGTTTAGCATGAATGCATTGCTCCACCAATGCAGAGATGTGCATAGACATGTAAATGCACTGACACAGTTTATGTAATACATATCTGCATGCATTTACATGCATACAGTCAGTATGTGATATATGTTTAAATAAACATATAGGTAGCTATCATTATGCATAGTAATACCAGTACCCTAATAATAACATAAGGTGCCCAGAGCTCAGCAGCAGCAGGCACACACGCCAGCGGCTCAGTACAAATCAGCGCTGGCATCGGAGGCGGCTGGGAGCAGGCACACATCTCCTTCGTCCAGCTCTGCTGCCTGTGCTGGGGTCAGGCAGCAGGGAGGTGCAAGCATCTGGGAAAGGTGCCTTAACCCATCGAAGCAAAAATTGCCTGAGTGCATTTGTCAGGCATCTGAAGAACGAAATTTGATTCTGCTTTCCGCAGTACTGCCTGCAAGAGACTGACCTGAAGTAGGGAGGAGTTTTCAAAGTATCTCTTAGCAGCCAAGTATGGCATTTGGATGTGTCTGGCTCCTGTGTAACTGAGAATTCAGAGCATATAATGCTCTCTCACATATTTTATCTCTAGCAAATGTTCTTGAGTTTCAGCTGCTGTGAACTGAAGTTCACAGAGGTACCTATGGAAAGAGACCTAGCACTGAGCTGAGGCAAGTATCATCAGCCAGAGATGTGTCTGGATCTGTAGGTGCACTGGAGATACAGTTTTCAATGTTGATGCAGCATTTTGTGCACACTCAGAACTTATTTCAAGTCACAGGAATGCACAGGCATTCAAGAATATCTTCAGTGGTAGTAGAAAAACATACAGGTTTGTGGTGAGGCTTAAAGCCCCATGCTAGTGGACTCAGGGGGTTTGGCAGGGGGGCAGGAGAGAGAAATGAGTCCAGTGGCTTTCCTGCAGCACTAGAGGCAGATCACTCAAAGCGGCACCAGGCCACAGCAGCAGTTGTATAATGGGGATGTTTATGGTATGTTACGGTATTCCACTCATTCCATCAATATTTTGGGGGACTGGGATAAAAACCTTTAGCGTTTATAGGTTACTAGCATCTTTTATCTATTTTTTTATTATTATTATTATTATTTTAGTTTCTGTAGGTAGTTTGTATATGCATCTCATTTTAATAATAATCCATTAAAACCACAGCTGTTGCTTGCTGAGAGATTTGGAGTGTTTTTTGTTGTTTTTTTTTCTTTTTTTTTTTTTTTTTCATCCTGAAATCATTTTTGTAATGGCATTTGTGCTTTTCCTTTGGAGCTTTGTCTTCTTTCTCTCTCTCTCTCTCTCTCTCTCTCTCTTTTTATTCACCTGTTAAAATTGCACTTGTCTCTCACAGCTGGCAGATTGGAAGTAACTGAATTTAACTGCTATTGCAAGGTTTCTGAGGGAAAAAAATAATCTTTGCAGTTCCTGATTTTGGAGATGTACGTTTTACTAGCTCTCTTTCCTTTTATCGCAACACAGTCTACTTCCATTTCAAAACACACAAACCCACTGTTCTCACAGAACAGTCACAGAATGGCCGAGGTAGTCAGGGACCTCTGGAGATCCTCTGGTCCACCCTCCTGCCAAGCAGGATCACGTCATACATGATGTGTCATACAGGATGGCATCCAGATGGGTTTTGAGTATCTTCAGAGAAGGAGACCCCACAGCCTTTCTGGGCAGCCTTGTGTCAGTGCTCTGTCACCTCACAGTAAGTAATTGCTTTCTCCTATTCATCTGGAACCTCCTGTGCTTCAGTTTGTGCTCACTGTCCCTTGTCCTATCACTGAGCACCACTGAAAGGAGTCTGGCCCCATCCTCTTGCCACCCTCCCCTCAGATATTTGTACCCATTGATAAGATCCCCTCTCAGTCTTCCCTTCTCCCAGATCAGCAGACCCAGCTCTCAGCCTCTCCTCATATGAAAGATGCTCGAGTCCCCAGATCATCTTCGTAGCCCTGCACTGGGCTTGCTCCAGCAGCTCCATGTCCTTCCGGTACTGGGGAGCCCAGAACTGGACACAGTGCTCCAGGTGGATTGCACCAGGAGCTGAGGAGAGGGGCAGGATCACCTCCCCTGGCTGCTGGCAATGCTGGCCCTAATGCACCCCAGGGCACCATTGGTCTTGATGGCCACAAGGCCCATGGCTGGCTCACGATTAAGCTGCTGTCCACCAGGATCCCCAGGTCCTTCTCCACAGAACTGCTTTCCGGGAGGCCAGCCCCCAGCCTGTACTGATGCCTGGGGTTAATCCTCCCCAGTTGCAGGACCCTGCACTTGCCTTTCGTGAACTTCATGAGGTTGCTCTCCCCTCATTTCTCCAGCCTGTCCAGGTCCCTCTGGATGGCAGCACAGCCCTCTGCTCTATCCTCCACTCCTCCTAGTTTTGTGTCATCCACAAACTTGCTGAGGGTGCACTGTACTCCGTCATCTTTCTATAGAAATACATTTATTTAACATTTTTTTTACACTCCCAAAGTTACCCATTCCAGCCAAAGAGGTACTCAATGTGAAGAGATAAAAAATAATTAATGCCCAAAGGATGTTAAAATCTATAGACACAGACATACTGCTGAGGGTTAGGCGATAAAAGCATCCCAACAAAGAGCTCCCATTACAGTTAGGTCCCAGAACAGGGAAGAAGAGGTAAAGGTGGAAGTGGCTGGAAGTCACTGCACATTAGGTCCTTTTAGCGAGGTAGCTGGACATGTTCTTAACTTTAAAAGCAAGCTGAAGTGGAGCTATATTTAGTAGTGTGTTTGAACATATGCTTAAGCTCCATCAGTTTCACTCACTGAAGCTGAAATGCTTTACTGCACAGGGATAGACAAAGGTGCGCGTGTATATATATAGGAACACGAAAATATTGAGGAAGGAAGAGGAGAGAAATGGTATCATCAATTTATTCATCACAAAAAAAAAAAAAAAAAAAAAAAAGTCCTTTCAGACGTGGTCTGGTTCTGCTGTTCTTGTTTCAAATAACATGTATAAAAATATGAGCAATTGGAAAATGATCGGACAGGAGTTATAGGAACTTTATCTAGGAAACTTTCTTAGGTGAACAGAGGACACCAGAAGGGTTAAAAACAGCTGGGAAGATCTGGCAGGGGAAGAAGTTTTCTGGTAAAAGACGACTTTTACTCTTTCAGGTAAAGTTATAAAAACTGCAGAGACTTGGAACTGAATCTATGAGAAATCAGGATATAGACAGTGTGCATTTTTAACAGTGAGGACAATTAATGGCTGATAAAATTGATTCAGGGTTGTAATGGATTTGCCATTGTTTGAGGTCTGAAACTCAAGGCTGAATGTATTTCTTAAAGACGGTGCCTCAGCTCCCCTCCCAGCTCCATCCTGCTTCAGTTGGCACCAGGCAGGATTGTGTAGTCTGTGTTGGGAGGAAAGCAATTTTGGATTATTGCAGTTCTACCTTCTGGCCTTAAAACCCATTTAAGTTTTTTGTTGTTGTTGTTGTTGACTTGAGACTGTGATGGATAGTATTAATTAACCATGTAAGAGAATAAACAGCCCTCCCAGTATCTCTGTTGATTCTTTTTTTCTGTAATGAGTGTGATATGGTTCCTACATAAGCTGTTGATCATTCTGTGGTTGAAATCATGAAGTAATTGATGTTACCAGAAGCAATTTCCACAGATTTTTTTTTTTTTTTATTCATACTAAGCCTGACAATTTAAACCAATGGTGAAAGATGAAAGATAAATATTAGTCACAACCAAAAGCAAAGGAAATATGACTTCTGTAAATATGATTTTCTGGTGGACTGACTTAGTTCATTTTGTGGCTTCTGTCTCATAAAATATCTTGTATCTTTGAATATTTGTAATTATATACTAAAAGTTAGTATCTATATTTTTTCAGGGGTGCAGCTAATACAAGAGGGCCTCACATGATGAAAAACTACTAAAGATCAGTGGGATCTGAAGCAAGATCAAGAAAAAAGAAGGCAAACTGATTTATACAATCATATAATTTGGGTACATTATTTGTATTCTCTGTGCATACACAGACACATCCAAGGTGAGCATCTGTCCTGGGAAAATTATAAAGATGAAAAAGCTATCTAAATTTTCTAATACTGACCATTTATTTATTTATTTATTTTGTCAACTGTATTGTCAGACTGCAAATAAAAACTAGGTGGGCTTAATTCCCAAAGAAGTGAGTGTAATTTCTTCTCTAATGATTTGGCCTATGGGGTAATTTGAATAGATTTTTTTTCATTGTTCTGATTTCTCTGTTTCTCTAACCTGCTGTATATTAACAGGATCTATGAATATTGAATAGAATATGTAAATCACTGGCTTTTTTAATTAATTATTTTTATTGGAACATTTGCCATCAACATCTTCAGATGCTTCCCTGCCCATTAACTTACTGTGAGATGGTCTTGCACAAAATGTGTAGCATGGAAACAAACAAATAGCAATTTCTGTGGTAAAAACGGGCTCTGTCCTGAAGATGTCTGATAGAAAACAGGGACTCAGAGGACAGAGTACAGGTCACTCTCTGTGCTCACTTTTATCCTTCTTTTAGGAGCAAAACCAAATGTGTCAGCACCTTAGGGCAGCCCCCACTGGGCTGTTAACAGGAAAATATGAGCCTTAGAGCCGGAGAAGACATTCTCTGAAGAAATGCAGCTGACATCTCCAAGGGCTGGATGAGTAACTTGTTGCTGGGTTTCCCTCCTCCTATAGATAGGCAGCTGCTGGACGGAAGGGACCAGCAGTGAGAAGCAGGACCCTCATGGTGGCACTGAGGGACAGGAGTGTTCTCGCAGTGCAGCCTGCTGCAAAAGCTAAACAGAAAACTGCAGTGCAAAGTGATTTTACAGGAGACTCACCAAACAGAGTCGATATGTTTGTAGATCTATACTTCTTAAGAGCCATATAGGACCAGGGTTAGATTTTGTAGTTCAGGATTTATCTGGGGGAAGAATTCCAGTTTTTAAATGCAAGTGGTTGGAATGACCAATTTTGTCACGTTGGGATAAATAGGAGTAAATTACTGTTTTTATTTAGTCTTATTTATCTATTTATTTATTTATTCCACAAGTAAGACATAAAGTAAAATGCTCCTTTAAAATAAAGAGGTCTCATTCATTTCCATAGTGGAATATCAGCAACATGGATGAGAAAGTTCTTTATTAAATATCTATTGCAATAAGCCTAAGGACTACTAGTGTTGTTACAGAGCACAGAGCACCTGCTGATGAAGACATCATTCTGCCAACACAGAAGAGAGTTGTACTGAGATTGACAAAGACAAACTAAAGAGCATTCTTCTGTCAATCGATGACAGCAAAAGCTATTTATTCTGAATTGTGAATAGCCGTCTGGATGATAAGCAGAGGCATTTTATCCTACAGCATGTCTAGAATTTCCATCCTATTGTCTTCTCCTTCTCTGACACACCTAACGAGAGGCAAAGCAGAAACATGCATTATTTCAAGGGCTGAGAGCACCCCCTATAACATTTTATGACCCCTGACACACTGCAAATCAGAGGAGGGAATATGCAGGTCAAAATCATATGCTCCAATATGATTTCCAAGGGAAATACCCCGAATTCTGCAAAAAGTCATAGCTACAGTGGATTGGCATAGCAGGCATCCTTGTAGCAAAAATCACCTGTGACATGTGTCCGTGGATGAAAAAAGAAGGCAAGTAAGAGACAGGATCTTGACAGTATTGTATGGAGCTGGCCATCATATGGATCACATCGTATATGATCAGTCATGACAGATTGGTCAGTCCAGGGTTCATTTAGAGAACAGCACCACTTTGCACCCCTCTCAGGGAAGGTTTCTGTGTAAAGGTCACAGTGAGACCTAAACTTACTGGAAGCTTGTCCCAGTGGTAAAATGTTGTGTTGGTAAAATAGTAACTGAACCCAGTGAGATTTTCTTTATGTTATTTTGGTAGGACTCATCATTTGGAAGACTCATATATGTATTGACTTGCAAGATATGCTAAAAGACTACTTTTGCCTTGGGCATTCAGCGGAGGTGACTGTACGTAGGCAAACATAAAATGTGCATTGATCTGAGAAATAAAAAAGAGTGGCTGTAGGCAACAGCAGGTTCCAGAATGTCAGAGCAGAGAATGAGACTAAGGACAGGAGCTATCAATTGAAATGTTGTCTAGCTGCTTTCATCAAAGAAAATATTGCGGATCAAATTAGCTGATATTTGTGAACTGTTTGTTGCTCATAGGCTATACTGATTGCAGTAATTACCTAAAATAATGATACCCAGCTCTGAATTTTTATTTTAGAATAATTTATTTTAGAATAATTTAGAATAACTACTTGCCTTTGCTGTCATGGCCTTTCTAGTTAAAAATAAGTAGCTACTGCAATTTCTTTTAGTACTATTGACAGACATCTGTGACCTAAAGAGGGCTGGGTTATTTTATTTTAGCTGTAGTTCTACTCAAACATAAAAGATAATCATGGAAATTATATTTGCACAAAAGTTTAACGTTTGTTTCTCTTTTGACAGAATAATGCAAAGTGATAAGAGGTAGTTTCCTTCCTGGAGTAATTTATCTAATAATGATACCCCACTATTTTACTTTGTCTCAGTATCTGATCCCCACCTAGTGGTATGTAGACTGTGCCAGAGTCTGTTCTTACCTGCACTCGATAACTGCTTGCCACAGATCCAGTTTCAGTGCCACACTGAAGCACATATCCGATGTCCAGTGGAGGCACAACCATGTTTTCCTGATATACTGAAGTTTTAGTTCTGGATTGTTAATGCACTGGAAAGGTTTTCCAAAATGATCAGCAAAGAAAAGAAAATAAAAGGTTTGGAGAGAAGAAAGACACTGTGGTGCTTGGAAACGAATGTTCTCAAAAAAGATTTGACTATTATCATGTCTTATTAAAATCTTTCTCGGTAATGAAGCTACTTGTTTCCAGCAGGCAGTGATGAAAAATCCCACCTGAGGAGCACTGCTGACTGCAGGAGTGCTCCACTAAATTTGGAGAGGAGCACCAGGAGGGATGAGGAAGGTATCCTGAAGATATTATGAAGCTGTTGCTTATCACCTCGTAGCTAATAATGGTTATTTTCCTACAAAGGCCTTTGTCTGTTAGAGTTAGAACTACTAAATTCAGAAGATGATTGACTCAAATATGACCCAGAAACCAAGTGTGGATTTAGCCCTAAGTATCTTACAATTTTGTTCAGTGAATTTGAAAAAAAAAAAAAAACCAAAAAAAAAAAAACTAACAAAAACAAACAAACCCAAAACCAACCAACCAAAATACAATAGTAGATGAAGGCAGAAAAGATGCTATATAGAACAGTAAAAGTTGCTTTAAATCTCAGACAAATTAATATGGGATACAACATACCTCCTAATAAATAAATAAATATAAATAAATATATTAAAATGACTCTTAACCATTGTCTATTGACATTGAAGTGAGATTTTCCAGAACCATCAACTTCTGGATGAAATTCATCCTATAGAGTTGATAAAGCCAATCCTCTTTTTCAAGATTACCATTAACAATTGCAGCTACTTCAATTCTGCTTCAATCCAGGTCTCTTTTGATTTATGTGTTCACGGAATGAGGCCAAATCCTTGAGGACGAGGGCTCACAGGGAATAAGCAATACAATGAGCCATCTGTATGAACACTGTCTCAAATGTGACAGAGCAGGATCGTAAAATTAAATGCACATTTAGATTTGCCAGTATCCTTGCTAACTGATTTGTTATATACTTACAGGTATAATTTTAGTGTTATCTCTTCTGGCATTTTTTAAATCCCTGGTTTCTTAACCATATGAACATAATAGATATCAGTATTGTTCAGTGAATGGGGAAAAATACAGAAAATAAAGTTAATAATTTCCTTAAAGGAAGTCAGAGAAGGCAATTTAAAAATGACTGCTTGTATTTAAACCTTGAAGTTTGGGGATCTTTCTAGCTTCATGGCTTTTAAGTGCAATTTAATGAAGTACATTGTTTTTGGTAATATGTTATATAAGATATGGTCAATGGCTCAACAGATTCATATTTTGGGATCCAGAAATGAGTCATTTAAAGGTGTTTATACATCATTACATGCAGATGCTCACATTATTCAGCCTGTCTTTTGAGTACTGTCAGGTCATACAGAGAGTACGTAATGTTCAAGCAGCATGCACTGGTTTTGCTGTGCTGCTTTCTGACCTGCTCTAATGAAACTCCAACAAGGCCTCACAGGCCTAGTTAGACACAGTTAAAATGAAAGCACTGTTTGTAAAGCCATAGACTAGCAGTGTCCAGAAACCTCAACTTAGAGAAAGCTTTGAAGAACTGTCCTATTAAAGGTCCTTTTTCTCTATATCCTTGCAAATGTGATATCTAAACTTTTGTTAATCTTAGTAAGTAATAAATTAAATTAAACCTTGTATTGGCTACACAAAACTTTGTTATCAAATTTCCAAGCAAGTTACCTGGCTCACATTATTATGGTGATTTAATTTGCACTCCATTTTCAGCCAGAAACAACTCAATAAAGCTTAAAACTTAATAAAACTAATATATCTTTAATCTCTTTTAGAAATACAGGTATGCTCATTATCATCTTTCCAGGTAGTATGACAACTTCTGTTTGTCAACATGACTACAGGGCAGTTCACTTTTTAAATTAAATTCCTTAGGTCCAAATTTCAGCATCTCTTTGGAGTCAGTAATTCAGAGCTGGCTGGATGTAACCACACTTTGTTCAAAGCTTTTGAGGGAAAAGGCAGAATAACACAAGCAAGGCGTACTAAGTGCCCCTGCTTAGGAAAGTCTCAGCAGATTAGATCTTGTAGTATTTATTACATGTTGCTCAACTGAAGAGACAGTCAGGGTTTTTTGAATTAACTAATTATCCTCATAAGGACCTTTAATTCCCCAGTCAGTAGAAAGAAGCATGTACTTAAGTTACTTGGATAATTTCCCTCTCTGCTGTTTTTTGAAGCTGCCTCCTTCTCTTCAGTGACATAGTCCACTCAAACTCTATAGACTGCAAGCAGGCTGTACAACACAGGGATATATGCAAAATGATCATGTTTAGCATTGGATTTTTTTTAATTTTTTTTAGGTAATTAAAAGAGGAAATTCAAAGGATTGAGACATACTTGTAAATGGAATTCATTTATTATTTCAGCTCAACCATGACATCTACAACTTTGTGCTATTCCTTAGAATATTTTTAAAACTATTACATATTAGTATTGTGGGACATATTAGTATTAGTATGCCAGAGTGGAGCTGGGGGAGGTGGTGTAGAAGAAGATAAGTTTGAAAGTAGATGTTTGAGAAAGCCTGGATTTAATCAGAGAGCTAGAGATTATCATTCCTAGTTAAAAATCTGTTTCTTCAAAAGATATATTTCTAAAATGTTCAGAAATTCATGACTTGCCATTTCATCAAGAGTAGTCTTACTAAGATCTGGTTCCATAAGATATTCTGGTTTTGGATAAAACAATATTTTGGGGTTGAATCTTGTCATGAAAACCTCTTATATCTATTCTCTGGTTCCCTGAAACAGAACCATTTAAGTCAGCAGGGTTTCATCAGTGAAGCTTGGAATAGAATTTGCTCATTAGAATGGTTTAAGCATTTGCTCACTGCCAGAGTGCTGCCCTAATTCACTTTTCTGAATAAACTTTAATCTTAGCACTCAAAATCAATTTAATACCATGAACAAATGAAATTATTTCAATAGTAATGTTGAGAAACAGAAAGGACTAAGTAATTGCAGATGAAATATAACTAAGTACTGATGTTATTTATTTTTGAAACTTCCAAATGTGCACTAAGTGTTTATAATAGGGCATATGGGCTCTTTTTGCCCCTGGGGATTGGCAAGCTCTGCTTTAGATGAACACCAGTGGTGGGAATCAGCTAAAGAGCACCACTTTGAGCTGAAGAATGGCATGCGACCCATTCCATAGAAAGAAGCAGTCTTTCTCAAGCCATTTTTATGACTGCCTAAACGTAGAAATGGAATCTGTGGGCTTACCTAGTGAAGTGAGCTTTCTCTGACACCAGAAGTAGCTGAAAAGTTATTTCAACAGTTGATTTGGAAGGAAGATGAAAGCTTTATTTGATTATACAGATTGCCCTATTCATTCTACTTTAAATGAAACCAGTCTGGGAGAGAACCAAGTGAAGTGGTTAGAGCCGCATGAAAGAAGGTACATGAAAGAAGGTGAGATAAGGTTACTGTGTTCAAGGGAAAAGACTACTCTTGAGAATGAAGGTAGGAACTAAAAAAGATGTGATAAAAGACATGACAAGCAGCACTGAAGAAAGGCAGAGGTTACAGTGATGTGACCGGGCAGTGACTTCTAAAACACACCCAAAGTCTAACAACTGAACTTGCTCTGCAGGAACAGAGGTGCTCTCACACTCAGCCTCGCCAGTGGTTAATCTAATTCATACTCAGATGGAACTTGCTTTACCTGATCTGGGTTTTGCAACAGATAGAGCAGGTGGCAAAAATTCCTTGGTGTATTATGGCTGTATGTACTACAGAATAGAACCAGAGATTAATCATGACGTTGAAGCAATGCCTAGAAGGCATCAGGTCATTTATCTGATGGTCCGTGCTTGCCATCTAGTGGTACAAAGCCAAAACTTGTGTTCTGCTCCGTGAGAGCTAGCTGAAAGCTGCCAGGGAAGCATGCCTGTCCCCTTCCAGCTGGCAGTGACAGCGGCGGCCCAAAGTGAAACAGGCCTCTGAGGGGCTGGAGGAGAAAGGCGGCAGCCCCTGATCACAGGATCAAAGAATAATCAAGGTTGGAAAAGACCTCCAAGATCATCTGGTCCAACTGTCCCCCTACCACCAGTATCACACACTAAACCATGTCGCTAAGCACCAGGTCCAACCCTTCCTTGAACTCCCCCAGGAACAGTGACACCACAACCTCCCTGGGCAACCCACTCCAATGCCTGGCTACTCTTTCTGAGAAGTAATGTCTCCTAATTTCCAACCTAAACCTCCCCTGGAGCAACTTGAGGCCATTCCCTTCAGTCCTAGCACTGGTTATCTGCAAGAAGAGGCCAACCCCCAGCTCGCCACAACTTCCTTTAGGCCTCCCCTGAGCCTCCTCAAGACTAAACAACCCCAATTCCCTCAGCTGCTCCTCACAGGACTTGTGCTCCAGGCCCTTCGCTAGAGCACCAGTAGCTGCCTATGGCAGAGCTGTTGCTTCCATTTTAGTGCTCTGGCCGTAGCTGCAGCCTGTCCATCTTAACAGACTGTTTTCTAAGAGTATTCAGACACCCACCTTTTTACTGCTTTCTGTGAGAATTCAGGCAACTAAGCGTCCTAGGGATTTGAGCTTATGTTTTGACAGCTTGTAAACCAGGCTCGTAAAATCCTCAGCCTCACAATTTCTAGAGGCATCAGCTATGACTACAGCATCCCTGTGTGAGTACACACAATTACTTTCCATCCAGAAGATTGAAGCACAATGAAATTAGCAGCCCATTAAAACAGAAACATACAGGGGATAGATACCATTGTTGCAACAGAACACATGTACTTGAAACTAAGCTACAAGATGAGTTTTTCACTTTTAAAACATATCAAGGATGTGTGAATAAAGAGCTTTGTAAAAGAATTAACTTTATTTTGGAGTTATGTCATTTAGTAAATACAAGAGAGGTTCATTAATAGAAATATATTTTAAGAAGTTATGTACAGCATGATGTTTAACATACATGCTATTTACTTGGATTTCATGCCATATAGTTAAGAAAATAATAACTATATATATTGGTTTTCTATTGCTTTTCAGAAAGTTTAATGTAATTCCCACATCCCAACTAAATAGCACATGTTTTTGTGTTTTTACTATAAAAATGCAGCTAGGAATTAATAGTTTTCAGAGTCTGTGATTCAGAAGCATCACTCAGTTTAGCAGTCCTTGGGATTTTCCCTCTTAAGTCATACAGAATTTTTTTAACCACCTTCACAGGCCATAATGAATGAAAATAAAGCAATACCAATTATTTAGAGGACAAATCTCAGATGACCTAAACAAATATTAATGAGATTTAATTAACTTTACTATGTAGAGTTGACACTAATATGAATTTGAAAAGTCTACCTTGGCAGTAATAATACATATATAACGAAATGCATGGAGGGAAAATAAAAAAATATTACTTGCTCTTAGCTATGGTCCCTTCTTTTAGAAATATGTATTGAATCTTCTATTAATTGAGCAGCTGTGGCTATGTTCAGTCACTCATCCAGTCATTCATCTCTTATTTGTTTAATTAATTATTCAATCAATTGTTCACTGAGGGACTGTATACGACCTATGTTTTGCAATTGACTTCAAAGAGTGAGGCAGCTGAATGCATCCGATAGAAAATAGAAAAAGGCATTGCAAGGTTCACAACAATTATCCAAGGTTCAAAGCCAAAGACTATTTCTTCCAGTCCATTGTCATACTCTGGGCGGCACCCAAATGCCGGTGGTATCCAAAGCTGCAAGGAAAGAAGGCAATGCCAGTATTAATCATAAATTACAAGTGACTGTGACCCCAGTGACCTGCAATTTAGTTTTGGCAATCTCTAAGTAAGCCCTCCCTGTTGTTACCCGGGTACACCAATGGCAGAAGATTTCAGCTTCTGCTGCTGATACAGTTTTTCATGGTGATTAAAAAGAGTTTAGACTCTTGGATTCCATGTTTAGATAAATTTTGTTCCCCAAAGGCATATTCACTTATTCTTCCAGAAGAAGTAAAAATTACTTGCTACAAACTATGGAATCATGTAATTTTAATATGAGGCTTGAAGGGTTGGGAAGCATTTGTGTATTAACTTGCAAATTATGTTCAAAATGTCTTACCGAAAGATTGCATAGGAATAAAAAAGCAGCAATGTTCTTGAGAATTCTCCTCTTGTTGTCAGCCACTGAGCTTCTGCTGTAGAAGGAGAACTCTGAGGCTGAATGCATGACTGGACTGTTACCCTGATTTGTCTCTTTGTTGGCACTGCCACCGCCGTCACTTTCTCTGGCGCAGATGCTGCTGCTAACCAGGCACGGTAACTCCCCGATGTCACAGGTGGCTCGGCCGTTATAAATCTCCTTGTATGAGGGGGTAAGTGATAAAGTGCTCCCCCGAGATATAGTCACTATTCGAAGTGTTTTAATATCATCATTGGCCTTTTCCTGCTCACGGTGTATGGATTCAATGATAAAGAGGTTCTGAATGTATTTCTCAATAATTACAAGGACAGAATAGGGGAGGTTATACCACGTGTATTTGGGGTGAGCTTGGGCACAGATAATTGCTAGGATTGACCCCCAGGAGAGGAGCCAGGATCCTGCAGCTGTGCCAACCAGCAGTTCTGCATCCAGTTTTCGAGCAGGATTTTTTGAGTTATCCAGTGATCTATCCTCCAGTCTGTAGATTAGAAGGGCAACAACTCCAGCTGTACACATGAGAGCCAATACAAAGATAGCATGGAGGTAAAACATAGTAAGTGCTAACTCACTTTTGACTTTTGAACGTCCGATCTGAATTAAATACACCACGACTACTGCTATTGTGCTAGTTAACACAATTAGTCCAAAAATCATCCCAACAGTTATGCCGTGAAATTTGAATGGAGTTTTGTGTTGCTGGTGGTGTTCTACTTTGCGACCAATGTTTTTCCACAGGACATAGAGCATCGTGGATGCTAGAATGTGGTACTCTATATTGAAGGGATATAGGTAATATATTCCTTGAGAAAATATGGAACAGAGAGTTGTCGTTGTACAATTGCATTGAGGTGCATGGTCATCTAAAACTAAAGGAAAGGGAGAGATTACATATGTGCATTATAAGGATTTTTTGTTTAAAGCAAATAAATAAAACATAAATAAAACAATAAAACATAAAAGGTAAGATTTCAGCCAAACAACATATCATACTCTCCAGTTAGCCACCTAAAAAGGACCTGTGTCATTTAAATCATTAACCTAACGTAGATTTTGCCTGGTCTCCAAAGCATAATCTCTAACTCCACTGCTCAGCTGCATAGCAATTGTCACATTGTAAGTGAATGCTGCACCAAAGTGCAACAGAGCCTTTCAAATACTACTTTTTTATTATACAAATGTCCAAAATCTCAAGGACTTCAGTCCTTAGCCATTTGGCTTAGGTAGATTTTATAGAATATTGAGGAATTCCATCTGTGAGTCAGATGAAAAATACAAACTTAATGAGAAAATGATTCCTCTCATTTTTTATAGTAATTTACACTAGAGTGGTTTCTAATAATCAGCACTTTATTAAAAATGTGTTTATGTATACAAAAGAGGTGAAGTAAGCCACAGATACTTTCACTCAATGTCCCAGTATAGGTTGAAAGTAAAATAATTAAAAATCTATCTTGTCCTTTTGAGAAGAACCTATTAAATCATTATCCCTTTATGCAATAACCTGCATTGTAAACCCCTAAAACATCTCAGAGAACAAATTGCACATCTTTGTAAAATAAAAGTATTTAGTGTGTAATCACAAACAAATAATTTAAGAAACCAGAAAATTCCATGGTGTCAGAAGATAATTAATAATTCTTATATAAACAGAAATGCTTTAAAATATATTTTAGGCATTCCAGAGGCCAATCTTAGATTTGTGCCTGTTTCTTTTTTTTTAATTTTGTTATTTTTAAAAAAAAATATTATAAGAAAAAGATGGGAGAAAGCTGGTATTCTTTTATCTTAAGCATATACTCATAAGAAGTGAAAAAACACTTTTGCAGTGGATTATATGTTAATAGCAAATTTGTCTTGTGAATCACTACTTTGCTCCTTGTTATAGAAACTATTTCTGATTATTCACATTTGTGCAACAATTCTGGCAGCAGATTAATAGGAAATAATATAAGGAAACTGTTTCCATTTAACAGTGGAAATATCAGGAAGAGACACTAACTTGTGATTAATATTGATGCTTTTACTGTACAGCTAAATCAGAGAATTGCAGAGTGACTGAGGCTGGCAGGGACCTCTGGAGGCCCACTGCTCCAACCCCTGCCCCAGCAGGCTGCCCAGGACCACGTCCAGGTGCCTTTTGAAGATCTCCAAGGAGACTCCATAACCTCTCTGAGCAACCTGTGCCAGAGCTCTGTCACTTGCACAGCACAGAAGCACTTCCTGATGTTGAGAGGGAACCTCCCATGTTCCAGTTTGTGCCCATTGCTTCTTGTCCTGGCACTGGGCAATGCTGAAAAGAGCCTGGCTCCATCCCCTTGCAAGTGGATGTAAAACTGGGGTCATCTTTGTCTTTATCCTTGTGAACACAACCAAAATCCTATCAGGTGGGAGAAAATTACCTGTAGCTGCTGAGAACTTATATTGCCCATTGAAAGCCAAGAACTCCAAATTTCCCTAGGCTTCAGTGGCATTTGAAAGCAAAAGACATCCCCAACAGTTTTAGTCAATGTGTTTTGAAACTTGCATTAACTTACCAGTGAAGAAGAGCATTTGTTATATATAAAATAAATAAATAAATAAATAAGAATCACCCAGTTAAAAATCTGTGTCCTGTAAAGCAGCATTAATGGATAACCTTCATCTCTCTGAGACATTCCACCAAATTCCATAGCACCACACAAAATTCCATAGGACCACACACCCTGGGAAACCACTATATGGGGAATGATTTGCAAGATTATCCATTCTTGTTTTTCTACCAGTAGCTTATAAAACTAGTAAATTGTGTTTTAAAAAATACTGTATATACTTTACTTCTCTGATTTACTAATAAAATGATTCTTTAGTGATGTTATTCCTCAAAAGAATTATCTTTGTTTGGAACTTCTGGCATTTATTTTTATTCTGGACCTCATCCAAAGGGGAGATAAATAAACAGAAAATCACAGCCTGAGTCATGTATATGATAATGATTATACATCATTTTAGTTACTGTATGAACTGACCATATATCAGTTGACTACCATTTCCCTAGTAACAACTATACAGCAAATACCCAGATTTGTCCTACAGAGACATAGTATTTTGCATGGGAGCAGTAATTCCAAAATGTACCAATGCTTTAGCTTACCTATTGTTATGTTCCCAAAACCAAGTGTGATTAGTCTTTCTTTATGTTCATTCAGTTGATGTTTTGACTCTGTTAACACTCCATTTGTCCACAGGAGTAAATTTGTGAACACAGAATGGATAACCCCAAACCTACAAAATAAGGTAATTATTGAAGGAGTATGCACATAGTATTTCTCTACACACATGTTAAATACAGTGGATTAATTTTCTGTAGACATCACATGTAACACTATTTAGTTGTCAGTACAAGAAAAAAAAAAATAATAACCAATCTCTCTAAAGATGTTCCACAGTGGAGCACAGTGAATGTTAGACTTCCAAACTATCACAGAAACACAATGGATTAATGTATTAAATCATAGATAGGATGCTTTTATGCTCTTCTATGTGATGTTTATTATTCCTTGGTCTGCAGATGTTAATGACAGTGACTGAATGGCCTTATCAGGGTTGTTTTGCAAGTTTCATTTCTCAGCCTTCTGCAGTGCTTCTTCATACTCACTGTGGATGGTCTTTCTTCAAAGAAATAGCACTTGTCTAACTTCTAGTCCATGCATTTTTGTCTTCTGGAGAGAGATGAAGACAACAGAGGCCTTTATCCCATTCAGACTATTGGTACAGTGAGGCTAAGTCTCCAAGTGGCTTTAGGAGTCTTTGTATTGGACAAGCCCTTTCATGGCTTGGTGAAACAAAACGGCATCAGAGAAAGAGGTGGGTTAATGATTCTGAACTTTCTAGTAAAACTCAGACAATAATTGTTCTCAATTGACTAGCACTTCCCTCCATATCTTCCCCTCTCCCCCCCCCTCCTTTTTTTTTTAAATAGATGGCCATGGTATCTATTTCTTGGGCACAATCCTTCCATCTGACATTCTGCCAGGCATTATTCTCTTGCACCCAAGGCTGAAAATGTTCCTTCACCAAGAAACAGTTCTTTATTACTGCACTGTTTGCAGTGGATGACTTGAATGACTTGCAATTAGGTACTTTAAAAATGGTACTTATCAACAGAGCTCGTTTCACCAGCTGACATTGCAAGCCTTCCATGATCATTCCACTTGTTGGCATGAGGCTGAAACACTTACCCAAGGGAGTAGAACAAAAGTAGAGCCACCACTGCGGCTGAAGTTTACGAGTCAGTTTCTGTTACTTCCTATAGAAACTGGCCAGCTTCTTGATAATTTGAGATTAATGTTTTAAAAGTTAATATCCTTGTTTATTTGCATTCTATGTAAAGGCATTAATATATACTAATCCACATTCTTACAGAAACGAAAATACATCAGAGCTGGCTTTGCTGCCTCAAAGACCAGTCCTTAGCTCCATAACAAATAAATGTATTCATCTGTTTCAGAAGAGACATCAGTTACACCATGAGAACCAAGTTCTGGTGTCAGAAATAAGAACAACCCTGACTGATTTGGGTTGTTCATATTGCTGGAAAGGCTGTGTTTCTCTGTGTATTTGAATGTTTGCATCTAGTTCTGAAAGGTAATTTCCATAAGGCTCAATACAAAAACCCCAGATATACTGGACTGGCTGCAGGTTGCTGATGCAAGTTCCCTTCCAGTATCTTCAGTACGAAGATACTGAAACCTTTCAATTTCTTCAGTACAAAGAAAACTTCATGTAGTACATAGTTCTCAGACAAAAATCTGGCGCTTCCTTCCGATGAAAAATGCATGTGACACTGTAGTGTCATACATTGCCCTTTCCCTCTCTCATGATGAATGCATACTTATTCTGTGACTATTGTATTTTATGAAATACGAGCACAGTTTAAATAAAAAAAGAATAATTCAAACTAATGATTATCCTCTCAGCTGGGTGAATGGAGTTACTGTCTATTTATATTAACACAACTGAGAATCAAACTCTGCACTTTCTCAATGTCCATCATACAGTACAACTGTAGGTGTTCAAACACAGTGCAGACATGCACCTATTTGCATTCCAGATGAGGATCAGATACTTTACCTTTCAAGTGTTTTGAAAGACTGGATAATATCCTTTGCATGACACCAAAGAAAGTACACCTAAGTTAAAGGAATACAGAGAAATGTCATTACACTAATGAATATGTATGAAACACAAAAAGGAAAGCATATCTGTAGGCAGAAACATTGATTAGATCCTCTGATGATTTAAACTGAGGTAGCTCCATCTCCACGCATGTGAAATTATTCTTATCTCTTCCAACATTCAGCCAGAACCTGGCTGGCAGGAGGAACCTAGGATTTCTTATATGCAAAGCCAGTGGCTCAATAGTAGAAAGTTTCAATATGACTCACCAAAACATATCATGCTTCTGTAGCTGCAGAGGCTTTTATTTCAATGGCAAAGGAAATAAAACTGCCAGCTGTAGACAGCACTATAACTACTGCAGGGCGTGGTGATGCTAAGTTTGAACAATTTACTAAAAATATTAAATTCTATGGAGGGAGAGAGACACGTGAAAGGATTCCAGATTTGATTAATAAAACAAACAATGGATGACCAGGAAACAAGAGAAAAGGTCATTCTATCAGTTTGAGGGGTAACTGCATTAGGAGGAACAAATGCAGTTGCACTCAAATGTAGTGCAGAAAGCTCAAGCTGGAAAACAGAAGAGACAGAACAGTACTGACATAGCAAGTAAAGGGGAAAGAAGTATTAAAAGTAGGAGTCTCTTTGTGGGAGGATAATGGAAACTTCAGGGTATAGATTGTTGTTAATATAAAACATGTTCCAAATCCTGGTAGGTGTGAGCCATATTCCTCGGGGATGTTAGGGTCAAACTGGAACTTCTATTTATTCAGAAAAGTTCCTACCTTACTGAACTGAATAGTATGTAAACATCGGGATAGAAATGGTCCAAAGGGTTTGTCTTAGAAACCTGCCGGGTGTGGTATTTCTGAAGTGGTCTGAAAATTGCAAAGAACTTTGTGTTCTTCTGCAGCAATTGCAGTGACTGGAAGTCCATTTTCTCACTGAGCCCATTAACAGGGTGCCTCCACAGCTGGTGTTGTCTGAGACATTCAGTACCTGGTCTTTGAAAAAGCTAGGAACGTGCACTTCTCTGTGGCACCTACTAGAAGTTCAGAACACACTTCTGGACTTGAGCTCATTCAGCTAGTGCAAAACAAGGAATCCATCCCCCTGCTCTCCCTACTAATAACACGTTAATTCAATCACCCAGTGAAGCATTTATCACAACAAATTGTGATAAATACAAAAATACAAGATATCATGGAAGTTTAAATTGAAGTCACTAATTAGCACCATAGCCTCATCTATGCTATGTTCAGATGGCAGTTCTGAGAGAGATGCAGTAAAATCTGACAGCATATGTGAAAGCATTCTTCAAAACTTAAGAAAAGGAAGTTTAGAAGTTCTGTTCAAATACTAAAGTCAAAAAAGTCAAGGGAAAATAGGAATAGAAAAATCAGTAAGGTAGAGAAATGACAGAAAATAGTTTTTGCTCCCAGAGCACGCATTGTCTCAAAGGGACTTCTGTCTGCAAAAGAGCTTAACACAGAGGCAGTGGAAATCAGAAGGTCGGTACTAGTTCATTGTTTGCACAGTTACAGTGTATATTTGCTCATTTATTGGCAAGTACCAGGATGCCTCGTTAGAGTGAAATACAACAGCATCCAACACATGTTCTGTAGAAAAAAAAAAGTCCTCAGGTTTTTAGATGACACATCATTAGGAATCCCCTCCACTGTAATTTTATCCCGTGTTTCAAGGACATTATATTTGTCTTAGGCAAAATGTATTTGATAAATTACATCCTCTACCTTTCCTTTGAGTGTTCACACTAACACTCAAGATTTCATTTTAAGCTAAGTAAATGATAAAATCAGCTATATTAGTGATGCAATATGATGTGGTGTAATATCAAATCAGAATGAAGCAATATTAAATCAATATTAAATTAAGTATTAAACATTAAAGAATGATGTGATATTAAATGAGAATGTCTCTTCTCAGGAAATCGGTATTTCCTTTTGTTCAGCTCAAAGTCTCTTCCACATTCTAGTTCACAGTAGCTAGAAATCTCACCAACTCAAGGTTACTGGATGCAATGAGGAATGCTGCAAGCAGATCTGCAGGAAAGGGATTTCTTAGGTTTGTTTGTCAGAGGTAAAGCAATTAAGTTTTTCCACATGGAGAGTGGATTTTAAAAGAATGTAAAATTATGACTACTTCCATCAAGTCAGAATTTCATCCTCAGATAAGAAGATGGAAGTCAGAGTTACTGCTCAAATTTCAATGTTTTTACTGTTAAAGAAGACAGAAAAATGTAGGTGGTTCAACTGCTCATTTACTTGCAACCACTGCTAGGAAAATCATTCTTTTCTCTTCTGTTCTTGCTCTTATCATTATGTTACTTAATCATCTTGGAAAGTGCATGAGATGACCTGCCTCTAATGGAATATTTTATTTTAGTGGCTTTTCCTCTCCCTCTTTACCACAAGTCTCCTCATAGGGGCCCACAGGAATTACAGTTTTAGATTATCCTGACAAGAAGGAGGATAATAATCTAAACCTCCACTTTACCATAAGATGTATCTGGCTCTTGCAGCTACCAACAATTCTCACTATCTCTGTCTTCACAGACTGGCTAAAAACCTGCGACAGAAGAACTGGAAGCATGATTCAGGTATTCAAAATAAGGAAAACTATTAGGAAAACTGGCCAGTATCCTTTTGCTCCATCATGTAATAAAAGAAAGGGCAACATTTATTCATGCAGTAAACAATCAGCTATGGAATATCACCATATAATACAGAGGCAAAGCCTGAAAATAAACAAACAGCTGAAATATTTTACAGGAGTCAGTGACTATGCTTGCTAGTGTGCAGCCACTGGTAAGTGTAATCAAATGCTTCTGGAAGGAAAATCTGTGCTCATTTTTTACAGGAAAGATGTGCAAGCATCTTATAACCTACAAAGAAAGGGCGGTTGCCCATTTGAAGTATCAGGCATCCACCGCTAACTATTCTGAGATATCAAGACAGACAGGTTGAACTGAACTTGGGTGGCAAGTTGTACATACAAAAATAAGTGAAATAGAATAAAAAAGAATAAAGTTTTATACGTAACTTAAACTAAAGAGCATGCAATTTCAACTATTGACAGCATTTGTGATTAGTTCTTTTTAGAACTTTTTTTTTTTTTTGGGGGGGGGGGGGAGGAAGGGGTATTATGGCAAGCAATTACTGAAATTTCAGGTTGCCAAGGCTGAATTTGCACAATTCAGCAAAAAGGGTATACATGCACAAGAACTTAGCCCTCAAAATCATCCTGTGATATGTTTAGAAATTAGGTTAGTATTAAATCCATGATGATGAGAAGAAAAAAAAAAGATATTTTTTATCAGAAGTATAGATATAATTTAAAACTGCAACCAGTGTCTTTTACCTGTAAGATGGTGTGCGCTGCATGTGTAACAGGAAAAATGCCTTCAGTTGGTGACAAACAGTTTGAAAAATCAATATAGTATCCAACTTTAAAAGAATCCAGAATTAAAGTAATCACTGCAAATAAAGTAATCCCACCTACAAATGAAAAGATATTAGAAAACATCAATGTACAGTTGCATTGCCTAGAGACAATCCGTAGCACTATGCCAAAATCTTGTTTAGAGAAATAATGATAGATCAACAGTCATATTCTTGCTTAGGGAAATAAAAGTGGATCGAGTTCATGAAGATAACTGACTTGATGAAATAAGACTCTCTAATTTGTGAAAGCCTCTGCCCAACGTACTAAAGCACATTAGGACACACTCCCAGCATAGGCAGTACAGAGGAGCCCAGACCTGAAGACACGCAGCCCCTTGCATATGGCTCCCAGCTCCTTGCAAGATCATCCTCCCAGGTAACTGTAGCACCAAAGCAGCCATACAGCACGTGAATTAATGCTCCATACGGTCACACAGCAAACTCAAGGGAGCTGAACAATAATGTTACAGTCTCCGGGCCCAAGAGCTCTACAGTGGGCAGTAACACAATCACTTGGTATGCCAGCGCCATTGTTGGGGAGGTTACACGTCAAGTCAGAGAACAGAACTGCAGTGAGCTGTCTGGTTTGGTTTCCTAGAAAACAACCAAATGATGAAAACTTACCTTAGTACGATATACTAATCCTAAATACTCGATATATACCAGTAATTAAAAACGATGAAGATGATTCCATCATTTTGTTATTTCTAAAGTTAAAGAATAAGGAGAAATGTTTTTACTGAGCATTATACTATCTTTTAAAAATGTGGATTTTGTTTTTCCAAATATTCATTGAAATCTCTGTGTTTTAGGAGATCCAGAATAGGATTTTCAGTATTGCAAAGTGCTGGCATAATTCTTCCTATTAACCATCAAGAAGCAGAAAGCTATAATGATACAGCTGTCAAAATGCCACTCTAAACTTAAAATATTGTTTGGGTTTTGATAATAGACAATTTAATACAAGCAGGAAAAAGATATATGTTGAAGTCTGCCAAGGGCTGTGTAAGGTGACTAGCTGCCTATGCTTTAAACAGAGCCATGCTTCTGAAGAACATAATAAAATAAAGCCATTTGTGAAGCTAATTGATTTTCCCTTTGAGCTCTCTGTCCCAGCTGGCTGAACTTCTAAATGATGGCCATAGAGCTTTCCACTGCAGGAGAGTGTACTCTGGGGATAATATCTGGGGTAAGTCAAGGAAAAGAGTCTACCCTATAGGCAGCCTTCCTAAGCTTCCCTGTGATTATTTGGGTTGCGATAACCTCACCTTACTAAAAAGCTCTTTTCCCACATTCAGACTGTAGGAGTGGTTCTTGGTCTGCCACACAAGCTAGAAGAGAACCATGCTTTATGATTCACGTAGTTCACATCTTGGTACTAAAAGGATCCAGGAAAGCTTTCTGTGAGCAGTTTTTGTAAAGTGGCCATTAGTCCTTCCAGCTTTATTAGCTGTGTGCAATGACTCTGCCTTAAGAGGTCTTTGTTAAGCTATTCTTTTCCAACATTTCCAATAGCAAGGAGCTGTAAGTAGCCAGCTGCCACAACTTTTACTAAAATTATATTCACAATTTGAAAGGCATCATGAAAATACTCTGAGCCTGTATACTCTTAACATTTCATACCAGTTAATTCATGGCTATTTTCTTCAACGATGAGAGCAAGGAGACATTCTTCAAAAACAGCTGCTCAAGTTACTCAAGAATTGCCAAGAGCTTTCTGTGGAACAACGTGATGAAAATTTGTCCTTTCCCCCTTTTTTTGGGCTTGTCTTCCAGACACAAGATTTCTGTGACAAAACCACTGAGACAGAGGAGGGCAAGAGGGTTCTTGGCAGAGGAGTTGCCACATGAGTTTTTCCATAGTTCAAATAAGTTTTCTCTTAACAATACAGGATAAAGGAGTTTTACAGAACTGTTGTAACTACAAGAAACTCTTCAGAATGGGAAAGTGTAGGACTTTCCCTAAGGGAGAATTTGTTGAATTGCAGCATAGACATCCAAGAGAAGCTGTGGAAGCCGCCACAGCTGAGAACATATTACAAAGAGCAATCCTGTGCTGGTAAAAGAAATGGATAAGGTAACCTAGTAGTGCATTCCAGTATCTTATTTCTAAATGTCTGTGACTCCTTATATTCTGTAGGACAAATGAAATGCTGTGATTGCTGTGCCAAAAGAGGAAAGGGCAGGGGGTTCTGCTGTTCTTAACCATGTTAAGCAGTACTTATTCCACACTTGAGAGGAGAAAGCTACTCTCTGTAAGAGAAACATAGCCTGGTCCAAAATAGGGTCAAATTAAACCTTGCAATAATGAATTTCAGGAAATCTCACAGGAAAAGAACACAACAATGTAAGCCACAGTAAGGTAATAAATGAAAAATGCCTGAGAGATGAGGATTATTTTGGAAAACAGTGCATAATCGAGGAGAAAACAGTTGGTACATAACACCATACATTTCAGGAGAGAGTCTACAATACATGGTTGTATTATGTTAGACATAAAAATAAATAAATAAATAAATAAATTTTAAAATGCCACTGAGCTATTTTATAGCATAATTGTTAACTGTGCAAAGAAAAATAAAAGACACAAAGATACGCAGGCACTGAGAACAAACCAAACTTCCACAACACAACCTTACTTCTCAAACTAACCAGATTTTGGATTTAGATTACTTTTTCATTAGCTGCTGCTGCAGTGACTGATTGCTGCATCTTCGCTATTGGGAAAGAAATATTTTATGGAAAAGCTGCCTTATAGCACTCAACGTACTTACTTTCCAACCTACTATTTATAGTACCGAGACCGGAAAAGCGGTCGATAAAAGTGGGCTTGCCTCCTCCTGTACGTAGTGCTGAGCTGAGTTGTTTCCTTTCCCTGGGACCCAGACACACGCGACATGACTGTGTCGCGATCCCCAACCACCTGCTCTCGATACACCTTTGCATCCTTACTCCAGTAAGTACCCAACCCTGCAAATAAGGGCCATCACACCTTGCCACCAGCCTTGCAAATTTCCTACAAGCTAATGCTACTTCTAGCTTTCTTGCTTTTATATTTTACATGCTACACTATAAGGTGCTCTGGCTGAGCACATTGTCGTCTTCTAACTCTAGATGCTTCCAATGTTTTAATGGTTGAATTTGGTGATCTTGAAGGGTTTTTTTCCAACCTACATGATTCAGTAGTTGTAAGGCATCACTGTACAGGTACAAATGGGAATCTCTGAAATACTTTGCTTTAGAGAAACCTCAAGGACCTTTTGGACTGGTGCTAGTATAAGAAAGTTGCATTGCATTGCCTGGAAAAGGTGATAATTCCTCCAAGAGAGCTGCACAACACCTTAATAATTGCCTTTTCCAAAATCTGTCTTTTCAAGTGCTGCCACACCTGTCTGGTGCCAGGGGTGAAAGGGAAAAAAGGCCCTGTGGCTTTCAGCATTGCAAACGGGCCAAACGGGTAGTTGGGAAGTGAGTACCTGTAGCAGACAGCTTTCCCATATAGACTCTAAATGTGCTCAGCTTCTGCTCATATTTAGAGTGCACTGCATGTGCACAGCATCATGAATGTGAGGATGCCTCCTGGTAGGGATGGAGAGGTAACGAGGTAGTAGCAGAGGCGGGTGACGGCATAGACATCCCATGCCCGGTGCCACAGTGGGTACTGCAGCCAGTACTTACACTTGAGCCAGCGTGCTCCGGCATGCGTGTCCTTGTCGCGGATCAGCCTCCTCTGCGTGCAGCTCCTGCACAGGTACCACAGCATCCACAGCAGCTGGATGAACATCAGCGTGATGAGGTAGGAGAGCAGGTGGCTCTTGCTGATGCCCACAGCGTGCACCGCCCAGGCGAAGGTGAGCAGCAGCCCGGCCAAGAAGAGGTTGATGCCGTACTGGCTGCTGAGGATCTCGGCGTTTTTCTGCGGGCAGCTCCCGCCGGCGGCGGGGGAACCGCTGCCCTTCTCCATCTCCCGGCCGGGCGCTGCTGGAGCCCCGGGGCCGCCGCAGGCCCGGCCCCCAGCGGAGACCGGGGGCGGAGCGGGGCCGCCGGCTCTCCCCGTGCCTCCCTCCGCTGCGGGGCCGGGGGGGCGCCGAGGTGAGCTCCGTGCAGGGGAAAGCCGAGGAACGACCCTTTTTTCTTTTTCCCCTGACCTTTAGTAAGTCCCGTTCTGAGTACAGAGCATTGCAGTGATTGCTAGGAACCGGTAGCAGGTAGATTGCTAGGAACTCTTGCAACCAGGAGTAGCAGCAACTGAGCTCAACGAAGCTTTCGCAGGATTTAGTTCATTTCTTATTTATCCATCTTCCCTATTTCTATACACATTTTTTACTATATATATATGTCAAATACTTAATTCTGTGACCTATATATACAAAATTTTTACTATATATGTGTCAAATACTTATTTCTAACTATGCCCTATAGCCAGAAGACATGAATATATTCCAACCTCAAGGTCTGGAGCCCCAGTTGGTTGCCTACGGGGGTTGACAGGAATTCATCCCAGTGTAAACCAGAAAATATTTTAAATGGCATTTTGGTTGCGTACAGCATGAATTTGCTTAATTCCAGGTATTCATGTACCTGGCCATGGTTGGAGGCCAAATACGAAGATAGACTGGTCCTTCTTCTGACCAGGCAGGTCTTACAGTTTCACCCTTAATCTGCTGGTAGCATATCAAATATCCAAAACATTGTGTTTTTTTTACTTTGTTTTGTTTTTTGTTTTGTTTTGTTTAACTGCATGACCTATGCCTCACATGAAATTAAGCCACTAATTCAGCTACTTGAAAAAAAAATGGGGGGAAGAAATGAAGGATGGTATTGATTTTACACGACTTCCACAGGCAGAACTTACTGAGGATTTACGATTTTTCTCTTCTGAAGCTGAAACACAAAAGTAACAAAAGACATGTCTGGTAACAGACGAACAGTTAAGTCTTCAGTCACCTCTAGCTCAGAACTAAACCCATCGCTTGTAAAGCTTATGGAAATGCAAAGACCTACTTTAATCTTATAGAATTGTTAGCCTTAAAGAACAGGAAGATGTTCTCATTTAACAGAGCTCCTGTGCATAACTGATAAATAACCTCCACCGTCTAGGCTTTTTTATTTTTATTTTAAGGTTATTCTAGAATACCTTTTGTCACCATGAAGAAAAGCTCTTTGGTGTTGGCACAGATTCTCATCCTCAAATGAAATTAATGTAAATAGATACAGAAAATATCTACGGTAGTCTGAAGCCAGCCAACATACTCAAGTAGGGATTTTGACAACCTAGTAATTATTTTCAGGAAACTGTTAAGATACCTTTCTAATCTCTTGCCCTAAATACTTTAATTAGTAGAAGGACAATAATGAAAGCAAGGAGTTCACACAACTGGAAGCAGCAGCAAGATTTTGTCAGGTTGTTAATTACAGCAAACATTGTTTTACATTCTTACCAGACTCACCCCTACTTGCTTTTGAGCATACAAGGGAATGAGGATTGCATTTGATACCTGTAACTGTTACCAATAGACTCTGCAGGACTTTTGTGAAATAAACTTTACCTACCTGGGATTTTCAGGAAAAGACAAATTCAGAAGGTAAATAGCTCTTCCAAATCATACTGAATAGTATTACACTGTCAATAAATCCAGCTGAGAGGTCACAAAAGACAAAATGAATTGAAAAATTGATGGGTTGACAGTCCCAAGAACAGTGAGGTTAGATGTTTAAATAATTAAGTATTAAACAACGATTGCTCACTTTTATACAAAGTTTATTAAGATGTCCAGAAGAGTAAGTTTGAAGAAACATGTAGCAAACATTATTTCAAGAGTACAGGGTCAATGTAAAGCACCTAGAGCATTTGTACAGTTGATAAATAAAAATACAGTGATAATTACCATCCCTGAGCAAAAGTGCATTTAAATAATAAACAAAATCAGTCAATGTACATCTATGCAGACATAAAATTGTTTAAGTTTGTTAAAAGATGTAGACCTTAAGATAAGCAAATGCAAAGTATGACTTCTAAATGCAAAGTACAACTGTTTTTTGTAAACTCAAATTTTACATTAAAAAAAAAAAATCAAACTACTGACTTCCTCTACAGGCTACTTAGCAGTCATGCTGGATGTGTTTTACTTTGGTTTGACTGATCCTTTACACTGCCTACTGCCATCAACTTTTTTCTTCAATGGAACTGCAGTAACTTCAGTCAATGCCTTTTTCATTACTGAACGTTTCACGTAGTGTGCATTCAGCAATGGTGTGAATCTGAAAGTCAGAATGAACAGCAGTCTCCTCGAACAGTCTGGACTCCAAGCAACAAGAGTAAATTTCAACAAGTTTCAATAACCAACTTCTATTTTCTCCTATCTTCCAAAAAAGAATTTAACACAATGACCTATATAAAATGGTCTAGCAACTAGATGGTGCCCAGGTTTCTCAATATTTAAGTATCTCAGACAAAGTGAACAAAGGGACAATGTTATTTTCCCAGCTGCGTATGGCTAATGGCATTTGATTTAATAACAACCTCTACTGCTGAGGAAGAAAAATAGCAATTTCATTAACAAGCATTGTTATGAACAAAAAGTTAATTTTTTTAGAAGAAAAACATCCTGAACATTGGGAAATAGTATATACAACAAAATAATTAACTCTGTGCTCTTCAGCTCTTGCTTAGTGTTACTATTGTTTGTTCTATTGCTGGTTATGCACAGCTTCATCTCCTGTCTTTGGCTGTGGATAAATTATGTCAGTACAAGGGCAATCTATTTATTTCACTGTTGGCACTAGCAGATTAACAACGATGGAAATTTCAACCAGCTTTCTAGGCCCTTAATCAGATACATATCTTTTTTCAAATACTAACAGATCTGAAATCAAGAAGTTAGATTAACAAAGTATTTCTTCCGTGATAACACATGTATCATTACAAATTTATGGACCAAGAAGTGTCTCCCATGTTGCAAATGTGTAAGTTTAGAAGTTCAAAGAGATTCCAAATATCAGTATTTTAGCTATCACTTGAAATGTAAAAATAATGTATTAAAAAACCCACAACACTTGAATTTGAATATCAATTGTTTTCAAACTAATCAACCTGCTTTAAGCAGGTTGGGCTAGGTGAAATCTGGAGACCCCAGATAGGATTTAAAACCATATATCTGACCCATTACCCGTCTGCTTAGTATTGAATTGCGAATAAAAGCTTTATAAAACAAGCTACGTCACAAATGAAGTGCTTTGTATTACTAAGAGAGAAAAAAACTATCTATCTTTCAATTATTCACTTATCAGTCGCTTTTTCGAAGCCACTGGCTGAACAATGGGTTTATGTCCATTTGATTTATACATCGGGTAGTTAAATAATCAAAAGACTGGAATGTAACTTAAAACAACACCCACTTTACAGGGTAACTGTAACTGGAGTCCTTCACAGAAAGCTGGAAGAGAAGAAAAAAATCCAATAAGAAATACTGTAAGGCTATATATACTGCGCAAACTGTATCTTGTATAGTTTGATATTCATTAGTTGGATGACTTTGCATCACCAAGTAATAATTTACAGTATAACAGAATTTACTTGGCTGTTCATACAGAAAAAAATGTTTTCTTCACAAAGTTCAGCTGTTCAGAATATCTGCATTTAGCTTGTACTTCTTACTTTCTATCTCCAAGTACAAATTTATGCAGAATGGTTCTCTTAGTCTACTAATATGAGCAAAGCTCTACCAGACCACAGCACATCCTTTCTCCACCTTTCCAGTGCTCAAACAGAAAGTTGCTAACGACAGAAGGAACAGACATGCATTGAGGAATTTTGCACTAGCAGACGTGACTTGAGCTCCCGTAATAAATTAAAGAAGTTCTGAAATAAGTACCATATTTTTCAGAAGTCCACAGACAGGGTATGATCTAAGTTAATTAGTTCCTTAAAAGAGTTTTCTTGATATTGAGGAATTGCTGAAAAGGTGTATGACTAGTTTCAGTTCACTTATGCAAGTAAAAGCTGTGTATGTGTGGCTGACCCAGCTGTTAAATATTTTTTCAGTACAATTCTGGCACTACAAGAGGCTATACTCAAAATCCAGCACTGTCACACTCCTCTTGCCGCACTCATGAAAATGCTGGGGGACTCCTTTACTGAAACAGATTTGTGACAGCAGGCAAAAACAGACTTCCTCACACTCCCTTGTGAGCAAGTACAGCAAACAACCTGCTGAAGGAGTCACTTCACTAGCTGATGCAGACGTCAGTGATCAGGGGACGTCTCTTACACTATTACTAAGCTGTATTTAATATCTTCTTTATTAAGCTTTTCAATTTCATGGGATTCATCGGAATAGCATATCCTAACAAAAACGTGAGAACCCCTTTTCAATGTGACAGGTATTGGGAATTAATTTTTCAAGTCAAGAAAATATCTGTTTTTGCCTTAAAAAGGTTGCTTTTTAGGAATATCCAAGAAGTGGACTGTTCACCACAGAAAATGAAAGCAGCATACTTAAAGATAACAAAGAATTTTGATTCAGAGGGGAGAAGAGAGGGAGAAGGAAAGAAAGAGAAGACAGTTGCATATGGACCTTTACAGCTTCTCCCCTTTACTATATGTCAAGCAACTTCCCTAAAAAGAGAAGTCTGGGTAAAAGCTGCAGATATTTGTCCTATACTCCTCAAAGCCATCCACTCTCACTTATCTCTTCTTTTCACTGTCTAAAACTGAATTTTTTGGAAGAGGAAAAGGATATTTGTTGAGGGATTTCTTGAAACAGCCAAAATCCCATTGCTTGTTGTAGCTGAGCAAACCAAGCTACCAGGGCAACTATGAGAAGTTCCCATGACAGTGTTCCCACATCGCCCAATTGAGGAATTCAGAAAAATATTGTTACCAGCAGCTGGCTTCAAGGACAAGGTCTGCGTGACTGCTAATCACAAGGGGGTTGTTTTCTTGCAGGTGGGGTTGTTTTCTTGTAGTTGTTTGTCTGAGTGCTTTTGGCCACTAATCTTGTGTGAAACACTGTCCGCCCCTGTTAAGTTCACTATAAAAGTTAGGCTATTCAGGCAATAAAATGGAGCATGATCTGACTCTACTGGTGTCTTTCAGCTGTGCTTCCTGCAACAGATATTCTTTCCTTTAAGATCCATACATATTAACCAGTAACTCCATTTGCCACAAAATTTCAATATCCTAAAAGCGCACAGAATCCTTGAACTGTTTGTATAACACGAGATAAATACTTTCATGTGCTAAACAATTCTATTATTTACCTGCAGGACTTATCCCAGGAGTGACACAAGCATCACAACACCCATAAACTGAATGAAGAGCAACAAAGGTGTCATAAACGACCAAACAGGCCATAAGGCAACGTTGAAACTGGGAAAAAAAAAAAGAAGAAAGCTTTAGATAAAAGTTTAGCTATCAAGTTGTGGAAATACCAGGCAAACAAATAAATCATAGTATGAGAAGAAATTAAATTTAAACAATGAAACCTGGAAAAATACTTGTTTCTTTACAACTTGAAAGAATAAAAAAAAAAAAACAACTTATTAAATTGGTAGTTTAGTTTTCTGCTCATTTACTGACAACTCATCCTAGAACACCAGTAACTGCTGCAGATTTGTTTTACACTGAGCAAAACCACTCAGACCCATCAGGAGTAAAGATACCTTTTACTTTCAGAATCTCTATATATGAACCATCTGAAAATGAAATACTCTTTGATTTTTCCAATAGGCATGCATGGAAGCTGAGAAAAAAAACACTTATAGTTACAGTCAATTAGAGCTGAGAATGAATTAACTAAATAGAAAGGGGAGGAAGGGGAGAACAATTTATTTTACAACTGATTTTAAAGGATTATGGATATGACTATCTCTAAACTATAGGGAACATTTATCTTTTTCAGTCTTTCTTCCACCACCACCCCACCCCCAGCACTGCAATACTGGTGTTATTCAGACACAGCACCTACACTGAAAGGGACAACCAGCTTTCATACAGAGAGCAAATATACTTGCAGACATAAATAATTTTTCACTCCCATGCACATTTGCTCATTCTGACTCTTCTCATCTCATAAACAAATTACCTCTTACTAAATGTACCATTCTCTGAGAAGACAAACTCTTAAATAAAGCTCATATAAGAATGAGCTGCTGCATACTTGCTATTTATACATATTGTGTTTGATAATGAAGAACTATGCATTAGGAATTGATCAGGTAAAACTTTCTCTGCTAGAGAATATACCTTTAAAGTTTTAAACCTCACAATACAGAAAAGACCCAGTACATCTAAAAGTATACTTACTATACAGCTTCAACTGCTACAGATCTTGCCTCTTGAACAAATTTTGAAAGCAGAAGAAATCATGCTGAGTGGAACTAGTACTGTCACCAGTACATTCAGTAAAATTAAGAGGAATGGGCTCAATTTATAAGCATTGTTTATGCAGTTAGACCTGTACAGTTTTAGCAGAAGGTTGTATATATGTGTTTCAACTTACCAAATTGCTGCTGCAATAAAAGTGACTGTTGAGACAGGTATCAGTATGGGATACTGCACATCGTAGTCCTCAATTCCACGATACCACTCAAGATATATTATGCAATAAAAGGCAACAGATAGACAAGCAGCCAATAAGCAACTGCCAGAGGCAAACCACCAACTGTGGTGGGGGGGAAAAAAAAAGCATGTTAAGTATGATCACATTTCAGTTCACATATTAATCTTCATTCTAGGCTAGAAACAGGACAGTACTTGTTAATTACACACATTAGCCTGGAGCTCCTTTACTGTTTCTTAAAATTACTTTTACAAAACACATAACTACTACAGTTTGATTTCACAATGCATCATTCCTATCATTTACTTTTCCCTCAAATATTTTGGAAATGCAGTGTAGCAGACTTTGTCACAGTGATCTTCTATACTAACACACTAAAAATACCTCATCAGTAATTAAATAAATTAGGCTCCACGGTAACTGTGCTTCTTACCATAAGGTTGACATTACCAATTTTTGTGTAGCAGAAGCATTGTAAAAAGCTTTTAATAAGCCTTCTAGTTTATGAACTCTTAATTTTAAGAGAAAAAATCATGGAAAAAAAAAATAAGCTACTGAATAAAACCACAGGGAAATCCAGGATTTCAGATTCATAATTAAAAAAAATAAGTATGTGATTATTTGGAATTGTGCACTTGTGCGCCTATCTGGGAACATAAATCCAGATTAAGATGGGAAAGAAAAACCTGAAACAGCAGTTTCAGAGAAGCTCACAGCATAGAGCTTAGGCCCTGTACATCCTCCATACAATAATGACAATGAGAAAGTTTAAAAGGCACCTCCAGGTGAAGTTATCTGAAAGTGTAACATCTATCAATCCCGCTGATAATAATTTCATGGAAAATAAATAGAATACAAAAAAATATATATAATTATTTTATAGAAATAATTTATTTTCCTGGTCTACTCAAAGAAGTCTACAGAACAAGAGGGAAAAAAAAAACAACTTCACTAATGTTTTATGATTAATTTCAGCTTTTTTGAAAGTCAAAACTCCAACACTTTCAATAGAATATGCAGTGATTTCTTGTACTTGAGAATAATTTTAAAGGTACAGTATTAAAATGTCTTGCTAATAGAACAAATTTTACACGTACACAGATGGCTCAGTAGAACCTGAAGAAAAAAAAATAACAAAAGATTTATTTTTCTTGAAATCTTACATTTACACATGATATTTACCAAAATTTAATAATAATGACTCAGGGAGTCATCTTGTCCAGCCCCTACACTCAAGCAAGGCCGCTTAGTGCAGGTAGCCCCAGACCATGTCCAGGCAGCTTTTGAGTACTTATAAGGATGGAGACTCCACAACTGGGCAGCCTGTTCCAGTGCTTAGCCACCCTTAAAGTAAAGCACGATGATCTGACGAAACCTCTCGTATTTCAGTTTGTGCTCACTGGGCACCCCTGAAAAGAGCCTGGCTCCATCTTCTTTGCCCCATGCCTTTAGGTATTTGTACACATTGATAAGATCCTGCCCCAGCCTTCTCTTCTCCAGGCTGCACAGTCCCAGCTCTCTCTATTCCTATTGTAGATCTTGTTTATCAAAGATTTAAAACACACAGTTCAGATATTTACATCTGAATACAACTAGAACATGAAAACGCAACTTTTCTTTGCAAGAAAAGGTATCTTACCTATCTGCTTGGATAGTTTCTTTAACAGATTTTAAAAAGTCAAAGTAATACGTCACAGCAATTGAAGCCAAAATCCAGAATGCAGAATGAAAATTCAGTCTAGGAGAAGGCTTCTTCTTCTTCTCTACAGCTGTAGATTCTTCTGTAAATACGAACATAATTGTATCACTAAAGCTTGTCGTTAAATGCAGTATGATTATACTTAAATGAAACACTATGCTTATCTTTTTAATTATTTAATATTTGGAGATGATTATACTCAGTATAATACATTTTGTACTAGAGAGGAAGCATTCTAAAAAGCTCTGTACATTTATTGAAATAAGAGTCTAAGCAAGGTGCCCTCTGATAAAAATAAACATAAAGCAGTAACAACCAGCACACGCTTTGTCTGCATACCTTTCCGGGAAATTAACAGCTGACTCGGTTAGGAAAGGGGTATTTAACTACTTATGAACAACAGAGGAAACACATTTGAAAGCGCATTTTTTGTGCCTGACAGTAAAAAAAAACTACAATACTCAATAGATACGCTTTGACAAAAAAAAAAAAAAAAAAAAAGGCGAAACAGGTATCACTGAAGTACGGGCGTGTTTGTTTCATACTTTTAAGTTCCTTTATCATTAAAAGTTACTGGTGCTTCATGTGCCTTCAGAGCTATGCTAGCTCTGCACCTCTCTAGATGCATTCCCACCACCTGAACGTACAAACAGCTCTGCTGGAGCTTACAGCCACCCATTTATTTTTATTCATGTTTTTCTTTATTTCCGTTGAGCTTCTTCCCCACCTTCAGAGACGAAGCTGGTCGCAGCCCTGCACCCTCTCGCCCCAGCACGCCCCGGCTGTGCCATGGCTCCGGCCGCTTCTCCCTCACGCCGAGCGAGGGTGGGCGGTGGCGGCGGGCACCTCAGCGGCCGGGGGGCGATGGCACAGCCCCCTCGCTGCTGAGGGCTTCCAGCAGCACCCGTCTGCTTCCCACTTCCCCAAGGGCAGGCACCACAGCCCCAGCCCGTCCCGGCAGCACCCACCGGCCGTCCCGCCGCCTTGGAGCGGCGGCTGCAGCGGCAGGGCGCGGGGCTCTGCCCCTTGCCGCAAATGGCGCCGGAGCCTGGGGAGCGGGTCCCCTAGCTCCCCGCCGGCCTCCATCTTGGGCAGCCCCGGCAGTGACGGCGAGGTGGCAAAGGAAGGGCGGTGGCGGCGCTGCATTTGCGGGCGGAAAGGGTGGCCCGGGCGGCTGCTCTCAGAGAGGGAAGCCATTTTAGGCGGCCATAACCGTAGCCGAAGAAGCTGTCAGCCCTCCGTGTCGGGAAACGGCTTCTACTGCCTGCCGCGGCGGCGCGTGGGTGCAGAGGGAGGGCGCTGGGGGTGCAGGCAGTCAGGTAATGGCGGCTGCTAGCGAGGAGCACTGTGTGCCCTTCACCTCACAGAGCCGCAGTGTCATGGCACTGCCGGGCCAAAGGGAGGCTCCCGGGGTGGTTCTGTAACAACAAGTTGCATCGAGCTGTAGCAGCCTTCTGCTTCACCACCACCCACCCATCTCACTGTAGGCACAGCCTTGAAAATATTAGACTCCCAACTCAGCTTTAAATCTGGCTCTTGCCCTCTAGAAATGAGAGTTTTCTTATACTTGTTTTTTGGTCTTCAGGGTTGGAGTGGTAAAGAAAAACACAGAAAATATTGCAGTGAGTTGTGTGTTCAAAAATAATCCCTCAGGCAGGTTCTAGCTATGTGTGCCTTTAAATTTCATCTGGATTATTTCTTTCTTGAATTCTCTCCTGATAAAATTAGATTTTTTCCTTATTTTTTATTCCTAAAGGAATTCATAAAAATCCTGCATTATGTCTAGAGAACAAAAATGTGTATTATTATGAGTACAGCTCTAGTAAATGCTGGCTCTGGTAATAGTCCAGTAATAGAACTCAGTAGTGTCAAGAGTTACACTAATCCCCACTGAAAGTAGTGAACGCTATGGTATGTATCCAAATGTACAATACAGACCTGTTTTCTCAAAACAATTAAAAAATAAGAAAAGTAGGGGAAAAAATGCGAGACTGGGTAGCATATAAGTATTTTGACCTTCACGTTTTGCAGCCCATATACTCTCAATGACAGCAGTGATTTAAATAGTACAGGAGTCAAATATATATATTTTTTCTATTCAGTAAAAGCTCAGATTTGTATAAGGTAGATTGAAAAAAATAATAATTTCAGTATGTGTTTTACTTAACAAAAGCAGATTTATACTCCTAGCTGTATAGAAATTGAAGTTCAAAGCAAATGCTTTGTTACCCGATTATACTTTTCATGAGTATTTTCAAGTATTTTTCATGAAAACAGTGAGTACGAGAAATATGTTGTTTTCACATACCACAGTCATTCCTTGCATGCTGCATGGCTTTCATCAAGATAGAAGTTTTGCAGATACTTCTGTTGCTTCATGTTGAGAAAACAGGCAAAGCAAAAAGAATGGCATGTAGGCTGTGATTAAATATATATTTTATCAGTAAACCTTTAGTTTACTAAAGTTAGTTTTGTTTACAGGCCGTCAGAAGGGTGGAAACTAAGTAGTATACAGGCTAGACGTGCTCTGACCTGCAACGAGTAATGTTTTTAAGCACTTCTAAACCTCTTGATTAACTAATGACCTTATCAAGTGCCTTTTGAAGTGGATATTAAAAACTGGGATAAGTCTTGATGAAATAATAGGCCTTCTGCTGATATAGTCTAATTCTGTACAGCAGCCTTACAACTCAGTACACTTAAATTCTTAAATTGGTGTAACTATTGTAATGATAACCCTAAAAGTGCTTATGGCCAAGTTTTTCAATATATGTAACTAACACTTTTTCTTATATTTGGTTTGAGTTGTAGGTGCTGAAATAATGGAAAATTTGGGTTAATCTGTGTGTTTTGCTAGTAGAAGAGTAACGCTTGCTCTTTGTATATATTCAGTTGAACAGCATGACTGCACAGCTCATCAGCGTGCACTTAGCTCCAGCACCTGCTGTATCCTGCCCAGCATAAGGGTGAAACAAGGCATAGGAGTTATGATGAGGGAATTGTGGACAATAATTTGCAGTGATAAAGGAATTTATTTGAAAGAAATTCAAAGGAATTTGAGGCTTCATTAGTTAAGCTACTCAAGGCATATATTTTAAAAAGACAAGTCCTGCACCTGAACTGACATAATCAAAGAGCCAAGGAAAAGAGAAGGCTCAGGGAGGTCCTCACCTCAGTATTCCAGTACTAAAAAGTTGGCTTCAAAAAAGAGGGAAGTACTCCCTTCACAAGGAGAAATATGGAAAAGGCAAGGGGAAAAGGTTACAAGCTATATCGGGAGACATTTTTGTCTTGAAATAAGAAATTTTTATTTATTTATTTATTTATTAAACAGAACAATCACTGGAACAAACTCTGCTTATGTGGTGCAACCCACTTATGTGGTGAAATCCCCATCAGCAGAGACTTTCAAGATGCAGTTTGCCAAATTGTTGGATAATCTCATCTAGGTTCCCTTTTCCCATAAAGGGTTGGACCTGGTGATCTGTCGAGGTCCCTTCCAACCTGAGCTGTTCTATGATTCTATTTTCATGTAACCTGGTATGTAGATATACTACATTGCATAATCTACCTGTAGGTGTTAACTTTTCAGCAAAGTGGCTGCAAATTAGCAGCAAAGTGGCTGCTAATTTCCTAAATATCGTATCACCAATTTTACAGATGAGTGAGGCTCTAGTGGTGAACTAAGCAAGGTTTCTGGTTATTCTTTATTACTTTGCATTGACTCTTTTGAGTACATTCAGCCGGAAAGATACAAAGATGGAATGTTGTTTTGTTTTGTTTTCTGCTTTCATTTGCATCTGAATTTTACATGAGCTATGTCATAGTAGAAATTGTTTTTCCTATCCTTAGAACATGTCTTACATAAGGATCAACCACATCACAGTCTTTACTGACTACAGTAATTATTTTTCATTTAGATCAATTGAATATTTTAAATTTAACAGATCATGGGAGCCTCTGAGCTCAGCTTTCTTAGCAATGAAATAGAGGTTTCTTTGTTTTACCTCCTTTGAGAAGTGATTACCTCAGCCTTCACTTTCATGTTAGTGATTCAAATAAGAAACAAAGGAAATCATGCATTCTCTTTGCAAAAACTATCCAAAGGAAATATCTTTGATTTAAATGCAGTAATTAAATAAATGTGTGTTTGAAAAGGTTAAGATACATTAGTGTTGTAAACTGAAGACTCCTGTTTACCTACAGAGTAGGTATTGTGCAAAGAGCTGAAATGAGAGCTTCCCGTCCCTGACTCACTGTTGACCTTAACCTGGACCACTCATGTTCAGTGTTTGTAGAGCTGAGATGTTTTCTGTGATCTTTTCACAGAGCTTCCCTGATTCAGACGTTATTAATCTGTTAAAGAATAGATAGTGATCAGGAGCTGAACTGAGACTGTTACATAATCAACAACATAATTAACAAAGCGTCTGAACAATGGGCATGTTATAGGTGATTAATTCTTGCCAATGAAAATTTAAGAATTCCGGTAGAAATGTTAGGGAGTATTTTAAAATATGGTGCTTTGTCTGAAAAATGTAGATCACACTCTGTGAAAGGAATTTGTGAATTTGAAGATTCTGTGAAGGAAATGTACAAAGGTTGGAGTTAACAGCAATTTAATTAAAATAATTGCAAGTTAACAGCAATTTTTGTGTTATGTATTTTCCTCATCTTTCACAATTTGACTTGTGTCCCTGTTTTCAGAAACTCATTTCAACATCTTCAGGTTCTTTTATTTTAAGTAACAAATAATGTTTCTAAATTATTTGAGAGTTTTTAAATATTCAAGTTTTGCAGTTATGAATGAAAGATGAATTTTGTGATCTAATTATATATATCTTAAATTATTTTTCTTGGTGCATGCTGAGTATTTGCCATTCACTGGCTAGTTGTTTTAATGTTGATTTAAAGTAACTCTTAATGATGCACGAGTGAAATCTTATATTCCTTGACTGGGTTCATATAAATTTTAGAATTAGATTTCTCAGTTACTCTCTCACTTTTAGAAAGTCAAATTAGTTTTCTGATATTCTAGTAAATATTGTTACTTTTTCCCTATTACAAAAGTCATTAACTAAATGTGCCCAAATGCTGTTTGTTGACAAGAAACCTGAATGAAATTTTCTTAATTTCTTACCTAAGTAGGACATTTTTAGTTAAAGGAGATTGCCTGTAATGTAGGTGTGTTCTTCATTTTGAGGAGTGAATGTGCAATATTTTCTGTGCTTTCTGTTCATGAACTAAGAAATAATACAGTAAGTAGTAACTGTCTGCTTCCCCCATCAGGACTAAAAAGATCACATGGGGGATGATTCTCCATGTGTTCTGAACATTGTGCTTCGATTCAAGCATTGCATCTGCTTACGCTGGGTGAAAAAGTAAATGCATTGTCTAACTCATCCAGGTAAGACAGCCTTCAAATAGTACTGCTGTTTTCTTGCTTTCATCTAGCATTCCTTTATTTTAAATTCAGTACAATGGAAAAAATCAGCAAAGGACTGAAAGCATGTGATGTTGTTAGTAACTTAACACAGATCTGAAACACAACCAAAGGTTAAAATTCAACCTAATCCGAATGTTGTACATACACAAACCATTGAACTCAAGTTGAATTCTCAGGTGAGTATTAAATGACTGCAGCCCTGAACTCACCCTTAAGGAAGGAAACAATGCATCTAATAGTGTTTGATATGGACAATGCACTACCTTTAAGCATGCAAACGTTTGAACTTCATGAGGAAGAAGAAGGCAGAAGAGATAAAGACTGTTAAAAAGGGGAAGAAGGCATCTAAGAGAATTGAAAAACAATGCACCACGTAATGTAATCTGATTTGTCTAGTTATGTTATTCTTCACCTTAAAAGCTGTCGATGCAAATTACAAAAATGTAGCTGTTCCAGAACATTACGCTAGTCTGAAATATCCATTTGATGGAAGACAACACCTTTAATTATCCTTGTTGAAAATCTCAAGTAGCTTCAATGTTTGACTCTTGCCTTTTGCTATAATCTGTATTAAGAATATATGTTCCAGCTTGGATCTTCAAATGTGTAAAAAATAAATAAAAATCTCTTAGAAGTCGGTAAGTAAATCTTCCTATTGTGTCTCCTAAATAATTTCTTGAATTTAGTTTCACTTAACTATGCTTACTTTCTTAGTAAGAGACAATGACTCTCAAAATGTTTTCCCAAGACTACAGTTTAATGATACAAAGCATTTGGCAGCAATACTCCACCTATAATTGTTCTTGACTACTCAGTACCAAGTAGTGGTATATAATACCTCTCAGATAGAGGATTTGATCTGGTTTTAAAAGCCTGTGAAAAAATGCAGGGGACAGCAGAGAGGCAAAAGCAAATGGCCAGATGTGGGAGGGTGGGAAAGGGAAAACTTGTGAATTACTGAAACCGATTTCCTCACTGAGGAAAAGGCCTGTGCAGCCATGCACATCTGTAACACTATGGCAAAATTTTCATACTTAGTGCATTTAGGAACATCCTACAGTATAAATTTTTTTTGAGTAATGAGAGCATATCTAATTATTTCAGGAAGACTATGTATCAGTTGTGGGTATGGGCATTTGGGCATTCAGTTTTATTGTTCATAGAACTTTCTGCTTTGTTTACACTTGATGCTTACTCCTTACTCTAGGAGTATTGGTCTATTTAGACTTGATGCTTTACTTTTATATTGCTAGAGGCTAGCTTTTTTTTTTTCTTTTTTTTTTTTTAGGCTGCTGGTAGCATATTAGCTATTTGGGGGGATGGTCTAATGCCCTCACTGCCTTTGATTTGACTGCAGCAATGAAATACAGACAAAGCTGCTTAGGCATATGGATGTCTCTGCTGCAAGATTGGAAAGTACAGATGATTTTCATAATGTGTACAGCATGGAAGTCATCTCTTGCTGTTTGTTTGGTTGTGTTTGGTTGTTTTTATTACTATTTTTATTCATCCTTCACAGTACGTTACCACTTATGTGTTCTGTAGGGTCAGTTTTTCATTTATTTTGACCCAGCATCCTGAGAGGACAACAGAGTTAAAGGGAACTGACAGTGCTGTAGTGTAGAAGGGGAGAGAGAAACATGTTGGTATGAAAACAAAATTCAGCAATATGTCAATGTGAAGCTGGAAGATGCTTGTGTTGTTTTGGCTAATTGCCTGCTACTGTTCTGCCTAATCTGTTTAAGATTAACGTGTTTTTAAGAACATACAACTAAGACAGGGTTCGCATTTTTTTCCTCACATAGAAATATTGCCCAGTATAAACTCTGAAATCACTCACTGTTCACCTAAAAGCTGAATTTTCAAAGGTGTAGAATAGGTGATAGAATTTTGCAGCAGCAAGAAAGAAAGAGGAAACACATTTCATGGTGTAAAACAGGGAAACTGTAGGAACAAAGGATCCATAATATACCTTGTAGTAAATGGTAGAGTGGATAGATGGGAAAAAAATCAATAAACCCTGTAAGCATAAGAAATGTCTGTACAATTCAGTAAAAGCTTTTACACTGGCAATTGATTTTGAAGTCCAAGGCAGAAACACTGGTAAAATAAGTATTGGCTTCAGTCAGTGAAGCACTTGCTTTAATGGTTTAAAAAGAAAAGTCTAGGAGAAAATTCTGGTCCAGTCTCACCCACAAAAAACATTGGATTTGTCATGCATGGATACTGTATAATGTCAACAGTAGAATATTTCTCCTTGAATTCCTTATCATCAAGAATCAAAGGCCATCAGAAAAGCAGAAAATCAAGCACATAAAAGTGCACTTCATGCTTCCTATTTATACATTAATGTCTGGATCTTAAGACTTCATTACATGGCTCCTAAAAGAACAGGACAAAGGAGTAAAATTCACATATTTTGACCCATCTACAATGCAGGCAAGTTTCTGGTGTTATTTTTCATTGTTTGTCATCTAAATAAGATGTGATTTCAATGCTTTTGTATGGATTGAGTGCTTCATGCATTTTAGTGGAAAAAGAGTCTGTTAGGCTAAAGTCCTGATACCCAGGTAGAAGAAAGAAGTATTAAAACGTAACAACAAAAGGGGAGGTGTTGAGGTTTAAGTATAGATTTACACTTTGTCTGATTTTCCAAAAGAAGGGATCCAATAGTGAAGGATGGACCAATGAAATGTTCATTTCCAGAGCAATTTGTAATGGCATTTTGAATTGTCAGTGAAGTTTTGTTAGTCTGATTGTTTAAAAGAAAACATGAGGTATCAGTTTCCCTGTGTTTCTTGCTGATAGTATTACTCTGCACATCCTATCAGATACCAATAAACGTGTTCTCTTCTGCTTTTATTCATGCTGTCTTAGATGAAGATTGTAGTATGTTTAAAAGCACCTTCTTTTCTAATAAGACAAATGCATGTGAACGTTGAGCTTAACTCATTAATCAGGCTTCAATTAGGGTTTTGATTTTAATAGTAATGCATTCTACCTAAAAGTCTGAGAATAGCATTGGTGGGTAGGCAGACAGAGACACGGTTTCTGTTATTCTGTTTATTTCAAGTAATTTCGGGTATGATAAAACTAATTCTGTATGAAGTCAGTTATTTTACTTCTGATATAATTCAGAGGGGAAGTTGAATATCGAGAGCTGTTGCTATACAAAATATCCAATCAGAGGAGCAGTGTGCAGTCTCTGTTTGAAATGATAATTCCAAGTCTTCTCATATAAATTAAAAAGGAGAGATAAATAAACCATAAAATTTGTTTGACAAAGGACTAACGTCTGGGATCGGCAGTCTTGGGGAGAAAAGAACCCAACAATCTAAGCAAAAAGTTTCAGGGTGTTTCAGCCCTTACCTTGTGAGACTGTAAAAGCATGAGGATGCAGGTGCAAAAGGAATTGTATCTGAACAAGTACAAAGAAAACCAGTAGGATACAGGTGCAAAAGGAATTGTATCTCAACAAGTGCAAAGAACAGTTACCAGTAAAACTTCCTCTAGTCCAAGTGAAATTTAGAATTCAATATAAAATGACACTTCCTGTAGAAGTACTAATGGGAAACACAATATGCTGCTTTTCTTGGCTGACAGAGCAGAAAAGAAACTTAGAGGACTTTTTCTTGTTTTTTCTTGAAAGCTAAACTGGGAGAAGAAAGGGGCAAATGCTGAATATATTGATTGAGATATCTTGTGACCTGTGAATACAGCTCAATGTATAGAACAATATGCCCTTTTTTGCTTATCTTGCACAAAAAGTTTAATATTTGCTCTCTTATTTCCTAATAAGGGTGAGTGTTACAGCTTTAGAAGTTTCCGAATGAAGTAATGTATTGGGTCTCTGTATCCTGTGGGCATCAGCTATGAGCCACTACTCATGTTGGGGTCTGACTGCATTGTACTGATGCAATCGGATTGTAGCACCAGGTGGGAGGATTGGTTTTCACTGTAAGAAAGAAGAATGAACTACTCTAATGCACCCGCACAATGGAGTGCTGAGCACAACAAATAAGTACACATCCTTTGAAGCTTTTTTCTTTTCAGTGATTAAATTCTGATGCTGTACTTATCAAGAAAGCCACTAGCTTTAAGCAGTTTTCTAATCTACTTCCATTTTCCTCCTTCATCCCAAGACATCCAAGTTCCAACACACTATTTTAGAAAGGAAAATTTTAGTGATAATGCATATCTTATGGAGATGCAGTATGCCATTTAGAAAGCCAACGAACAGACTCTTGAACATTTTGTAATGCTATATTAATACCAACTGATTGTTCCTCATCAACTTACCGTGACTGCTAACATTACCAATGTCTGCTAAACATACGATTTGTGGAAAGTTAAAAAAATGCTACAAGAAGTGAATGCAGAACACCCAGAACCACTGCAGCCGTGGGTTAGAGCTTCCTTCTTCAAATACATGCATGCACAGGTGGATGACAGTCCTGTCGCGTTCTTGAAGGTTACAGATGCCAAAGTCACTCAGGACTTTGATTTAAGAGCTATTTAATAAAATTAAAATAAAATTAATCATCTGACTGAAAAGCTGGGATCAGATAATGTTTAATGAATGTATTAATTAAACTCTAATCAGCAAGTTTCCAAATTAACACCGTGGGCTGCACCCTGCTGTGCTAGAATAATCCTTTTTACATATTGCGTGCTATCTGAATGCAATCAGAGATCTTAGATAAACTGATACTGTTGTCCCCTTGGATTAGCTAAATCTTAAGGCTGTACAAAAAAAAAAAGTAAAAAAATAAATAAAAAGAACAGAAGAGCACACAGGGTACATAACTTGTACATGGGCTTCAGTAGCACTTGAAGGGATCTGTTATTAGAAGTGTAGTCTCCTCCACCATAGTATAGTATTTCCAGGAACATGCAGAAAGAAAAATACAGTAACTTAAAAAGCACATTCCTTCCCCAAACCCCTTTTTTCTGCCAACAGATAATGAATACTACTCTAATAACATATAATGAAGTAATACTTTAATTATAACAGGATCACAATAAACTCCCACTACTGACCATCAATAAGGAGGCATTAATTTGCCCCAGATCTGCCAAATGTTTACATCAAAATTGACTGGCAGCTTGATCTGCTTTGCCCTGTACAGAGAGAGGGGAAGAATAAGATGCAGAAGTCACATTTATAGTCCCTCATAGGCGCTACTAATACAACAGTGCCCATGCACAGTGCAAGTCAGGCATTTCAACCATTAAAAACCACAAGTTACAGTACGAAAAAATGTCAAGAGCAAATAGGGCAAATCCTTCTCAGCTCATGTGTACTGTCATTTTGAGATGATATTCCTTATTTTCTGTTTTAAACCAACATTTAGTGTTTCTGATCATTTAGTCTGCTGCTTTGCCTCATTCCCAGGTGTTGTGTAGTGATCAGAAGTAAACCCTGAGCATGAGACACTAGAACTCTGAAATGACAGCAACCATGTAAATATCTGTTCACCTGCATAAATACAACTGTTGTACAGCTTCAAAGGTTCTTTAGACTCTTAAAACTGTTTCATCTGATACAGATCCTTTTTTTTGTCTACAGATTAGAAAATGCCGATGCTTTCCATGAGCAATAAACTGTCATTCTCCCAACCAGTGAAAGGTAGCTTGCAACAAACTCCAAAATAAGAATTTGCCATGAATCTTTATTTTTAAATGCATAGAATGAACAATCCACACTGCCTTTAGCAGTTTGACAAAGGAAAAAAGATGTACATGTATCTGATAATTTCATGAGCATGTCACAACAATCTTAAGCCTTTAGTGAAAATATGGGCAGGTAATGCAGGTTGCTGACTAGTAGTGTAACCAGCTTTGCTACTACCCAAGGCACTGGGCAGAGGGAGCTGGTGTCATCCCATTCTCAACTTGACCTGAGCTATGACATGCGCTCCCACAAAAAGGCAATTAAAAGCAGCTGGCTGAGAATGGGGTGGATACAGAGAAAACCAATCCTGAGATTGGCATTTTGAAGTGTAGGATAGAAAGAGATACTACAGCTTAGTTTGAAGGTAGGGAGAAGAGGTTGGAGACATCTCAAATTAGCAGCCACAACCGCAGCAGCTGATGATGACTGCACCTGTGACTGTTGGTGTCATCACAAGAACCTAGGGTATAATTAGCAAAGTACAACAGATGTCTATATTTTTAATATAAATGTGTATAATTTCTACATGTTTGTGTCAAAAACGCGTTATGGTCAACAATGGTGGAAGATAAGTAAGAAAAGGGCATGATTTGGAATGAATTCTAAACAGACAAACAAAAAAACTGTAACAATTCCTGTAACAGAGCTATTTAGGATCTTTATGCAACATAAATATGTGTTGTAAGATTAAAAAGCGAAAAGATTAATGGCACTGTATTAATGTCAGTTTCACTGGCAAGGCCTTATTCGTGTCCTTTCCCAAATTAAAAACAAACAAAACAAAAACACATACCAAAGCTTTTGAAATGTGTTTAAATAACTTCTCCAAGTTTCTCCATAGTTGTAAAAAAGTTTTATTCACCTCTCTCCAAAGCTATTCGCATGAATCAACAACAAGCATTTAGTGAGGAGACCTTATAAATTTATTAGGGATTTTTATTGCAAGCTTTCTTATAAACAAAACAAATATATACTCATAAAAACTGGACCCAGAGTATCAGACAATTAAAGTTTTCACGCTTTTAATATATTCAATATTTCTATAAATTCTGGTATTTTAGTTATGAACTTTATAAATGTATACCTGCATAGCTTCCTGAAATCACTACATAATTTTCCAGAACACTATTACCACCTACTGAAAGAAATTTTCACTAGCTTTCCATTACTGTTCTTAAGAGATTACTTCATGGTAGGATATTCCCTGTCTGGAAGTATTTTGCATATGATTAAAACCCTATAAACTTACCAATTTATATATGTTTATAAACTTATAAACATATAAACCCTATAAACAAGTAACTTTTCCCATGTAACTCTGTCTCTTGTAAGGTTTCTGGCCTTTTAAAATTCTTTCAGTGACTGCAACACAACAAATTATATATACTTTATGGATTTCACGCACAGTCTTTGTATAATTGTAAACTGCAATATTTATTTTATTTAAGGTGGTGTTTTAAAGTCATTTATTTTAGGTCATGTGACACCGCTTACAGCAAAGTTGGTTGCATTACTTGTTAAAACATTAAGTAGCTATGCATGTACAGGTAACAGTCTTTAGATTTTCACTGAATGTGTAACATTATATACACAAACTTGACAGACACTGTAATTATGCATTTTACAACACAGAATTAACTGGTGATGAAAGCCTGTGTATAAAAGCTATAGTGCACAAAGGAGCTAGCAGTCGTATCATTTCAAACTGTACCACGACAAAACACGTATTTCCGTAGTGAGGTTTTGAATGTGAAAATTTGCTCTTACAATAGTTTCTACAAAAAGCCACACAATCCAAGTCCTGAAAAACATTCATGCCTATAAATTACGTCCATTACTGGAAGAATTTCAATATAGTTAGGCAACAACTATTTTCAATGCCTCTTAAAACTTGTACAAAAAAATATACTTTTCCATAAAAATCAGAAAATAAAATATCTGAAAACAGATATGCAGCATATCCCAAATGTTCCGTGATAAATTTAGAAAAAGAAGAGGAATCCAGTCTTAAATTCTGCTCTCATACATACAAACCATTTAAACGGAGACCTATGCATGATGTTTGTATACTTGTCAGGAGCATTTTACTCAGTCTCTAAGTCTAAAATGCAAATGTTACGGAAAGTATGAAAACTCTTACTTCAGGAGTTTCACTTTGTCCTTTAAAACTTTGAATTTGGGATTGTTATTCACTTTCTTATTAAATATGGCTAGGATATCCTCTTCTGATTTGTGATGCTCACCAGCTACTGCATAATACTGAGCTATAACCTGCACAAAGAAAGAGGAAGAGATTTCAGTTAGTAAAGATGATACAATAGAGCAATAATACATTAATGTTATTGTATTAAAAGTACCATGGAATCCATCGTGTTATTGTTTCTTTGCAGAATTTCCTGCACTGAATTTCCTCTCTATTCTAGTAAGCTCTAAAAAATATGTCCACCTGACATTCTGTCAATTGATGTTCTGTTAAATAATGTCAAACATATTTGTTTATATGGGAGAGGTTTTTATAAACTTTGTAATTACAGAAAAAAAAATCTCAAGACCAAAGTAGATTTAAGAACAAAAAAGGTGTTCTACTATACCTTTTTTCGTAGTTTTTTAATTGAAATTTCATTGTCTGGAGCTTGTTTCAGAACTGCTTTGATGGTTCCTTTCCAGTTGAATTTACCTAGAGAATAATTAAGCAATTTATATAATACTGTAAGTAAAATCAGGTATTTCCAAGTCTTCTCTAGCAAGAACCAGCCTTCAACCTACTACTTCTAAAACCAATCCAGCTACCATCACATTTCACTGTTACCTTACTGACCCTACTACAACAGGGTGTCTTAAGTCAGTATGTGCTGTTTCTGAAGATTTTAATAGGATAGCCATGAAGAACCAACATGCTGGGTTGCTTTTACTGAAGTTCTGTGTTTCAGCTATAAAGCAGTAACCCTTACTTAACACAGGAGCAGTTGGGAATATCCCATTTTCCCACCCTTACAGCAAAAACAGAGACTTTCACACAATACCCACTTCAGAGGTCATTAATTGGTTTCCAAAATAAATTAGCAAATTAAGTTTCCAAATACACAATCTCCATGTTCAAGTACAGGTATTTTCCAATAGTAATGAAGTGCATTGGCTTACCTAAGCATAAGTTAAGGTCAAACACAGATGAACCTCAAATTTATGATTCAATGAGCAAAAATGGGGATGTAATAAATACACAAATACAAGAGAGACAAAACTGCCATCATTTTTCTTCTATATTAGCTAAGGTGCATGGCAGCAGGGAAGAAACCTAACGTGGTGAAACAAATATGCCAAATTCCTCACTGTTAGTGAAAGTAAGAGTAGCTAAAGGTTGCTAGCACAAAAGTAACATGAGAGAATTCAGCACCAGGTGTACAGTGTAGCACAGGCTACTTCCTTTGGAACAGAATGCTATGACTGAGGCACAACTTATTTCATAGCTTGCTGCAAAAGTATTGCACTTAAATTCTGCACTAGGTCTTTTGCAGAATAGTTTTTTTAACTGCTAGAACTCCCCCTTTAATAATACCTTTATCTGTTCCCACAGTTTCTTCATTGCCATTGGTGTTTTCTGTTTCCATGTCTTCTGAAATGCTTTCAGTTTTCATTCTCTTCTTTGTGATATGAGGTTCCTCTAGAGGTGAAAATTGAATGAAAATAATATTCACAAAAAAGCAGTAAATTAGAAGAAACATTCTTTAAAGACAGTTTCTGTTCTTGTAAAAGAAGATTGTATTGGCTAAGATGTTCACATTTTGTAAAAGGACTGACTACAACCAGCGTGTTAAAAAAATAAATCAAATTTTGTATATGCAATGTTAATTGATTGAAAAATTCTACTGAAGTAGATTATTGATCTTTAAGGCACTGACAAGTCTCTAACACAATAATACATTAAATAGGATGGATACCTTCTGCATGTTTATGTTTGCGTTTCTTTCTATTTGTTTCCTCTTCTATTTCATTCTGATGGCCATTTCCATTTATTTCAAATTCATTCTCCAAGCTCTCCTTTCCTTTTTTAGACTTTTTATTCTTTTTTGTTTCTGAGTTTGCAGGCTGGTTTTCCAATTTCAGTTCTTTTTTCTCTTTCTTGTTGTTCTTTTGTCTCTCTTCTTTTCGTTCTCTCTTATTCTTTTTCCGCTCAATTTTATCATCTGTAACTCCATTTTCTTTTGCCACTGTTTTTTCCCCAATTTCTGCAGTCTGGACTTCTTCCTTCTCTTGTGGTTTGTCAAGTTCTTTTTTGCTTGACACCTTTTGTTCAAAGACAGATTATTACAACTTTTACATGCCTTTTTTGATAATGCAACTTTTATCCAGTACATTATTCATGAATGCCACCAATATCCTGAATTTGGTCTTAACATCACAGGCAAAGTGTTATCTTGCAACAAAAATCTTTAGATCTGCTTAATTTTATTTTTCTATGTTTTACAAAATATGTTGCATTATGTAAATAGTGTATTTATTACTTTGATACATGTTTAAATACTCAATTCTCAAGGCATTTAAAATGCAGTATTGCAATTTATAAGCGCACAAGGTTGATGCGAATGCCAGAAAACATGAATATGGCAAGACAGACTAGTAGGTACTTCCTACATTAAAACAATAGTCAGCAAACCCTCGTTAGCAGGCAAAGATACTTTTCTGAAACTGCTATTAGCAATTAGTCATATTACCAGAATACAAGTGATAGGCAATGTGCAGCTCAAAGAAGTGTCCATGTAGTCTTTTAATATATGTTTGCTAGAAGTAGTAAGAGTTGTCTCTCCTGTAACTTAAGAGCTATGCAGATAAACATTTTTGACTGCATTCCTGTTGTTTGATATTGAACATCTAACTTAACTTACATCTCTGGTTGCTTCAGAAAAAATATCCCACACCTGGTCTTGCAAAGTTGTGTCAGTAATTCTCAAACTGTTCTTCATCCAATTCTGTGCAGGAAAAAAAAAACAACAGACACAAGCAATAACTTAAAAAGGTGCATCTCATTTTTTTCTTGAGTGCCATATGTCCAATTTTATATTTTTTTTAATTTAAGAATTTGATTACTGCTTGTGATGAAGATCTGGTTGGATGTTTACTTTCTATGAATACCTTATAACTCCATGCTAAATTGTTCTGTTTTGTACCTACATATTAACGCCTATGCCATGCCTTTCAGTTGTCTCACCAACAGTAATCCAGGAAAGTAGTCTTTAATATTAACCTCTTAAGTTTTTTAACAGTGCTGGTTGTGTTAATGTCCTGCTAAACCTTTTGGCAGTGGAAGGGGAAAAAAAAAAGGCCTAGTTGTAATTCTTTACTGATACAACATAAAACATTTGGAATCTGCTATGCCTGTGAAGCAAAATTCAGTGAAGCATCCTTTGGGAGATTGAGTCAGAATGCTGAGCAACAGAAAAATTCTTAAAGAAAGAGCATCTCAAAGAAACCAGAGTCACAGAAATCAGAATTCTTTAAAAATATGTCTAAGAATATGGACATTCAATAGGAATTGCAAATTAAAAAAAAAAAAAAAAGTTTTTAGAAAAATGAACAAGCCTACACATGGAACCATCCAAGCCTAATCTCCAAGTCTGACAAACTTTGTGAGTCTCTGGCTTAACAACTAATTAAAATTGCGCTGTAGAGAGTCCTTCTATAAAAAGAGAAATATGTTTCAAACATATCCTATTTGAATCTTGGCTATTACACTATCCACTTCCCAATGCTCAAATAAAGCAATTTGTATCACCTTTGTTGAAAGAATGGCACTCGCTCAGAAAGTCTATTTTTAAGCTCACTGCACAGACCACTAAAAATCTCTTAAAACATACCTGAAATTTTGCTTTTTTTCTTGGAATGTTATCAAAGATACGCATTTGCTCCAAAATGTTCCGCACTTTAGGGCTGATATTTGGCTTCTTCACTACTTCATGAATTTTCTGAATGAAGAAAACCAGAATGAAATCAGCAAAGCAGCGTAACGATCAAATGATGCGTGCAAGGTATGCAAGTTGGAAATACATTTGACAGAAATCACACACAGACTGTACAGCCTGCTGAATCCACTCAATAAGCATGAAAAAAACCACTAACCTTTAGTTTTATCATTAGATTGCATAAGCATCAGTTACCTGTATAAATATTCATACTTATGCACTAAGCAGAGACAAGCAGGACTGCTCACCAAGTTACAACCTATAATAAAAGCATTTTAAAGTAAATTAACTGTACAGTTAATTGTTAAAAAAAATTGTTAAAGTTAATACAGTGGAGTCCTGTGAAAAGGGTCTGCATTGATTAAAGGAACCATCAACTGCTTGATTGTTTTTTGTAGAATTTTAATTTCTGGAGTTAACTATGAAAAGCAGGCTCAAGTTACTTGAACAGCACTGCTGCTTGCTGTGGCAGAAAGCTCACACTGTACTCTGAGCTTACCATTATTTAAAGATGCAGCCACTGGAAATCCTTCCTCTACTTGTGAAAATTTTCCTTCCGAAAGGTTTTATGGACCTGTCAGTAATTCCTTTCTTTTCTGTGCAGAAGATACTTACTACTGACAGTTTTCATAGCAACAGCATTCACATCATACTGCCTTCGAAATTCTGATGATGTTATATCTCAACAACGACACTAACCTGTTGACTTTAACAGTATTTTTTATATGCCTTGAGGATGAATGTAGTACTTAATACTTTGTTGGATTGTCTTCTATATGAGATAGAAGTCAACAAATCCGTGGATAAAGATGAACTAAATTCATATAATGGGGTTTAAAAAACATGCTTTTAAGTTTCTTCTTAAAGCCCTTAAAGGAAACTAATAGCCAAAAGAGGGCAGGTTATTAGGACAGGAATTGTAGGAGACGTCTTCTGTGATCCGTACTCTGCTATTCGACGTATTTACAAATGATCTGAAAAGAGGGCAGGAAAATTTTCCTGATGATATGAAGCTATGCAGGATGAGGACTGTGAAGAATTCCAGGAAGGTCTTTAAAACGACAGGGTTTAAGTTGACCACTGGTGCTTAGAAACAAGATCTTGGGGTTGGAATTGCCAATTCTATGAAAATGTCAACACAATGATCAGGAGCAACCGGAAAAAAAGAGCAAAATAATGGACAAAAGTCATTAAGAGCAAAGAAAGAAGCAGCAAACAACATTGTGACACAGAGTAATAAAGTCTACAGTTCATCCATATCTTGAACAGTTTATGTAGTTCTTGTAACCTCATTTCACAAGGATAGAGTGGAACTGTAAAAACTAGAAGGAGATAGATTTGAAATAAACACAAGGTGTATTTCTTACCAGCAGGAGCAACAGACCTGCCAAAAGAATGTCGTAAATATTGGGAAACACAGATCTTCGGTCTTATCCAGTAGAGACTCTCTAATATCTTTAACAATTATCATCAACAGTTATTTATCGTATCAGAATTTAATATAAACCTTACCTGAATCCACTCCTGTTGTTTAGCATCTCCTTTGTTAGCTTTGGCTTCAAAATCCTTTCCACCATATTTCTGGTCTTCACTTACACACTTCACATGGTCCTTATAGTCATCACCCCTGAACAAAGAAGATTTTTAACTACAGTTCTGTAAAGCATTTCAGTCCTACAAAACTATGCAACACTTATGTAATCAGGAAACTGAAGTAATAGGTAGCATCTGTCATTTATGCCTCAATACTGTCAATGCTCATGTAAGAAAAGCTCAACATGGTTAAGTACATGCTTATATGACTGCTTACGTTTTTGTCATGCTACAGCATTCAGCAGAAATTTGACTTGCAAAATGAGATCTGAGTCTTCAGTATACTGCTGCATTTATTAATAAGTCTTACACACATTTGTTCATGTAATATGCAAAGCTGTTAGCAAATACTTGTTGTACTCACATCGACACACTTTAAAATTAGTAAGACAGGTAAAAATGCTTGCAAAAAACTAATTTCTAAATACAGATACACTAGCATAGTAATGCACCTTTAATCAACGTGTAAGTGCCCCCAAAAAGGAACAATTACCACAAATCTTAATCTTTTGTCAGTGAAGTAAGTACCTGGAAATAAAACCATTATTTGAGAATAATCTCATTTTCTTAGACAAATACATTTGTATTTTGAAGGCAGATAGTAGCACTGCTTTCTTCTATGTGACAAGAGAGAAGTGCTTATGAGAAGTGACAAGTTCAGCATTTTGTACATTACTGACAATTTCACTCTCTCTGCAGTAGCAGAATAAAAACAGCTGTGAATCGAAAGATGAAATAATAGTTAAAAAAATAAAAAACTGCAATTCTGTTTACAATGTGGTTTAATTGTCCTTTGGTCACAGATCACAATGCCTAAGAATAGCAGCTTCTTACTGTGAACACTCTAATGTCACTTGGCTGTTAGGCACCTTCCCAATACTGTATCTTGGAAACCCATAATTTTCCCCAAAGGATTTAAATTTTAATATTCAGCTGCCTAACTTAATACTTCAATTAACATTTAAGGAATGACAAGCATAGCAATATTACTTCTAGCAATGCCTAGAAGTAGTATCCAGTGTGTAGAAATGGTCTGAGTGCATACTCTCAGTGCATATTCTCAGCCTGCTTTATCTAATGCTAACGGCTTTCCCAGCAACATAAATCATGATTCTTGTCAGTCTTATGCCAATGTCCAAGTAGGATCAGGAAAGATACCAAAAGCTGCTCACACTTCCACTCTGGACAAGTAAGTGCAAGGAGTGTTGCTGCACATCTTTCTGCTAGTTCAGGAGAACCTCCAAAGCCCTTGTTCACACTTTGATGATTAAGTTTGAAATAAACGTTCCCACTTAAAAGTGGGAATATAAATTTGAATTATTTGAAAAGTGGAATATAAAATTGAATTACCCAGACATTGCCGAAGTTAATTCCAACACACCAAAGAAAAACTTTAAATTTGTGACACCCACTGCAGAGTGAAGAAGGCTATTTCCCAGAATTTACCTACCAGAAATCCTTGCCACAATCCATGCAAGAAAGGCACTGGCAGTTTCTGCAGATGTTCACATGTTTTTCAACTTGTGCTTTCTTCACAGACTCTCCGCAGGTACTGCACGTGAAAACAACCATGTTGGCGAGCGGGCGGCAGCTCCCCTCAAACAGGCACGCTCCTTCTCCTCCCCACACAGGCACAGCCCTAGAAAGACAAAAAGGAGGGCCTTGCTTTTACAACTTGAAAGAAGCGCTCAGATAGTTGAAAATCGCTGTACATCTAAAACTCATTTTGTCTGGTATCTCAAGCACAAGTGAAACCAGCAACCCTGAACCCTGTAACTGTGAAACCAGTCACTCCCAGGATCTTCTCGTTTGTCCGCAAACTTTATGACTGCCAAACGCTGCTGCCCACCTTTAATAGAAAACAAGAAGCTCTGACTACGACCACCGGCGATTCCTCGAGAAGTTCACCTCTCCCCTTTTACAGTCCTACGGCTCGACTTTCACCAGCGCCTTTCCCAACTGGCTGCAGCACCCCATATCCCCACCATCTCTCTCCCACCAGCTCTCCCCGACCCCGGGCTTTCCTCCCAGCCCCGAGCCGATCGCTTGGCAGGCGGCGATTCCCGGTCCCCCCGAATCCCCCCCACCTCAGCCCCCCGGGCCACCAGGTCAACCCGCTCAGGGCAATGGCACGTGCCTGCTCCCGCCGCCCCGCTCCCGCTCCGGTCGCTCCGCGCCTGCGCCGGGGGCGGCCCTCGGCTCCCTCCGCCCCGCTCCTCCGAGCCTCCGCCGGGGAGGAAGCGGAAAGAGCGGCGGCGGAAGAGGCCGGGGCTGGCGCTGGGATGGAGCTGGGTGGTGGCCGGAGCCGGTAAGAGCAGGGCAGGGCCGGCTCCGTCGCCTCGGGGCTGAGGGGAGCCTGGGGGCTGCGCCTCAGAGCTGGCGGGTGGCGCTGGGTGCCCCCCGGGTGGGGACGTGCACGGCTGAGGCGGTGTGCTGGAAAGCGGGTTTGGTTTGTTTGTTAGTTTATTTATTTTAAAGCCTGCTGAAAGGCATGATTAAATAGGAGGGAGAAAGGAAAGCCCGACACACTAACCCGCTTTAATGTGACAGGAGAAAAAGAAGCACGGTATAACAGTAAATAAAAATGTTGGAGCCAGCGGTGCTCATCAGAGTTGAGAATGAGGGCAACCACTTCTCCAGTTTAAACCGATGTGGTTTTTCTGCTTCATTTATTAATTAGAAGACTGGCCTGCAGGTGTCCTTTCGTATTCACAAGTGTGTTGGGAGGGAGTTTCATCTTGCTTCCAAAAAAAGGAAGCGTAGAATCCAGTATAAATGTACTATAGGGGAATAATGTTACTTGTTTTCTCTTCAACCTATTAAAAAAGTGACTCTTAAGAGACTTTACATTTTATTAAATTAAATAATTACCATGCTAACTTGTCTAATGAATCAGATTTGTGGGCACTGGGTCTAGCTACAACAGCAGGGAGTATGATACAAACAGTGCTGCTACAGAGTTCCCCCATGTTCAGGTTAAGGATGAAGTAACTGAGGTTATCCTCTACAAATACTACTGTGGTTTTAGGTCTGGTATGTTTTTACCTTAGAACCTTCCCATCAAAGTTGTGTAAATTACTTGTTCTGTGGTTATAGAGTTCTGTTTATTGGCAGCACCGCTAGCACGTTTTTGCAGAAGCTTATCATAAAAAAAAATCATTAAAATAAATATTTCATATATATACTGTTGATTTGTACTGGTGAACAATATTATGACTCATCTTTAAACAGACAAATGTGTTTAGAGCTCATGTGGCAGTTTAAACTGTCCAGTTTAGACCTGCCCAGACTGTAAAAAGCTGTTTCCTTCGGGAGCTAAAAGTTGTGAAAATGTTCTTCATATTCTAAATTCATTTTGAAAGTTTGGTATTTAAAATTCATCTTAGCATTTTATTTCATTGTAGGTAATGTAAGTGATTTTCTAGCATGGACACTGTTGCTAGCCATAGTTGTCATCTTCTCCAGCAGCTCCATGAACAGCGCATTCAGGGTCTTCTCTGTGACTGCATGTTGGTGGTAAAAGGTGTCTGCTTCAAAGCACACAAAAATGTATTAGCTGCTTTCAGTCAATATTTCAGGTATGTGGTAGAAAATTCTTCTATTAAAAAAGTGAACTAAGTGCTGTTATTTGAGGTTTTCTCTGAGAAGGTACTTTTTTTTCTGGTAGTTCTAGACAATGTAACTATTAGAGGGGCAGGTAAAAAGTTAAACTGTTTGTCCAGAGATAAATCTGTATCATGTATTACATCTAATTAAAAACTGTGACCATCCTAATTTATTTTCTGGGTGTATGTAATTAACTATTACACTGAGTTCAGAACTTTCTTGTTCATTACTGGCTTACAGTGCTTCATATAATGGATTCTTGGCAGAGGCCTGCAAACAGTAATTCAGTATAAAAATATAACTGTTTACAAGGAGTGTAGTACTGAACACGAGCAGAGACAGATAAGGGATATAACGGGTGAAACGATTCACATCATCCATTTCTGTTTGGTAGAGTCTGAAATAAAGTTTGAGTGGATACATAACTATTGAACCTCTACATAGAACACATTATCAGAGACACAATGTCTGTATCTTATGCAGGTGGCTCACGAAGCAATGTCACAGGTTTCCTTCCTGTTCCTATGGCCCTCCCATTGACCTCCAAAATTTCAAGGGATGCTGGTTCACCCAATTTAGTGTTTATTTATGAGTAAGCTGTTTGATATGGCTTTTTTGACTTTGCTTCTTGAAGCATCTCAAAACCTTGACAACTGATGCTTATAGAAGAAAATTATTTCATATATTATGAACAGGGAAAAAAAGAACAACAGCTTTTTCTGCAGTAGTGTTGTAATCCTGATGATGATGTGGAATTGTGCCCAAAGACTAAATTTTTAAAGTAGTCAAAGAGAGCTAGGCACTCAATTCCATCTCAAATTCGGTAGGATATAAGTGGTTAATTCAGTTAGACTCTCGACCCAGATCTGCTTATTATAGTTCTGGTTTTAATTTAGATAATATGAGCCGGATTTATGAAAAATTTGGATGCAGATACTTAATTCAGAGTAGCGTGTAAGTATGAGGATAGGATAAGTTGCAGGGATGCACCTGAAACTGCTTTTCTGAAGTTTAAGCCTAGGCTCTAATTTGCTTAAGCTTCACTGCTTATTGGTATTATGCCTAGCTTTCAACAAACCTAATTTGAGAGTTAAACCCATGCAGAGGGATCTTGAAATTCAAGGTATTTCCTGGTGTAGCAGGCTATCTACGTAGGAATGACCCGACCCCATATACATCATATATATACACATATATACATGTACATACATATAAGTGTGTGTGTGTGTATCATCATCTACTGTGGAATTATTAGGTTAGAAACTGGGGATTTGAACAGAAGAGCATGAAGTTCCTGAATGAGACAGAGTACAAAGTCAGTCTAGAATTAGTTATGCATATTAAGATCTACAGCTCTGATGTGAGAATACTTTACATCAAATAGAAGTCTCATGAATTCAGACACTTTAAGGGTACAGTGATGATTCAGTGGGGAATGGTTGGGCTACTGTTTTAGGCTCACATACCTATATTCTTCATTTTTCTTTTACTTGGCTCTTGTTCAGTACCAGTAAAAAATACTCTGGGGGTGATATGACAAAAAGAATTGAAAATAATGCCATCCTCTTATTTACTGTTACCATCCATGTTTACTTGCTGAAAAAGAACAACCAGTTTTTAGTAAGGTTCACTGGTAGTGGTTGATGGACAAGCTCGGCTGTCAGAATAATTTTGCTGACTTTGAGGTCCGTCTTCTCCTTTTTACTAGCAAATTGCCATGATGGAAGGGGAAGCATTGTTCTGGGTCAATCAACTTTTGCAAACAGTCCACAAATACACGACTGCTTCTAATATTTAAATAACATTGGATAAGGAACTGCAAATATAGGGTGTGTTTTCAACACATTAAAAAAAATAGGCAAAAATTTTTAAAGGATCTTCTGCTTTGATTTCTACTTTAAGTGTAATTGTATAGGGGTAATAATATTCAACATATTCAAGCAGTTTTGAAAAGTTCATGTGCAAAAACACAACAGTGTAGGTAAGACCATCTAGTGTAAGTTTTTGATCCTTAGGCAGTCTGTTGGAAGTGTATGTGTGTATATATATTTTCATAAAAGTGTTTTTAAATTATTTGTGTGTTTGAGTATTTGCCTTATTTTATCAGGACCCTTTTTCAGAATTCTTCAGGCCAGAAGAATGATGTCTTTCATTTGGACATTAAAAACGTAGGTGGAATAGGCCAGATCTTGGACTTCATGTACACCTCTCATCTGGATCTTAGTCAGGACAACGTACAAGCTATGTTGGATATTGCACAGTGTCTTCAAGTGCAAAATGTGTTGAATATTTGCCACACCTTTTTAAAATCTTCTACAGCTGTAGAGCAATCAGCCAGCATGCCTTGTAGTAGTGTATTTTCTCTGCAGAACACTTTGAGTGCAGATACTGGTTGTGCCAGTGACAGTTATGGAACAAACCTGTTACATGAATGCTCATCTGACACGCAAGCTAGTAAAGTCTTGGCTGACCACCATTCTCATGCATCGCAGTCTGTTAATCTTCATGCACCCTCAGGTGATGTACAGAAACAGTCACCTGACTCCTTAGATGGCAACTGCACAGAGCTCCCATTTAAGCAACCAAGTTACTATTATAAACTACGCAACTTTTACAGCAAACAGTTCTATAAGCAAAATGCTTGCTCTAATCAGGAGAGGGTAACAGAACAATCCTTTTCTTACAACACATCTACAGAAATAAACACAGCAGAGAATAATTCTTGTGCTGTCAGTCACTCTGAATGTATTCTGGACACCTCAGATCACTTACCATCAAACTTTCTGGTTCAGTCCTTGAATGAAGCAGCTCCAGATCAAGATGCAGACAGCACGCTTTTGCAGCCCAACAAACAGATGCGGCTGAAAAAGGCAGTGCATCTCAAAAAGTTAAATTTTCTGAGATCTCAGAAATCTGCAGAACACCCTCCTGAGCCTAAAAGTGATGACAGTAGAATAACAAGAGTAAATGAATCTGTAAATGAAAGTACCGTGGATGTGACAAATGTCAGAGTTACTGAAGAAAAAGAAGCTGAAGACTTGGTGAATTCTGAGAATTTTGAACAAACTGTTGAAATTGAAAGATCTCAAGGGCCTTTGGAACAAGAAGGCCAATCTCAGACTCTTCAGTCACAGAGACAGTATACTTGTGAATTATGTGGGAAGGCTTTCAAACACCCAAGCAATTTGGAACTTCATAAAAGGTCTCATACAGGTACAGTAATCAATAACTTGGTCTGCAGACCAAATATTTCAATTGATGAGATTAAATAAAACTAGAGCGGATATAGTAAGATAGCTTTTATTTATAGTTTTAGCTTTTAGAGTCCTATTTCGAGGAACATTGTGTGATATTTCAATGAAAATTTAATTTTTGACATGCGTTTAAAAGAGGCATTTCTAGTCAGTTTGTCAGATTGTTCAGAAGTCCAAGGCAGATAACAACAAAAAATGGAAATGGATAGAAGAAAACATAAGTGTTCTTGAAAACCACAGTTCTCTCTCATCATATATTCATTGTGAACCAGAAGTGATAAGAGCTTGGTGGTCATTTCTTTTTGACCTGTTAAATATATTATTTAGTTTATATTTTTTCCTAGTATTAACAATTTTCATGATGTTCATTTAGAGAGTGATGCAAAAATAGGCTGTGGAGTAAATGGGATTAAATTTACTTTGTTCTCAATACTTATAGGTAATGCTGTTTTTAAACCTAGCACAGATTTAAGTATCTTTTTATTCTAGTGAAAAACAAGACCCAGTCTAATTTTGAATTAAGTAATTTGTCTTTTCAATTTAACCAGCATGTTCTATATTTCTACAACTTTAGCTTTGTTTTTCATAAAAAGTATTTTTTTTAATAATACCTTTAGTCAAGTAACACCATTGGTTTCATGTTTTTGAGATGGCATTGTTCCTGATTAACCTGTTGAATACTTCTATCCTTCTTTTTTCCCTATAATAAATATACAAATGTATCTCTCCTGGTCTTACCAGATAAATAACACTTTTCAAATGATGCACGTATTGTTACTTTGATAGCAGATGTGAGTCCCTCGTAACAGACATTAATTCATTTTGTTAATTGAGCCTTAGCATTAAGAATTTATTTATCCATGTGAGTAGTAGAAAAATCATTCCAGAAAATAAGAACAGTTTGCACTGATTCCTGAAGTTTTCACTCATTATATTTGACTTTCTGTATGTTCACATTACTGGTATTATTGTTTTAATTTGGTCTCCTGTGACACGGTTGCGTGTCTTTTACCTCTGTATTCTCTTTGCCTTGTATATTTTAATTTGAACTTACATCATCAGGTATGTTTTAATATCGTACAAATTTCACGAAAGTAGGTGGTCAGATAGAAGACAGAGCATCTAGAGAAGTCCCAACTGAGGGAGAAACTCTGAAGTTGGTAAAATGTGAGTTTATGGTAGAGAATGAACATGGGAGAAGCCTGTTATAATTTGCACTTCCTTAAGACATCTTAATCACTGGAAGGAAACTGGATTTCATCAATCTGGTGCCCATTAGACTACTTGCCTTTTTAAGAGTTTGTTGCCTGAGTGATAGACTTAATTATTGTATGATGCCAAGTCTGGTAAACCATTTGAAATAACTTTAGAAGGGGTAAAGTAAACTATGAACTTCATGTATTTATTGTAACTTAAAGGTTAAAGGAGTGGACCGGGTACTAAACTTCATATAGCAAATAGACTAGGACTCCTGCTATGAGTGTTTTAAAATTTTGACTTCTATAGATGCAGTGATCAGCAAATGCTTACCAGTGTAGGAAATGGAAAAAGAGGAAAAGGATTGCAGTAACTTTGCAAGGTTATTTGTGTTGATACTCATTTCTTCTTTTTTGACTTCTGTGCATTTACACCTGCTTCCACTTCACTTGAGCTCTAGTGGATGTTGTTACGTTCCACACAACGCACCATGTAAGAAAAGTGATCCTAGACTTGATTTTGTTGCTGCTGTCCTCTCTACTAGTATGTGTTTATATTAGATTCAGGAATTCCATGCAGTTTTTAATGCACTGTGTTCTTCCCATAGTTTTCCAAAAGTTCCAAACTTGAATACTCCTTAACGTAGCATTAACATTCTTCAGTACGTGTGCTAAGCTGATAAAGTTTAAGAACATAAGTTTAATAAATAATAATCACATCAAAGAAGGATGAAAAATTATTGAAAGAATATAAATAAACATGCCTGTTTGCTTACCTGTTTTTCTGGGGTCGTGGTACTTTGTTTTTAAATACCAGCTAGTGTGAAAAGAATACTTGGGAAATCAAAGCAGACATTGAGTAGGATGTTAGCATAGGAAGGATGTATAGCTGAAGGTACAGGGCACATCAGCTTCATTAATAAGTACACTGCTAGTTAAGTATTAATGTAAGTATATCCTCAGAGCCATTTCTATCCATATTCCACCTCAGAAAGCACAGCTAAATATCACAAACTGTCATCTGATCAATTTTATTTTAAAATGTATCTTTTCTAGAACTGAGGGCAAGCAAGCACTTAAGTATTATAGTTCATACTGAAAGTCCTTCATATCTGGCTTTGATAATGGAATTAAGTTACTAAAGTAACTAAGTTACTAAAGTAAGTTACTAAAAAGGGTTTTTCACAACGGGAAGTTATGTTTTAACCCACAAATGACAACTTTTTCAACGTAAGTGCTGTAGTGGCCTAGTTGTCAAGAAAGCACATGTGAAATTCCCTGTCCCTGAGAACTAGGATTACTAAAGAATTGACATGTTCGTATGGTTGCATTGATGAATTGTTTACACAAAGCACAAGCATAATGTGTTCAACACAAGGCATTGTATTGGGCTGAGTAGCTGTTTTAATTGTATTGCTAATGGCCATTTAAAGGAATCTTTAAATAGAGATTATTGGATTTACTTACAAGATTGGCTTTGACTTGATTGAGTATTGTAATTTGTTTTAATTAGATTGGCCTCAGTGGCAGAACCTGTCTGGAAAAAAAGGAAGCAAATAAGCACTTCACGCCTATCCAGTAAAAAGTGATTATTATTTTTTAAAAATATTTTCAGGAAATATCTCGTTTTAAAAAAATAAATTGTCAGGATTGAAAAAAACAGGAGCGGAGTTAACTGTCATGTAACATACTGTTGATCCTCAGTGTTGATCCTCAGTGTTTTCATTCTGAGCTTGGCTAGAGCAAGCTGCCAGCACTCCATGCATTAGCGGGTCCTGCTCCTCATCTTTATGATCTCTTGAGGACTTGAGGAACACCGCTGCCTTCATGCCTTTCTTCTCTGGAGCTGATATACTGCTGCACTGATCCTACTACTGTGTACTTTATCATTTCTTCTTGCAGTGTTGAACAAGAAGGATGCAACAGAAGATAGAAAATACAAAGCAGTCTAAAGGTTTAGTACCTTAGTCTCCTGGATATTCGTTTAAGCATCATTATAATTGTAGTTAAGGTACTTTTTTTTTTTAATGCACAAAAAAAATCTCTATTGCTTTTGATCCAACAGTGTTATTTTAGAAGATCAGTGTTGATCTCAGATAAGGTTTTCCTTTTGGAATTTAATGACAGTCATAGAATAATTTAGGTTGAAAGGAAACTCTGGAGGTCATCTATTCCAACTCTCTGCTCAAAGCAGAGATTTGGGTTGTCAAATCAGATTGGGTTGTTTTGTAATATCTACAAGGACAGAGATTGTCCACAGCCTCTCCAGGAAACTTGTTTGAGTGTTTCACCATCCTCATAGGGTAAAAGTTTTTTCCTATTATCTACTGATCTAACTCATGTCTGTTGCCCCTTGTCTCATCACTGTGTAGCTTCAGGAAGAATATGGTTCCATCAGCCTTCCCATTAGATGATCGTAGACAGAAGTATGATTTCCTGTTAGCTTTCTCTTCTTAAGGTATGGTCTCACCAGTGACACGTAGAGGAGAATCATCTTCAGCTTGCTAGCTGCACTCTTCCTAATAAAGCCTGGGAAGCAGTTAGAATGCATTACCTTGCATTGCTGCAATACTCTGAGTAATTTAGTATTTCTGCTGGGATTCATCTTGCAATAGGCTACTTGGTTGTTTGCAGTTTTATGCGAGCACAGACCTGTTCTCCAAAATCTAATTGGATTGTTTTTTTACAAACTTTTAAAAATTACTTTATCTTTCATCATCAGGGGTTAAAAAAAAACTAATTATTTGAAACAGAGAGTACAGTTTTAATGAGATTGCATGCAGCCTACAACAACCACTGTGAACAATTTGAGTCTTGAATTTTATCCTTCCCCTTCCAGGTATTTTAGGGTGGATTTCTGTTCAGTTGACATCTTTTGTGTCAACATTAGCTTTTTGCTGTAGGTAATTTCTGCAGAAGTTGCCACTATAGTTTTTTGTCTTCCATTCCAAATTACTGCAACGCCTCTGTGGTTGTCAGAACTGGTTGTCAGAAGCTTTCCCAGTTGCCACAGTTCTGGCTTCCTGTTGGTTTCATGTATATTTGTGCTGTCAGTGCCAGAACTTTTAGTGTTTTGAGTATTTAGAGACATATTGAAATCAAGCCTCTGTATTCTTTAGAGTTGATTTATTGGTTTCTTAATTTTTAACTTTAATTGAATAAAAGCTTTATTGAAATTGAAGTTTTCGATTCATCAATACTTAGAAAAAGTAAATTTAGCCTTAAATTGGCAGAGTAACTGGAAGACTGCTGCCTGTTTGTGAAGCCATATAACTATGTTGACTCAGTGGTTTAACATCTAAGATAATTGCATTTGATCCCTGATCCTGAATGATGCTGAAACAGCATCACCTTTATTTGGCAGCAGAGATGGAAAATGGAACTTCAACACCTGGATATTGCAGATGATGCTCCTAATGAGGGTGGAGCAAGAATGGTGATGTAGTGAATACCTGCTCAAAAATAAGGCCATGGCCAAGAGGTGCTCTGTAAAATCAGGAGAATGATTATTAAAATAAATGACTCAAAATCTAAAGATTTTTATTTATTACAAAGAATGAAACAAAGTGTAAAATCTGTTTTTCCCTCTGGAAACATCTGCATCTAAAGCATGGTGATTTATACTAATTCTTTAGTTTCCTTGTATCTGTGGGCCAGGTTACAGATGTGCTTTTAAAGTACAGTTAGACTCATGAAAATATCACTAGAAGTCTGACTGTCATTGAATTCAATGTTATTTGAGCATTATTATTTTCTTTGAAAATTCCTGAAGATGTGTAGAGATTTTTATCAACTGTAAAAAACACAAACTATGCAGGGAAGAAATACTTACGAAATACTCTAGGGGATAAAAAGTAATTAGATTTTTGTTTCTGACTAACAACAATAGTACTGTAGCACTCTAGATTGAGCATCAAGTTATTTTCAAGTGCTAAAGTGGGCTGCACTAGCTTTTTACTAACGTTACTCAAAGCTAAATTTTTTGGAGATTCAAAAATACAATTTTTAGATGAATAAATTCAGAATTTTAAAGCAAAATATTTGGGTTAATTTTCTTATACTCCTACGCAGATTGAGAGCTTGAAGACAAGTGTGTTTGCTGGGAGTGAATGGCTACATGCTGATCAGAGATGTATGGTACCCTTTGAGTGGAGAAAACAGAAATTAGCTTCTCTGCATTCCATATTCTTTTTAAGAGAGGGCCTTTGTGAGTATAAGTGGAAGGACTGGTGTATTCTGTAAATTTTTTTGTTGTTGTAGTAGGACCCTGTCATCTGTTCTGTTCCAGCAGGTATGGCACTCCTTTCATGTGGGGGAAAAAAAGGAATTAATAATAATATGTAGCACTCCCATTCATATCAAAATTCTTCTACTTATTTTTGAAAAATAAATTCTGTTTCTGAGCAAGTTTGCCTTAAAAGCTCAATGGTTAATGCTGTACTCCCCTCTTAAGTTTCCCCTTAAATATATGGGTAAGTGTCCTTTCGGGGATATTCTTATTTTTACATTATATGTGTTTAAAGGAAGTGTACCAATTTAAAGGATTTGTGTTCTCTTGCAGCTATTAGAAGTTCTATGTTTCTTCTCCTTTTAGGTGAAAAACCTTTTGAATGTAACATTTGTGGGAAACACTTCTCACAGGTGGGAATATTTTATATTATGGTATTACACTTGAAATTGAAATGCATCTGTGTATTGATTTTAAAAATAAACATGTCCATAGATTAGTAAGTTTTGCTCAGAGAGACTTAACTTCAGGGGTAAAATATTAAAACAACTTATATGAAAATAACACATTAAATGTTTTAGATTTCTTTTACATGTTTTGTACCTTTGATTCTGTCTGCTCTCAGTAGATGTTTGTTATGTATTTTGTCTTCAAATGAGTGTTTAGGCATGGAGTCACAACTGATTTAAAAGAGCACTTTCATTCTCACTGTCCTATTGCCTTATACTTAGGAATGTATTCTGAATTTTCATCAGTGTTTAAAAAAAAAATAGAATTTTGTATGTGTTGTATTCATGGTAATTTCATCTTTGTAAATGGCAAAAAATAAGCAGTTTTTTTTAGTCAGATAAAAAAAAAAAAATGGCATCCATATAACTGAGCTCCATTTTCTCTATAATTAAGTACAGCAGGGTCTGTCTGAAGTTACAAAACTCAGGATTTTTAAGAAAATTCTCGTGGAGTTCCCTATTCATATACGGGGCCTAAACTTTAGCCCTCTTATTTTGCCCTTCATTGCGTGCTGTTCTGAGTACAGCAGTTTGTTTGTATTTCTAAAATTTTGGTCCCTAGTTGTCTTGCGTTTCCAAAATTTCTATTCCTTTTCTATTTTCTTGTTTGGAATATTTACACCTAAGTATGGGAGGCAGTAGACAGGTGCATATTTTTATACTAAGATAGCATAACAAATATCATCTAATAAATCTTGGTTTTATGTGTCCTGGTTTAAGGATTAGACCTGTAGAATCTTTGTCCACTCACCCCCCAGTGCTTATGTGTCTCTTGCTCCAATTTTGTAGTCCACTTGTGGGGTTTCTTTGGCCCGTGAATCTGATGCAGTTGCACACTCCACCTCAGTGGGGTATAACAGGGATATAATGCTGCATCCAGTGAGCAATACTGTTTCATTGTGATTATCAAGCCATTTGAGCAAAACTGGGTCTGCTTGTTAGCCAGAGAAAAAGCTTTTTCATTCACTTTGATGGATTGAACTAGTAGTTACTAAAAGAAAAATAGTGGGTATTTCCAAATTCCATTAAAAGTACTTTTGGAAAATGGAGTCGTGTTCTGTACTCTAGATCATACTGTGGGGGGAAGAGGGAATAAAAAAGCTTCTTGTATGCAGGTGTATGACAGGTAGGACAGACTCCTCATGCAACATACATTGCATTGCTCCTATTTAATAAAGAAAAGAAAAAAAAAAAGGAAATTTCCACTTTTTAATTAAACACTCTTAAACAGTTTCTCTCCCCTCCCTGTTAACCTCACTTGTCTGAAGGTATGGATAGATACGTGGTGATGTGCGATATTTTTCCAGAACATGAGCCATGGCATTCAGCTTGTGTATTGCACTTCTATCTCACATCATAAATGGGAACTTACACACTTGTGAGTGTACTCAGAACTTGAGTATACAGATGGGAACTTGCATACTTCTTGCTTCTGAATTGTGCAAATAAGCGAGACCAGAAAGTAAGATTTGAGGATAATTGCTATCTATTTTTTACTGAAATGACCATCTCTGATCTTGGGCTGTGTTAAACTTCTCAGCCTACAGGCACAGAAGTAGTAACACTTTTCTTATTTAAGCTTTCATGTTCTGTGCTTTGGAGACAACACAGTTGTTATGCCGAGTATGTCAGCTCCTGATGAATTTTACTGATGTTCCACTCAATGCAACGTGAAAGAGAAAATGAAGAAAGCAGAGAAAACTGAAACAGGAACTCATAGTCTGGGACAAGTAACAGTAAATTATTTTAGGAGAAAAAGGGTTCTTTTGTACTTCAAAGTCTGCATCTTTCCCTGCTAGTACGCAGACTCTGGTCTCCTCTTACTAGTGACCAGGACGTCATGCCTTACCTCCCAACTGCCTTCTGCTGCAGAGCCTCTTCAGGGGGCTGAAAGGCAGTAGCTGCTTTCTAAACACATGCCAATTGCAAATAGAGTAAGTCTAGTATATCTGTCTGGTCTCTGCACTTATGAGGAATGGTGTGCAACCAGTGTCAGTAAGATGATTATTCTGAATATTTATTTTCCTTCACTGAAAAGCTTGCAAAAGTCCTCTTATGTTTTTTTTATTTGTCTGGCATGTTATGCTATAACTAAGGCTGTGTGCAACATTACAAGCTTAGGAAGGTTACTAATGTATTTATTTCTTTTTTTTTTTTTTTTGAGTATCTCAGAGCAGTTAATAACAAGCTCATACCCTCATTAGGAAGAAGTGACAGAGGATTATAATAAAGAAATAAATCTGCTTGCTACTTTCTGTAGAATGCTATTATTCTAAACTAAAAATGTCTGTATGGGAGGTATTTCAGAATAAGTGTTGCACTTCAAATTCACATTCTCTCCTAATCGAGAATAACAAATGCATTTGATATGTTTTCTTTTGTGGCATGGATGGAGGTAAAGGTTCTGTCTCTCGTATGTTGCTCTCGAATGCACTTCTGCATAAATCCTCAGTCTTTGCAACACAAAGTCTTTACAAAAAAAAACACTTTATTCCATGGAGAAGTCAGTTCAGTCCATCATCTCCCACAGAAATAGGTACCCAGTGCCTCTTTTTGAATCAATTTCAGTGTTGTAAAGTGTGGCCATAGAGGACAGTGGTTCAGTCAGCTATCTGAAAAACCTTATGGGGGTTACAGAAAGCTTTCTGTGTACAGACTGATTCATTTAATATTATTTTGTGTCTGTGTCTGCAATAATTTAGTTTTGGTATATCATAACCTGTGATTACAGTCATTGATCGTTAAAGGTAATTTATATCTAAAGGAGTTAGGAGAAATTACTGAAGGGTCCCATTTTTGTTGCCTTACTGTGACTAAGGAGGATGTGATAATCTTTGCGTCCCCATCTTTCTGATAGAAGAGACCTAATATTCCTTCAGTGTACTTAGATAAAACTAAGCAGTTATCCATCAGAGGGAACAGAAGTGTTAAGAACTGACCCTGGGATAGTGTGCAGTTTTTTGTGGAACATCTGTAGCTTCTCTATCCAGACTGGCTGTATTTTTTGCCTTAAGAACTGGATTCTCAATGGAGCAGCTGTTCTGAAGCACTAGTGGTTTATTAAAAACGCCATTAGTAGGATGGTTTTGTGTAATTGTCATTGCCTGGCTTGCCTGCAAGCTAGCATGATTTTTACAGGATTGGGAAAAGAAAGAAGTGTAATGAAAATAAGTTACAAGTAATCCTATTTGTTGATTTCTGTACTTCATGTTCCATTATCTTCTGATATGAGTAAATATTTATGGCTTTGGAGCACTTAGCTGTGAGTGTTTTATGGATAGCAAAATGTTTACCCTTTTTCTTTTCTTTTTAACCTTCTGGTAGGTGAATTCAGACGTCCCGATGTAACAGTATATTGTTTGTAGGACAGGGAAAATGAGACTAACATGAACCATATCACTAGTAAGTTTTCTTCTTGACTGCAATCTAGATAGTGTCATTTTCATTTATAATTGGATCTGTTTTCAACTACAGGTTTTTCTTTTTTCCTGAGTGTTTGATTCCAGGCTTTTTTTTTCTCCTGTTCTTGTCGATGTATAATTGCATACATAAGCAATTTGTAATTGGAGTACATTGTAGTCTATCTTTACTGCTTGAGTTTCTACATGCATTGTAGTATTAACTGCTTCAGAATTAAGAATAAAAAGCCAGTCTTGTAGTTACCGTCATTAAGTTTTTATCTGCATACAACAACAGATTAGTTAAATTTAAATGCTTAAATTACTGTCCCTTTCAGGCAGGTAATCTGCAGACACATTTACGTCGACATTCTGGTGAAAAGCCATACATTTGTGAGATCTGTGGGAAAAGGTGAGTAGAATTGTTCATCCTGGTAAAGTTACCATGTTAGAAGTCGATTGTTTTCTTTCATCATCATGCTAAACTAAGGGACAAGAGCTAGGGCAGTGTGCTGCTGAATTTTGTCTAGAAGACATTGAGTTTAAATATTAACATACATAATATTTGCAAGTATCTTCTTGCAAGTCTCAATAAGATAAATGTGTCATACATACATAGTCTGTGGTCTTTGTTTTTTTATATATTATCTTTCATTAAAGTTATACTGTTGTGTATTTGTTTTCATTATTTGGTCATATTGTTTACGTTTTTGTCCATTTTCTGAGAACTATGCAGTATGGGAAACTTGACAGATTTAAGTGAAGTATTAAATATTTCTGCCTTCTGCTAACAGGTGACAAAATACACTAATTTAGGAATAGCATTAGTACTTAAACTATGTTCAAGAAGAAAAAAGGTGAAGAGGTGTTTTTTTCCTATTATAAATTTAAATAGACATTACCAGCTTCAAAATGATTGCTATTTTTTGTTTTGTCTTTTAACATTTGGGTATATGTGTTTTAGATTTTAATCCTTGTTCAGAACATCAGATATTCATAGTTAATTTCCATTTGATACTCAATAAGGAGAGTAAGGGTTCTTATAAAGACAGTAATTGCGTTTCCATGTTATGTTACAGATTTGCTGCTTCTGGTGATGTTCAGCGTCACATTATTATTCATTCTGGAGAGAAGCCTCATCTGTGTGATATCTGTGGCAGAGGTATGCCTCTAAGTTTGTTTGTTTGTTTAAATTGAAACGTGAGGAGTCATTTTAATCTGTGTCTGTCACATTTTTCTAGGATTCAGCAACTTCAGTAATTTAAAGGAGCACAAAAAGACTCATACAGCAGATAAAGTATTCACCTGTGATGAATGTGGGAAGTCATTCAACATGCAACGAAAATTAGTAAAGCACCGAATTAGGCATACGGGAGAGAGACCATACAGCTGTTCGGCATGTGGTAAGACTTAATCTGCATAGTCTTGGCATGTCTTTGCTTTTTAAATAAGGGAAATAGGCTATGTCAGCAGAACAACAATTAACCAAAACAATTTTAAATTCATATACGAGGTTATGAAGGTTTTTAACAAAATTTTCTGTTTTGCATCCTTCATAGTTTATCTTTTTGGGGATCAAACTGTTTTAGCTGTTGTAAGTAAGTTCAGAAATGATTTTCAATTGAAGAATCCAGAAAGGAAATAAGGAATCAATATGTATCTGTTTGCTATAGGAACGCTGATACTTGCTGCTTCAAAACACTCTTTATTTTCTGCTAGAAAGGTAGGTTTAGAATCACTTGTCTGTTAGTGGAATCTTCTTCTTTTCTTTCTTCCTTTTTTCTTTTTTTTCCTAGTTGGGTACTGTTGAGATTGAGCTGCATTAGACCAAAAGAGTTGTTAGGAGTGTTTTACTACTTTGCTTCAACCTCTGGAATAAAATCAAAACTTGATCAATGCTTCATACCACAGAATATCCGTTTTCAAACTCTGCTAGATGGGTTATGCTTCCAAGTGGTCTGCAAATTGCTGTTTGATCAGTGATTCATCCTAGTATAACATAGTTTTCAGAAATTTCATTGAGTATCTGTATCTCTGTGTTACTTAGTATCCTGCATAGTACTTACTTTTCTGCCCCTAAGCGCTATTTTGGTATAATTTCATCTACTTTCTGAGGAAACAGCTTTGGAGGAAGGTACTTACCATATGATAATATCCAACTGCAGTATGTTTTATTTGTAATGTCTTGAGGCAACAACAAAATCTATAATTATTAGATCTTGCATCAGAGAGAGGAAATAAAGACACTCAGGATATGAAAGTATAAACAAAGATTTGCTTTACTGTCATTAAAACAAATTTATTTTCATCTTGTCTTATAGTGGGCTTTTGATCATTTTTCAGTTCTAGCCAGGTCATCTTGTACTGAGAGCAAGAATTGTGCAAAGACGTGATCAAGTGTTAAGTCATTCATTCACATTAAATTCACTCAAATTCCACATGTACTTCTGCAGTAATTTGTAATCTTACTTTTACTGTTTAATGGCTTTTTTGAGGAGATATCCAGGCAGTAGAATGAAAAATATACCAAAAACTGAGACTGTAATTTTACTGGGCTTTCAGATAATACTGTTTGTTTTAGTTGGTATCTGTCCATACAGAACAACATAATCTTTAACATAGCTAAAGTGAGGTAAAATCACAAAGAGGTATGAAATTATTTCTGTTCTCCTAAAGAACATGAGGTGTCTGAATCATATTCTGGAAATTAATGCTTTCTTTTTCTGTTGCACTTCTGCACTTTGCCTTGGTTTGGCCCCAGTCACTTTTTTCATTACAATGTGGTAATAGTGTATATTTGAGCCTGTGGTTCTGAAAACTGGCAAACAGCTAACTATTTAGTTATATTTTAACATTTACAGCAATAAAAAGTTAGCTTTGACACATTCTCTGGATAGAATATTAAAAAAAAAAATGGTCTGCTGCAATATGTTAGCTCACTGTTTACAAAAAAGCACTATAAGAGTAGTTCCTCTCTAATGAACAAATCATTACTTTCTATGATGCAGTTCTCACTGGAAGAATACAATTAGAAGCTTGTCAGCATGCTGTTTTACGAGACAGAGGAATTTGATTGATCTTTTTATTTTACTTTTTTTTTTTTTTTCTTCCACAAAGATTGATACAAATCGAGGGCACTCACAGCTTTCAAATACTAATGGATATTCCTGTCTCTAGAGACAAAAACAAAAGCACTGGGAAATCCAAAAATCAGATCAAGGAGAAGAAACAAGTAATTGAATTGTACGAATTGAAGGAACTTGCTTGAACCCGTTCTAGATAAAGTACCACAACTGGCGTGTACCATAGCTCATCCTTTCTCAAATTAAAATATGTTTATGTACTTGTGTTAAGTACAAAATAGTAATATTAACACTTCTGTCTTGTAGGGAAATGTTTTGCAGGCTCTGGTGACCTGCGTAGACATGTGAGGACTCACACAGGAGAAAAACCCTATACTTGTGAAACTTGTAACAAATGCTTCACTCGCTCTGCTGTTCTGCGGCGGCACAAGAAAATGCATTGTAAAGCCACCGATGAAGCTCCAAACACACTCGACGAATTTGCTCAAGGGATGGAAACTTCTGATCTTGAGAAATCTCAGAATTCGGACACTTTTAGCCAAGAAATGTCTGTTAGATTATTACCAGTTTCAGTTAAATTTCCCATTCGTCCAACTGCAAATTCAACTGAATTTGATAATTCTGGAGATTCTTACTGTAAGCTGCGATCAATGATTCAACACAATGACTCAGCAAACCAACAGAAACTGAATGTGGATTCTGCTAAACTCCCAAAAGCTCAGACACAGCAAACGCCACCAACACCATATGCTTATACAGATGTAGATGGATCTTCTGCAGAAGAACCCTTACAGGCTGATAATATTTCCATGATTCGTCCCTCTATGGTTACTTTGGACAGTCACTGTAATGATCCACTAGGCAGTCGAACATCATCTGCTGCGTACAAGAATACTGAAGGACCGTTTTTCTCTAGCATGACCCTCTGGGGTTTAGCTATGAAGACTTTGCAGAATGAAAGTGAATTGGAGCAATGAGGGCTCAGGTTACTGAATCAAAACTTAGAGGCATTTCATGTGATAGATATATCTGTGTTGTGATTACACTGCAGTGTAGAGAGGTCTGAGCTAGTTTTTAAGCCAACTAGTTTGGGTACTGTGAGATCGAGGTACACATGCCCAGAACCCAGTGTAGGCTGCCTTTACATTGCTTCTCAGCAAAGTTCAAATCTAGTTTTGGGGATCTTTGTTCTTCTGTTACTGCACTGTGTAGCTGTTCTGTTGTCAGGATTTGCTAAAATTTGCCTTTTTTGTTTTTCAATCTGGTAATGGAAGAAAGGATGGCCTAATGTCAAGTTTCTTTCTGAGTGCAATTCAACAATGGGTTGTCAGAGTTTTATGAGGATGTAAATATGAAAAGAGGGAAACATTTGAACAAATCCCTGCTGAACCTGAGTTTGAGTAGTGGCTTTCTTACCAGTAGGACCGTTGGTTTACATGACTTGAGTATTGTGGTATTAAAATTAAATGTTAAATACTGGACAATATTTGTGATAGTGCAAAATAACTGTATATCTAGAAACTTTATTTTTTTTACAATAAAATTTTTTTTAGTATTTTATAAACTATTTTGCACAGATGATTATTTGTACAATGAAGACCGAGGTCAGGAAATGCTAACTTAATTTGAATAAAGGGAAGTTGTTTTACATTTTATCTTAATTGCGCACTTTGTTTCATCTTTTTATGAAAGCTTTTCAATAAGAAAATTCTATCTGTTCCAGGTGTCTTTACAATGCTAATGGGAATATAAAATACGTGCAGTCAAAGTACCAGTAGATTGCCTTGTATTTCAGTGAATTAGTGTAAAACATTAGCTAATTAATGGAGTTAATAGTTTATTACTGGATAGAAACTTTGCTTACAGGCCTTCTCTGCTCTGTTGCTTGGTTGTATTCATTTTCAGTATTGATCTGTTCCTGCATGTTTGACTGCTTGCTACGGTCATGTGAGTTTTGCAGGTCTGACTTTTTCCAACCCATCAGAAAGTTTTAGCAGCATGTTGTCAAGTTTTACTCTAAAACATTATTTAGATTTAGTTTCTGAAATGAAAATATCCCTGTACTAAACTTCTGCTCTTTGAAGTTCATTCACAGGCTGGAAAGTCTGTTTGAAGTTCATACTTCTCATTTCCTACAAAAGTCTCTGTGTTTGCTGCTAGCATGACAACTGTGAGTATGGGTACGTCCGGTATTATGTGATAGCACTACAAGACTTCAGAGTTGTACTTGCATGAAAAATAGTCCAGTGTTTATTTGGGACTACAAAATCACATAGAATCCTAAACAGCTAGTTATTTATAATTTTTGGTTGTGAAAATAAGCAGTTTGTAGGCTGAAAACTAGATTTGCATTGTATTGCAACAGCTAACTAAAGATCACCACTATCACCACTATTTTCATAACAACGCAGTTCCTCTGCTAATATATATACAAGTTTTTTGTAAATCTGATAGCTGGAACTCTCTAGTAGTTAATATGTAATGTCACAGTTTCATGGTATTAGAAAAAGACGTTGTAATTTGTTTTCCACTAAAGCACAAAGATGCAAATCTATTTTCATTGGATAGTTCTTGGTAGAACAAAAATTAATTTTTCTAGAACAGCAGTGTAGACCACAGATGACTTGCAGTCCGTGACTTTCATTCTGTGGAAGATCAGAGCCTGGTAAATACAGTATTTTAAAAAATGTTAAAGATCTCTCTGCTTTTTATTCAGGAATACAAAACTAGCTGTACAGTTTGTTACTGTGTTAACACTAATTTATGTCTTCACTTCCTTTGTTTGTGCTTTGTGACTCCCTTTTTTTGCATGCTTTCAACCTGAATTGAAATGAGTAAGTTAATATTGTTGACCAGAGATAGCACTCCTTTAAAAAAAAAAAAAAAAAAAAAAAAAAAGAGGGCAGAACATTTTTCTGTATGAGTCTTGAAAGATAAGTTTCTCTCAATAATCATTTCATGTTATGAAAAACTTTTTTAATGGCATTAACAGACCAGCTAAAAAACACTCAGATGCTCTGGGGAGAGCATATTAGGAATTTTTTGTTTACTTTCTCTTCCCGTAGTGCATTTATACCACTAGTCCTGTAGTTCTCCCCTTGTCACAAACTGTTTTAAGATTTACTTATCCCAGAAGAAAATAGAATTTTAATTCTCTTTCTACATGGCTCCTGTTGCTTGGAGAGTACAAATCTGGATTTCGTGAACCTCCTAACCTTTTAGTTCGGTCTGGTTCTGGTCTTGTTTTCTCTATTGGTTTTTGGTGGAGACAGTACAGAAGGACAGGTGTAAAACAGAGACTGTGCTGCTACATTTGTGCTCTTCTAGCATGAAGTTGCAGTTTTCTAGTGCTGGGTGTCTGTACACAGTTTTTTGGAGGAGCATGGTGTTGCTGAAGACTTAAAGTGAAAACTGCATTTTGAGTGCTGCTGTAAATATGTAGTAGAGCTCATGCTCTACTCTGTGCTGCTGCGGCCTCACCCTGAGTATTGCGTGCAGTGTTGGGCACTACAGTATCTTTCCTATGAAAGATACAAAGCTGCTAGAGTGTCCAATGGAAGGTAATAAAGATGGTGAAGGGTCTAGCGGGCAACACATGAGGAACAGCTGAGGTCCCTTGGTGTGTTCAGCCCAGAGCAGAGCAGGCTGAGGGGAGGCCTCATGGCAGCCTGCAGCTCCCTCATAAGGGGAGCAGAGGGGCAGGCGCTGAGCTCTGCTCTCTGGGGACAGTGACAGGACCTGAGGGAATGGCATGGAGCTGGGACAGGGGAGGGCCAGGCTGGGTGTTAGGGAAAGGTTCTGCACAGGGACAGGCTCCCCAGGGCAGTGATGACCAGAGACTGCACCAAGCCTGCTGCATTTCAAGAAGCATTTGGACAATGCTTGCAGACACATGGTCTGATTTTTGGGTGGTCCTCTGCGGACACAGCAGCTGGACTCAATGATCCTAATGGGTCCCTTCCAATTCTGATATTCTATGATTCTAAGTTAGGTTGCTAGCTATCAAGTGATTTTTGCTGAGAGGACAGTCATGCTGCACAGGGGATGATCTTTTGTTTGGCAGCATTTCTTTCTGTGAGAAAAAGAAGCATTTCTTTCTTTCTTCACACCAAAAATGTAAAGGTTCTCAAACCTACCAGTCTGAATTCTGTTGGCAATTTGGGGTGTTTGATAAAATGTGTTGTTGTAATGTGGCATATCTGAGAAGGAAGTAGAGAAAATAGTGGTAGGAGAAAGCAGCCCATCTGAGTCTGCACAGCTGGAGCAGAAAAACAAGAGTTGTAGCTGCAGACGAGATATTGCAGGAGTGCTTCTTACTACTTAGTCACTGCTACTTGGCTTAAAGGAAAGGCTGAACAAGAGAAAAAATCCCAAAAAATGATGAATACATGCTTAGAGTCAGATACAAGAGAGTTTTTATGTATGGAGTAAGAAGTTGTTGATTACAAAGGCCTGTCCTGGCAGCTGCTTTGCAGTAAAATTATCACTGCCCAACTTGCAAGAGACATTTTGCTTCTGTTTCCAAAATCAGATATAGTACATCATGCCAATTTATTATTATCTAGTGCTTTTCTCAGTGAGAATTCTGAGAAAATTGCTTTGAAAGAGGATTTGTTACTATATCCTAAGAACTTCCTATGTCAACCTGTAGGTCAGTAATCAAGAGGATATTTGAGTGGAAAGGTAAATATGGTCTGATAGCCCTAATGCTGCCACAATGCTGGCACAGTTGGAAAACAGCAGCTACCCTGTGACTTTGAAGAACAGGTGGAAACCGTGGCATAGTTTTTGAGCCAATAGTATTTCACAAGCAGCAGACACCCAGCCATAGCTATTGCTCATAAATATCCATAGCCAGCATGCTGAGGGTATGAATAAGCATCAGTCAATTGGCTAGTAGCAGGCACTGCTGAAGTGCCATTATTATCAATGTAAAAGGCATGCTATTTAAAAAAATAAAATCATTTTTTCGAAAGAGGATGTTAACCAACATGGTGTAGTATAATCGAACGGCTGCTAATTGTTATTTATTAGAATAGCTATCCTGCAGTTCTGAGCTGCCATTCAAGTAATCTTGTGTATTTAAACCACTTTTTTTTTTGTTGTTGTTTTCTTTCCCTCTAGAATATGTAGGCAATTGTTCAGGGCTTAGTTTGGGTTTGTTAAGTGCAGCATTCTCTCTGTCATTTGACTTCTGCACAATATAGAAAACATAATAGTAGTGTTTCAACTTTTAAAGATATTGCCATGTTCATTGGACAGTTTAAGTGCATTCAAACCTTATATAAAATGTAACCCATTTTTTATATATAGGTATATTTTCTGCGTATATGTAGGAAAATGACATATCATATAATTAGGTGCAAGTTTAAATAACTTACCCTCAAAAAAAAATCCTCTATTGCTTCTCTTGAAGATTATCGTCTAGATTGGTTAGAAATAAAAAGTTGTACGAGGAAGGGGAACTTCACTAGGAAACACTTTAGCATTTGCTTACTACCTGTTGCCAGTGACCATTCATAATGTAGTTGTGGTCTGAGACTTTATCTACGTTCTCTCATGCTCTTTTAAACCTGGCCGTACTAGATCATCTTTCAGAATGTGAAACTTGCAGCTTCTTGAATTTAGACATAGAGCTTTCTTTAGAACAGAGCACTTACGCTTTGTTTCCATGGCTTCTTCAGCAAATCCAAATGGGCTTAAACTCCTGTTGATAATTTTATAGGGAAGTAATTGCTACACATGAAGTCTTCCCAAAACATCTAAGTGGCATATACATGAGCAAGCCAAATTTAAGACAAAATCAGTGTGAAGCAAGTGGAACTGGCCCCATAGGCCATTTGCTTCTGGAATCCACTTTTTTTTTTCTTTGCTTTTATTGTCTCCTCCACTGTGGGTAGCTCCATTCATATGTGGACAGCTGCATTCAATTCTTGCTGCTCACTTCATGCCACTTACGCACCCCTCATAATCCAGAGCAGAGGTTAATGTATTCAAGCTCACTGAGGAAAAATGTAGAGGCATATAGGTAAACAGAGTCCAACGTAGCTGTAAAACACTTACAAGTTGTATATGTGTGTGTGTGTGCATATATATATATATATATATATATATATATAAGTATAAAATCTCTAATCTCCATATTCTGGAGAGTGTACTAAGATTTTGGATACTTAGCTTTCTTGCTATAGGACTCTCAGGAACGTGTTTGAGAAGTGAATGAGCATGCCAAGGAACCTAGATGGTCCTTCTTGTACAGAAGACTGTTGATAAAATGTGAGCAAGAATGACCTTCATAGGCAGATTTGAAGGAGGAAAATGTGGTAGCTTGGGAAATGTGCTAATGACAACTGAAGGGCCTCAGATGCAGCTATTTTGTAACTCAGTATGCTAATGACTTCAAAGTGACCTGTGTTCCACTGTGCTGCAAATAGATTTCTTTGTATTGGTACACATGGGCTTGTGCTTTCTGGTCCATAGCCTTATTCATTAATCCTTACTGACATCTATTATTGAATTTGCCTTCTCTAAACAGTTGGTTTCCATCTCTGTTAGTAAATCTACATCCTAGCAAATAGATAAAAATTACCTTTAAAACACAGCCTAGTGAAGACACAAGCTATTGACCCAGACATTCGTTTCTGTAAAGGCAGTACCCCTACCGTTTAAATATAGATTTTTATTTATTTTTGGGGGGAGTAGTTGATATTCACATGTGTGTGCAGATCTGACAACAGTTTGGTTCTCTTGGTGAGGGAATTTTTCCTGGAAGGTTACAAAAGCCCATTAATACAACCACACAATGCAGTGCTGAGGAGCGTGCATGCATGAACTACAAGTCTGCCAGCTTTTTGTTAAGCTCTGCAGGGGGCAGTATAGTGAAATAAAGCCTTTCAGGCCCTTTTAATGTAGTTCTGACCTTCCACTCTATAATAAACAGATGACTGGAACCAGAAAGATAGGTCATTGTGATTGCAGTTAATATTTGTAAGGACTAAAGCAGCTCTCAGCCTTTGAGGTAGAAGGGAATCATCTTAAGTGTGAAAATGTATCATCACAAGAATGGAGAGGATCAAAGGAAGGCCAGCTGGTGCTCGGACATCTTTTCATAACCTTTATTACAATGCTAGAATACACTAACCTCAATGGGAAGTCCATTCAATTCATGTATTTCAAATAGATAATCTGTATTCTGGTGAAACAAAGAAAGCTAAAAAAGCTCCTTCTGAAAAGGGGGTGGTCGACACAAATTTGCCTATGATTTAATCATACTGGTTTTCTAAAATCAGCTTAGCTTTTTGAATGCAAATATATGAATGTATGACATGCTTATTTTAGAAGTGGCTGAAAATTTGTAAATTTAGGTACAGCATTTTAGCTATGTTCTTCTTCCACTACAGAATAAAGCTGCTTTGCGTTTTTCACTTGCCATGCACCAAAGTAATATGCAGTAAAAAAAAAAAAAAAAAAAAAAAAAAAAAAAAAAAAACCTATGCAGAATAACCATTAGGATTAAATCAGCCAGGAGGCATGTTTATGTGGAGTCCCAAAAAGGCCAAGATTGAAATTTAACATTGAAATTTAAGGTTGGGCCTCCAGGAAACATCATACCACTGCAAGTGTATGTGAAATTAGCAGTATCAGTGGAAAATCAATGAACATTGCTGTTTAGAGTTAGACTGCTGCAGTAAATTCTTGTGTCCACAGTCTGAGGGCAGCGCTGCCAGATCTGTTCTAACTGGATGGGGAAAAGCAGTGGGGCTGCAGGTATGGCCCAGAGGTGAGCACTTCTGCCACAATATTTTTCAGGTGCAGACAGGAATGTGCAGTGGTGCAGTGGAGATCCCTGGAACATTACAGTTCAAACTGAAGCATTGAATGGCCTAGACATTACTTTGAGGTTTGGATTTCAATCACTTTCTGAACTTGTTCCGTTGGTCCAGAATGTGGAAAGTATCCCTTCTTTTTGAGCAGAGGCGTACTTCCAGCCAACTTTATTTAACATTTTGTCTGAAGATTGACACCTATGTAAAGGTTGCATTATTTATGAAGCTAAGTCTTTGACAAGAAATTCTGCAGTCAATCCCTTAATATTGCCAAACAGCAAATGGACAAAAGAATATTGCCTTTTCCTACCCAAAAAGGGATTGTAGACAGTCATCACATCAGCTGAGCAATGACTGAAGCCTGTGAAGCAGGTCTGAGGGGTGCTGCAGTTCTGACAGTTTCAGGAGATGCAACAACTTAGTTTCAATTCAAAAGTCATTAATATCATTCCTAAATTCTATAGCTCAGAAGAAAAGGCATTTCATTTCTTTTTCTCCAAGTAATTTGCATGTCAAATCTCTCTCTCTCTCTCCCTCTCTCGTGCACCCTCTCTCTCCTGTCAGTGATGTCTCTCTCAGCAGCTGTCTAGTAATGAATCACTCCTGTCATCTGAAGCATATTTTTAACACTTCTGGACGTGCTCTAAAACCAAATGCTGTTAAGCAAAACAATTTGCAATGTTTTTTTTTCCCTACACTCTCTTCTCTTCCCAAAACCTTTCTTAATCATGATTTTAGAAGCTGGGTCACAGGGGAATCACGTACTGGAAAATACAACCTTTAGTATTTGTGAGAATATCATAATGTTACATCAAGTCTTCATGTAGTGCAGGTTTTCTGTCTGACTTGCAGCAGGAATGAAGTTGCCTGAAGCTTGAGAATTTCACTTCATTAAGATTCATACGAATGTTGCCTTTGGTTTCACTCATTGTAGTCTGTACCCTCTCAAGCTTGAACTTCAGTTTGAGTTAGGAATTGAGCATACAAAAAGAAAATCGCTGTCAAAAGCTTAGTTCAGCTGCTGATACGGTAAAGTAGATTGGATTAGGCCATGTTCACTTCAGAGCAGTTATTTTACAGCCTGAAGTGGAAAACATAATCATGGGACCTGAAAAATTCTTTGTCTTGTGGTCATGAGTTTAAGTTATTTAAAAAAAAAAAAAAAAAAAAAAAAAAAAGACATCAACCTTTAAGAGCTTTTGCTCTTTAAGAACTTTCACTTCTCTCATCTCCTTGTTGGAAGGATGGAAGGATTCCTGCTGGGCTGTTAGGGCGCCCAGGTTCTTTGCTAGGTGCCTAGGAGGCCTTGCAGTTCCATCCAGTTACAGTCACAGAGGAAGAAAAGTGTATTTTTTCTTCTGCCTCTGGCTAGTAAGTGACTACTCTTGCAATTCTAATATTTGTCGGGAATACAAGGTATTAAACTCTGGATCCAAATAATTAATTACATCAGCGCATGAGAAAAATGGGAATCCTGATAGCTCCCAACTGAAAAGAACTTTCTCCTTCCAATTAAAATTTGGATTTTAAATGCCTAAGGCCAAGTTAGCTTTGATTTTTCCAAAGCCTAGAGGCAATAACCCTAAAGGATGCTTTTGACTGAAATCTTAGTGTAAGCATTACACAGACAGTATTTATGAACCATGCACTTCCACTTTGTGTTTTCATCTGGAATTTGTTTTATTTTCTTGTTGCTTTACGTCATGCTTTTTTTTTTTTTAATGTCCTTAGAAGAACCCTAGTGTGACCAAGTATCAAATAATCTTAAAATATAGGACATAAAAGGATACTGTGTAGTGTGTTTCTGATAAGGATGGGTCTTGTATGTGGACTGCAATATGGATTGAGTGACCTGATTATCCTGCATATATCATGTTGTCTGTGGTAGTAACCTGGTTGTAGTGGAATCATCAGGGAATTATCACTTCTGAAAGTTTTGTTTTAAACAAGCTTTGTCAACCAATATTAATATTGACCCCATTCAGCAGCTTAATTATCAGATTTGGACTGTTTGCTGTTCTCAAAAGTTCTGCCCTCTGATGAGGTGAATTAAAAAGGGGCTAGACTTTGGTATTGCAAGAAAAGACTGACATTTTAAATGCCTAGAAATCAGACGATCAAAAGCATTTCAAAGTATTTGTAGCCATTATTTGTAAGTCACATTTATGATGCTTTAGGATTTACTCACTTGATTTTTGAATGAGTGGTTAGTATCAAGTATTGGATTGCTTAGCCTAAGTTCATAGAGGAAGAAGGGAGAGAAAACAATTTATTTCCTCCTATAAATCCACTGGGCCATTCTCTCCAGCAGTGGTCCAATATGGATTAATTCAGAGGTGTAAATCGGTTTGTCCACGAGGTGGCAGTGAAAGCCTGAGTTAATAAAGGTGAATGATTCATGTGCTCCACCTTCTCTAGTTTCTCGTGTAGTCAATTGTTCAGCTTAGTATTACCTTCTCGTTATGCATCGTAGGTAATCAGACTGTGGCTTTATTACAGAATCACAGAATCACAGAATTTTCTAGGTTGGAAGAGACCTCAAGGTCATCGAGTCCAACCTCCAACCTAACGCTAACAGCCCTCCACTAAACCATATCCCTAAGCTCTACATCTAAACGTCTTTTAATAGTGATAAAACTCATTTCTTTGTTAGGAAGCTATAATTTGGTTAACTGGTTTTCTATCTATATCTTTAACAAACTAAGGAAACAATTTCTTACTCAAGGCATTCCCTATGACCAAATCTTGAGATAGAAATTCTAACACAGTCAGAATATGGCTGTTCTTCACACTTCTTGCTATTGTGATATAAATAGAAATAGTTTTACAACTGGCCTTATCACCATATATTTTTGTGAGCACATGCTTCTGCCTCATCCCGTACTTTACAGCTGTTCCTCTTGCTGCAGATTGCTGCACAAAGGAATCCAGCTCCCTAGCACTTCTGCAGCAGCCCTTTGGGAAATGTTTTGGCTACCTGACAGAGCTCTGTAGGCTGTGACTTACACTGTTCCTGATATGATTCTTTAAAGAAACCCTGTACTACTTCTTCCACATAACCAAAAAGAATGTTCAGCACACCACGTAGTTTGAACACTATTCTATACTGAACTTATTGCTAATGGCCTGTTTCTTTCCATCCTTCCACTGGGTGATGCCAACCTGCTAACTTAAGAAGTCATTCCTCACTAATGTTCCCTACAAAACTACTGTCCTGGCTCTTACTTTTGGCAAGGTTATGAATGCATTGCCTGGCTGCATATATTCAGACTGAAACGGTGAGGATCAGAGGAACCAGTCAAAACATAATCTAAGTTGTCTGTGTTAAAAATGATTAAAGTGTTTGGAAGTTGCTTTGCTGCCATGTCCCCCAAATGGGAGGAAAATAGGTCAAAAGTTGAGAAAAAAGAATCTGAAAATGGTTCCTTTAAGAGTTAGCAAATATTCTCTTGGAAAAAAAAAAAAAAAAAAAAAAAAAAAAAAAAAAAAAAAAAAAAAAAAGTACGAAAAGTAGAATCTTATACTAAAGTGAAAAGTAAGGATTTGGTCCTTACATGCAATTTTCAAGGATGTTGTAATGTGGAATTGCAGTATTTGGCTTTGTGTTTTTGGCTTTGCAGGTTAGTAACAGGTGTAGATGAAACATTATGATTGGTTTTAATAGCTCTGGCAGCAATTAAGACATCTATAAAGTATTATGAGTCAAATAGTATGACTTTGTCAGTACAACCTGTTGTTTTACCATTTGTGGTAAAGGCTGTTACCACTATAATTTGCATTACCTCTTTGTTAGTACCTGTGTCACTGCCAGAAAAGCAGCAGATTGCCCAAGCTGGAGCAAGACGTGCACTTCCCTCTTGCTTCAACCAGGATTTTACTACTATAGCATTTTCAACTCTGTTCAGTAATATTTTTTCCAGTGAGTCTTAAATAAATGTAAATGTATTTATTTAGTTGCTATTCTTTGAAAGCATATTGCTTTCTATATTTCCTGAGTGCACAGCAGCTGATAAGCACAAATACTGTGCTTGTTTTTCACATGTATTTTAAGTACTCATCTCTACCAGAACTGTCAGTTGCTTTATTTATAAATGTTTTATAATGGAGATCTGTTAAAATACTGTTCCCTAAAAACATTCTAAAGCAACTTGCATCAATTATTTTGTAGAAAACATTTTTTTCATTTGTTTTTAATATAAGTTGGTAGTGTTTTTGGTCAGTTGGTTTTCTTTAGGTAATCTAAATGAGTTATGTACATTGTACAAGGATATTTAGGGTATTCAAGTCTTTTGTTAAATTTGTAAAGTTACCTAGCTGTCTCAAAAAGACACCTTCTTATAGGTAGGTGCCTATGTATAGGCACCTGTAAGCTTATGTGAAGTCTTTAAAAGTTGGCCTTCAGTTTTGAGCAAAGCTCGACTTTCAGCTCTTTGTGTATGCAATCTGTGTTGGGTTCGTTAGATCATTGTAGGTTCACATGAACCATGTTACTATCCATTTGTAGTTTATGTCATTATATGTGCTTGACATAACTGTAATTTTTCCTAAGAGGAAGAATAATCTTTATCAGTATGTCTTTTTAGACATAGAATTGTCATTACCCTGTGGTGTTCTGTGTGCATATTGATACTCATCTGAAAATAAATAAATGTCCCCAACTGACATTATTGTAGTTTGAACAAAAATCATGTTTCAAAAAGGGTCTAAACTTTCTCTGAAATCCCATGAATTAATATGCTGATTCTTTAGAAAAATGTCTCAAGTAAGAAATTAATTAAAAGCCTCTATATCTTAAGATAGTAACTTTTTCCCAAAAACAATGTTAGAGATTTAGATTTACTGAAGCTTATTATGATCTGATTTGATAAATATGTATATAAATATATATGTTATTTGATAAAAAAACAAAAAATATATATATAAATTAAAATTTATCCCTGTACAGTGAGAAGGGGGCAACCAGTCCCTGCTGCTGCTATTTCTAGAATGTTTTCATGATCTCCACAGCTGCATGGTACATTGGCACACTCAGCAGGTTAGCTCTTTCGTGTCTGATATCCCTCTTTACTAGAAGTGATAGCTACTTCCTTGCCTTTGTCAAATATGTCCTTATGCAGCTCTTGTTTTTGACTTTCTAGTGGTTGACATCTATGTGCAATGATTGGAGACAGAAGGAAACAAGAACAGACCACTGGGAAACTACAAAAAATGTCCATCTGCTTGTCTTTTTGTCCAGAGAGCTTTATGGTCTTATGACTATCTACAAATTTTTTTATTTTTTTATTTTATTTTTTTTCCTAGAGCCAGTTGGCTTGAGTTCAGCTGAGCAAAATACATTTAGGCAATTGGGAAGGCATTAAAGTTGCCCTTTTGACTTTTTTTGTAGAGATTATGACCTGAAGATTGTCACTAAACTTCTACCATTGATTGGCTTGGCCATCCCAATGCTCCTCAAAATAATTGTCCTTTTCTGTCCCTCAAGCCTCAGGACTGATTTGCTTTTCTTTTGGAATGCAGCTTTATCTATAATGAGAAACAGAGCATGGAAATGTTAGTTCATCTCTGTCCAGTGCTTTGTAAATGTAAAGTATTTTTGGAAGCTGTGTGGTTCAATTGCTTATACTCTCCTCAGGCAAAGCAATCTAGCATTTGTTCTTCACAGCTTGCCCATAGCCTAGCATTCAAGGAAGTCTTGCTCCCCTTCTGTTCCCACAGAGCAACTGGATGCCTTTACTGCCAGTTCTGATCGAAGGTACTCATTCAAGAACCCATTTTATGGAGAGTCCTAAATGCGGTTAGTGGAGTTGCTGTACTTTAGTGCTCAGTGGGAACCCTGTCTTTTTGGAATTGCTCCTTCCTTGTCATTTTCTTCCCCTATTTTTCACTGTTTTCATTTTGACTTATTCTTTTTTGAATGTGCATCACTTCTAGAGATTTGATTGATTTTAAACACCTAAGATTAGTGTTTTAGCATCTAGGATGCTTAATGCCTTAAGATGCAGTCTTCTAAAGTTACATAAAATAACTTAAGTATAGTGGTAACATTGTGGCATATTGTACAGAATAGAAGTAGTTTTTGTTGTGTTGTGTTTTTTTTTTTTTTTTTTTAAGTTCTTAGATCTCTTGCTGTGCAGTATCAGTAATCCTGCATCCATGGTGGTATCAGTAATCAACATCTGTGCTGTCTGGGTGTAGCTAGTCTTGGTTTTCTTTTTTTTGGTCAGATAGTAGAGCAGAAACTCTTCCTGTGGCAACCAGATCCTCTGGGGTTAATACTATTTCTCGGATGTTTCTACAGATACTGCTTTCTGTTGTGGTTTTTCAAAGTATTTTCTCTGACATGGATTGTCAGTTTAAAAGAATGCAAAATGGGTTACCAGGATTGAAAATCTCGACTGTTTTAAACCAGTGATAAAACTCTAATCTTACAAATGAGTGTGATGTATAGCATACATAAGATCTTGATGAGGTTTTCCTTTTATAGTTCTTAACAGCAGGCAAGATTTACACATGTAAAACCCTTTCCACACAGAATATAAAATTGGATTATTATGTGTTAATAGAAGTACATTTTAAGTCAAGGATACCTTTCTGATATTAGTTAATTGGAAGAGTTACACAGTTTCACTTCATTCACAGAATTGCTCCATTTACTTCATTTCATTTGCTTCCCTCTGGAAAACATTACTAGTAAGCATAGTACCTTGCTGTTTAGTAACATCTCTGTTTGTAGTACTGTTTTTCAGTACTGTGTTTAAAGCTTTATCATAAAAAAATAATTACTTGCAGTGGAGAGCTGCTGCAGCCTAGGCACCTAATTCTAATAATTCATTACTTTCAAAAAAGAGCAATTCATCCATTCAGTAAAGGTAGCTGGCTCATTCATTACTTGTTTTGCAGGCTCTGTCTTATATTTCTTCATAATTTCACTTGTTATTTAGTCATTTGAAGTGAGTAGATGTTTTGTATTTCTCTTTGTCTTCAGACATCTAAATATCTTTGTCCATATGAAACATTTAGGAGATACAAAACAATATGTGTGAAAACTGCCATAGGCAGCATTCAAAATTTAGGCTCATCTCTCATTTGGCTGTTTTTGAACACTTCGACCATTTTTCTTTCCATTCATTTTAGAATTTCTTCTCATCATATATTTAGATATTGAACAACTTTTTAAAAGTACTGACCTAAATCATCAAAAACGACCATTAATTTCCCTTGCCTCAGACTTTGAGTGCTCAGATTCAGAGCTAATCTTGAGTAGCTGGCTCCATTCCTCACACTTTCTTGAAGCCTTTCAGTTTCCCTTCTAAAGAGAGAAATACCCAAAAATCACTTGCTGCTTTTGGAAATTTCAGTCTGGAAATGAAATGAAAATGAAATCCTCTTAGAATGCTATCACAGCTACAAATTGAATGAAAGAGCATAGCCACAAAGATACAGACATTTGAATTTGCATGTACATTACAAAAAGTCTGATTGCTTTTTTTTTTTCTTCTTTGTCCTGGACAAGTGTTTGCAGACTGAAATACAGCAAGATCAATGCAATATGTAAAAATTTAAATGGCAGCTTTTGAAAAATTGCCCCATTAACCTGATGAGTTTCTAATTACAGTAAGATGTAAAAGCTTTTTTTCCTGTGCTATGTAGGATTTTGTCCTAACAGATTTTTTTAAAGATACCCTGCTGTTAAAATAATTTAGCTGCAGTGTTTGAGTATAATTTGTCCTATATTTCTTTTGCTTTCTCTGAGGAGTTACATAACTTTTTCATTTCTAATGACTTTTCCTAAATATAAATTGTGATGTTATATTACGCACCTCCTTTGGCTCCAAACCAATTAATTTGAAGTGGTTCAAGGCCAAAGAGAAGTCTAGGATTGCATCCTAGCATTCCTGGTGAAAGTTTTATTTATGCAGCTTTTGTTTTAAATAAATGCTTCAATGGTTAAGTTGATCTTCTGTTGAAACTAATCTTATCTTTTAAGTTCATGTAATGCTCTAAATTAATAGAGGATCATTTGGGTATCTGTATGGCCTTGTGTAACTTAGATGCGTTTTAAAATCCATTTGTATAACAGCTAAAACATTATTTTGCTTTCCTAAATCAGATAACTTTAGCCATTTAAAGCATAAGCAGGATTAACCTGGGAAGAGAGATCAGTAAAAGATCAACCTCACTTTACCCCTAAAGCAGTGCTTCCTATAAGTGTTTCTCCCAAATTCCTCTGCCAGAGCTCTGTCTCCTCCTCATCGAACTGTCATCTTTCTGCCCAGCTTCTCAAGGTGGTGGGTCTGCTAGCTGCGAATAGCAAGGGGCCTGGAGAACAATTCATCTCACAGCACTCATCTCTCCTGCTGTATTTTGGCACCTTATCTTCGCTATGAGATGAATCTGCAGCTCTACAGGCAGGGTGAGGAGGTATGCTACACAACCTGCCTTACAGCACTATTTCTCCCTCCTGCTGCATTTGCAAGCTCAGAGCACTGACTCTCAGAGCAATGCTTGTGGCTTTTATTGCTTTGTACTTTATGGGGTATATCACTGATATTTGCTTCACCACGTGAGAAATGCTGCTCTTCAGCATCTGCGTGCTTAGACCTTCCTCTGTCTCAGTGTTATTACAATGTGTGGACTATTTTCCTTCTGAGAAATCTTATTTATACATCTGCATATGAATTTAGGCTGATTAACATTAGGAAGAGAGGCTTGCAGAATTGTTTGATGTTTTGAAATTTTCACAGCTTTCAAGTGACTGTTTCTCAATTTTTCCTGGTCAAAGAAGAATTCAGCCTCCTCCTTTTCAGTAGTTTTTGGAAATTTTAGATACACTTTCTTCAACACCTTTATTTCCATTCAGCAATTCTGCATGTCTGACAGTAACCATCAGAAACGGCGTTGGGTTGAGGTTTTTTTTCTATTTGTGCTTTTTTTTTTTATATTACTCTCTTCTATTATCAACAAAGTATCACTTTTGTTCATGCATAGAGGTAGGTTCACTATCACAGAATGGCTTGGGTTGTTCTCATATACATTTCAGCATGAATTTAGCAGTTCCAGAGTGGTTCATGCATAGGCCTGTCACGTAGAGAGATCAGAGAAAAAAATGCTAAGGAGGAAGGATGCATTTCATTGTGTAAAAAGGTAAGATTTGGCTTCATTGCTCACCAGGTGTGGATTTACTGAGCAGGAAGAGGAACTGAAGGGGCTACATAAACCTTAGCACAATCTGGTGAGGTCAACTCCTTGTTTGTATCATGCTAATAGCCCTGCGGCTGGATGTACCTGTTTGAATTTGCCATGCATTTCTTCAATCTTCTTTGTCACAGCACTTAATCTGTTTCACTATTGCTAGGAGTTTAATAAAATTTCTGAAGACAAATTGCTTTGTTAAAATGGACCTGTGGTTTGTGAGCGTGGATATGAATCTGTTATTCTCCTTTTGGTATTTGCAAGTAACCTCAGATACCGTAGGGATGGACCACTTGATGCTTTAGAGTAAGTAAGCTGCTGGGACACCTGACAAACAATAGGTAGCACTTCTTTACTTCAGCAGTTTGTCCCTTTTCATGAATGCTTATGTTGCACAAGCAATTGCTGCATTGCACTGCATCAGCACTGTTCCTAATCCTGATTTGGAAACATTAACTGATAACTTGACAAAGCGTGACACATGGTATGTTGAAGTGTTTTCAGCTGCACTAACACAATAAATTGTAATGGCTCCAAAAGAGCCATTTCAGTTGATTGTGTCAATAAACTACAGCCCACAAAGAAAAAGACATGTGGCCAACCTGAATAAAGTACTGTCAAATCACAAATAATAGGTTAATGGTCCTCTTTTTTTCCTCCTTTTTAGAAAAAAAATATTTTGCAGGGAAAAAAAAACAAAAACAACAAACACGCTAATTTCTTGAGCATTTGCCTCTGATGAATCAGAAGTCCAGCCCTATCATAGAATCTTAGAATGGTTTGGATTGGAAGGGATCTTAAAACCCCAGTTCCAACCCCATGGTTCCTGCCCATGGCAGGGACAGCTCCCACTAGATCAGGTTGCCCAGAGCCCCATCCAGCCTGGCCTTGAACACCTCCAGGGATGGGACATCCACAGTTTCTCTGGGCAACCTGTGCCACTGCTTCACCACCCTCTGAGTAAACAATTTCCTCCCAACCTCCAATCTAAATCTTCCCCATTTTTATTTTAAAACTTGGCATGTGATCTCAGTTTAGGTCAAAATGCAGGGTGTCCCATGCACTTGGTCTTTCTCCTGCTTTTGTGTGACATAGCCCTACTGTTTTTTAAGGAAGATTTCTCTATTTACTTCCTGGACCAAGTGCCAGCAGACACAAGCTTAGCATTACTTCCTATTTTTTCCCCATTAAGTAGATCATTAGGAAGAACTACATCTGCATGATGGTAGTACAAATTTTCTGCTTTCTTAGTAGGGCTGATGATACAGGCAGTGTATTCTTGCCTCAGTGAGACCATTAGAGTTTCGGAGTAAGTAAATCAGGGTACAATCTGACTTAATGAGACTAGCCACCAGGTCATCAATTCTGTGCATTGGCTGCTTTTTCCATTGCCTATATGCCAGTCAAAACCCATGAGGAGCAATCGTGTTTCCTCAGAGATCACTAACATTAGATAAAGATTGCAGTCTGTGACTCTTAAGTGCCTCAGCAAAGATGTGCGTTATTTGTTAAGCACCTGGAACTTGCTGCGTTACCCTTAGAAAACAGAGATAGGAGGACAGTCCTCTTCCAGAATTTACAACCCACTGAATAACTATAGCAAAATGACCTACAGCAGGAGCCCTGGCAGAAGGATGTGTGCTAATGTTGAAGATAATGTTACTTTCCAGATATTCTTTACATTAATACTTACTTTTCTGAGTCCTTAAGACAGCAATTTCTGCCTAGAAAGCATGGTAGTTTTCTTAGAAGAAAAAAAATGAGATAAATTACTAAAACCATTGGTAGCAAACTGTGGTTGGTTATTTAGGATTAGAAATGAAATCCTCTTAACTGCTTGTTCAGATACCTAGCAAGCGGAGACACTAACCACAGATATTAGTGTAATATACATACATCTTTTCTGTTTTATCATAGTATATAGAGTGAATTGCACCTAAAATGAAAGACAATAAGCTACTTGGAGTAGTATCAAGTAGCAACAGTGCAGTATCTAGATGCTTAACAAAAATACTGCGTGTGGATTTTTCTGTAAAACTGGAGAACTGGGTAAGACTGCCTAGTTAGGTCATAAAGGGCAGATTGCCATTAAAGAAAAGCATGGTGCCAAAGAGGAGAATAACTTGCACCGTGGATATGCTACCCAAAATTCATTTCTCTACAAGACACACAAAACCAAGTGCCTTGTGAGTATACTCAAATAACTTTAAAAAAAAAAAAAAAAAAAAAAAAAAAAAAGCCTCACTAGTAAACTGGGGAATTCACCTCCATTCATCTTAATCTGATACTGATACTTTCTCAGGCATGCACTAAATACCCAGTGGCCCATTGCTTTTGACGATCTTCAACCAACAGGAGGGCTCAGCTATAAAATCACAGAAGCTGGAGATGAAAGGACCTAGGCAGTCAACTTGTTTAAACATTTTCCATGTTATTTTTGCTCCCTATAGCATACTGTCAAGTGTAGTTCTGATATTCACTTGGACTTTGATGCCATTTGGATTCTGAATGACTTTGGCTTCACACACAAATGAATGGATTACACTCATCCATCCGTGGGTTATTCATCTGTTCACTACAAGAATATTTATTTGTAATACAAGGGTATTGCCAAAATTAAATAAATAAAGTGCTTGCTTTTAGGAAACCCCTTCATTTCCTCTTGCAGGTGTAATTTTCTATATAAATCAGGTAACTTTTTTTTTTTTTCTATTTTCATAAATTGTACTTGGATATTTTATGTTTCTCAAGTAAGACAAGCTTATTTTACACTTTATTTACTTAGAACAGAACACTGATGGGAGAAATAAATGAGATAGACAAGAAGATCCATAGTCAGAGATGTGATTTGCTTTATTCCACAGCTAAGAACAGAATCTGTGCCCCTTGCATCACAGACCATTGACCAAAAAATAAATAAAAAAAAATCTGTAATGCATTTTGGATTGGATAACTGGAACAAACCACATAAGAAATCAGTAGGTATTAAGAGCTAATGACTGAATGCTGGCTATATCTGCCAGACACATGGGTCAAGATGCTCTGAACAATGCTACAAAAATAAGGCATCAAGATAAACGCTGCTATCCTTATCTTGCTCAGGGGTAAATTCACTATTTTAGAGTCCTCTTCTTATTTGGTACAATCATCATCAGCAACAACAACAAAATCAGAACTGCTTGCTCAGTAATTGAGAGGCACAACAATCAATTTCTACCTTGAGAATGTTTTGTGTTGGTCTGGGAGTATTCTGTTCTATATTTGAAGTATGGTATTCCATTGAGAATGTTTTAAAAATAAGTAATAGCCTACGGTTCATTCTCATCTTCCAGTATGTTTGTTTCACCGCTGCAAAGGTAGTTAGCCAGCCAGCAGGTTAACTAATTAGACCGTACTTCCCAGAACTGTACTGACGACACTAGCATTATCAATGACGTTTATGACAAAAAACAAGTCCAATGAAGGAAAATCCATTTTCTGTGCCCTCTGAGAAAGAAAGGAAAAAAAATCTGTTTTTTTCTGTTTATGAAACAGAAAAAAAAAAAAAAGAAGAAATTATAGTAACCACAGCATCTTTAAGGGAGAGGAAAAAAAGCATTTTTTTTAACTGTGAGATTGAGATTCATTTTGATAGCAACAGGATGCTGAACAGTCTTGAATAAATTTCTTTCATTATCTCTACATCATATTCACTGAAATTCTCCTATCTGGAGTGAAATCATGACTATTGTAAAGTCAACAGACTTTCTCCAGTGACTGTAATTGAACTCAGATTTAATTTGTACTCTTAACACCCAATGAAGGGTTTGTAAGAGAGCTGAAAAAGGGTGTAGGTGCCTAATGTTATTTTCAGACAAATGGGTACACCATTCTTAGATTAAAAACAGTACTTATCATAAAACAATAAAATCTGTAAGTTGAGAAAAAAAAAACAACAAACATCCAACATACCACAAGCACAGTTTTGCTATGCTCTGCATAGAAAAGCCTAAATTCCTATTAAAGACATGACATCCTGACTTTGAGGTAGAAGGGCTCACTCCTGAAATCTCTCTGACGTTTTCCATCTACTATCTCAGATCTCTGTGGACTCCACATTAGGAAAAAATCCCACGGATAGGGAGCCTCAAGATCCCATGTTTCCACTGGGTGCACAGCTGCTGCTGCTGCTAAACTGCGGGGAATGCCCCAGGCAGCAAGAGATGGCACACATCTTTGGAAACGTGCAAAATTAAAGGTATGTTTGAAACTCACATGGTGTATATTCACAAGATCCTACCAACTGACATATGACAACTTTTTTATGGGGGAGTTATGTTAAAGTGGACGGCGTAGAAAATGTATATAGACTCATTTGGAATTAGTGAGTCATGCAAGTTGCAGAATAGAGGAAATAAAGTTTTGAGGCAGCTCAGGCTTGTGTCTTTTATTGGTCTCAGCTCCGGACTGCTGACATTTGGTTCCGGCAGAAACTGTTGCTGAGGAATGGTAAATTTAAATAAGAGAGCCTGCACCCCAGAAAGCGGGCATGTATACAGTAGCCGCATTACAACCTTGCCCATTTTAGAATTAGATCCAATCCAGCCACTGATGGCCAGTGTCTGGTGCTGTTAAATGTGAAAAAGAAAAGCCGTGTCTGTAACATACCAGCTTGTAAGATAAGAAAAGCTGTAAGCAGCAGGGCTTGACTTCTATCTGCAGTTCATATATGCCTCTGAACTGTTAAATATTTCTGAGGACTGGCAGCTGAATCCCAAGCACAAACCTTTGGTCCCTGCCCCTTGTGGTACCAGGAAGAATCTTGTCCAAATGGTAGAATAAACCAACCCAGGGATGCAATAAAATTTGAAATAAGAGCTCTCCTAGCTCTCAACTGCAGTCTTACTATTTCACAACATTTTGCTTTGAATCTGTGCTCGCTGGGAGCACAGAAGGAAAAAGAGAGGTTGCCCAAGCCACCACCTGTGAGAAGAGGTTGGTTTGTTCTGCAGCATGGAGCCAGCTCTTGGCTGAGCCGTCTCTACCTCTCCTCCAGCAGGAGCTGCCCACCAGCCAAGCCACTTGTTGCGTCACCCACGGTGGCTTTCCCTCCGCACACTGAAGTAAGGCACCTGCAGGGCTGCAAAACGAGCACGCTGGCTGCCTGGGGGTTAGGGGAGGCAGGCAGGCAGCGCATGGGAATACGAATCACTGTATTTATTTATTTATTTTTAAACAGAAGAGATCATAAGATGTCCTCTTCGCTGGGGCTGAAAAGCTCTGCAATAGGCATTTACCTTGAAGTGACGCGAGCGTCCATTCCACTATCATTTATTTTTTTTCCCCTCCCTCTTTGCAGAGAGGAAAATCCGATTTTACCAACCCGAAAAGCACCTTTGTCCTTTCCCTGTGTGTACTAGGGGAGAAGAAAGCAAGGAAAAATAAAATAAATATTAAAAAAAAAAAAAAAAAGAAAAAGGGAAAGGAGAGGAAAAAAAGGAGACAGCTTAAGGACAAAGCCAACCGACCCGTGACAGAAAAAAAAAAAAAAAAAAAAAGCGCAGCCGGCGGAAAAGGGGCTGGGCAGCCCCCACCTCAGGGCCCGGAGCCGCTGTGAGGCGCAGGGCGGCGGCGCCCCTCGTCCCCTTCGTCCCTGTCTCCTCCCTCGTCCTCTTCATCCCCATCTCCCCCCTCATCCCCTTCGTCCCCGTCGCCCCCCTCGCCGCCCGCAGCCGCCGCCCCGCGCCGCGCGGCTCCGCCAGGGGAGGAGCGCGGAGGGCGGCGCGTTTCGCTCCCGTCCCGTCCCCCCGCCGCCTCCTTCTCCTCCTCCTCCTCCTCGTCCTCCACCTGCTGCCGCTGCGCCAGTAGCCGGCTGGGGGGAGCCGCCTCACACCCCGCGGGGCCCCTTTGTGCTGCTCCGGAGCTGCCCCGGCTGCGCCAGGGCCCCGCAGCCTCCCTCTCTCGCTCTCTGCCCGCCGAGGGAGAGCCGCCGCCGAGCCGCCCGCTCCGCCATTGCAGCGCGGGGCCGCGGCGGAACGACGCCTCGCCGCCCGCCGAGGAAGGGCCGGCAGCCGCGGCGGTGAGCGGGGCGGACAGCCCGCACGGCGGCTCTTGGGGGTCCCCCGGCCACGGCCCCGGCCCTGTCCGTCGTGAGGGGAGGCGGGAGGGCAGGGGCAGGGGCCGGGGCCAGCCCCGGAGCCCGCCCGAGCTGAGGGGCGATGCCGCACCGGGGCCGGGCGGGCAGCATCGCTGAGGGCAGGCTGACGTGTGGTGGCGTGTGGGTGCCTTTTTTATTAATGTTTCTTAACGTTGCTCGTCGTTTTTACTTCACAAAACGCCTGATTTGTTCAAGCCGCGGCTCAACCCGTAAATATATATAAATATTTCTTTTACATTTTACGTTTTTGGGTTCTCCGGGGGGCTGTGGAAGGGTCTGGTGCATCCCGACTTTGTGACAAATCGCTCTGGTTTGCGTTTCTGCGTGTTGTGTGTGTGCGTGTCTGCTTGCAGAAAATCCTGCTTCCCTGGAAGAATGGTGAAACTGGGGAATAATTTCAGCGAGAAGAGCACAAAGCAGCCCCTTCTGGAGGATGGATTTGACACCATCCCCCTGATCACACCCCTGGATGTCAATCAGCTCCAGTTCCCACCTCCTGACAAGGTACAGTAGGCTTTAGTTTCCACCCTGGAGAATCACACCCAAATCTCGGGCAAACAACAAAAGAATAGGTTACGTGTAGCGAGCGGCTTAGAAATGTCAAGAAATACGGGGTGTTTTAGGGAACGTTCCCTCTGGGGAAAAAAAAACTGACAGCGAAGCTAATGAAAATCTAGTAGTGGTGATTTGCATTTATAAAGTAGTGGGAAATGTGAGCAATGAGCGTATTTGGATTTCAGTGCTGCTGGATGAGATGTATAAATAGGCAAATGCAAGCTTCTCTCTGTTGTATTGCCGTATCCCTCCTTACTCCATGTCTTTCTTTTTAATATTTGTGAGGTACTAAACATTCTCTGTGAATGAGGTGAATTTTCTTGTTTCAGAAAAAGCCCCCCTAATGGGGGGATGGAGCACTGCTTTGTCTCTCTGCAAGATGTACGTAGGCAGACCGGCCACAGAGAGAACTTCCATATTCCTTTTGTGCCTCAGCAGGAACTTCCTGCCTGCTAGCCGCAGACAACGTGAAGTAATGAAATGAGAACAGGCCACTGAGTTTTTCCTTAGCAACTGATTTGGCCCCATACCTCAAAATAGAGGTGGTTTAGGTGCTCCATGGCTGCAAGAGGACAGTTTGAGGTGCAGCTCACAGGTTGGAAAGGAAGCATATATCCTGCATTCCTTATCACATGGTTTGAATACTAGGGATTTAATTTTAAGGATTTAGGATGATGATGTAGTAGCCCATAAATACATTTTAATAAATGTACTCAAAATAAATGTTTCAGTAAGGGTTACTGTGGGTGAGACATACAGATATTTTTTTCAGGTATTTCAGTATCTTGTTTTTCAGTATCATATTCAGTAGGATATTTAGGTATTTTTCCATGTATGTATCTGGTAAAGAAACTTTGTAGCTTCTGTGGCCTTTGAAAAATACAAAATTTAACTGGAAAATGGTAATATCTTCATGCAGATTTTTATTTTTGGCAATTCCATTTCTAGGTAAACCGGTAGGCATACGTTCCTTATAGCTCAAAAAAAACCCCACATAATCTTATATTGCGGTAAAGCACTTCAGTTTTTTTAATATGTCTTGGTAGAGTATTGCTTGTAGGCAATACAAACAAATTTGTGACCTCAATTTTAATTCCTATCAACATCATTGTGTTGTGTGTGGTGATGACCAGTTGGCAGGCATAAATACAATAAGCCATAACAGCTGTTACAGAGCCTTAGGGCCCATTTTCTGTCCTTGGTTACATGGGTGTAAATCTTGTAACTGAGGACAAAATTGCACCCTAAGGCTTTAAAACAAGTTAAGTCTTACTGTGTCTGATACGCCTGCCAACTGGTGACTGGATATAACCGATTACTGAGACCAACATCCAGAGGAATTTGTTACATTACTGCACTGTTAAGCAGAAGTCTGTGGTAATAGGTTTAACCTGAGCGGAGCCTCTGTGGCAAACCCAGGAGGTTCTGTGCCAGCCTGGTTGCACCTACTAGAACCGCACAGGACTCCTCTCGCCTTTACAAGGTTTGCCTTGAACAAAACCAAACATGCACCTGGGCTTGGAACTTACATAAAGGAATATTTGATTGACTCTTCTGCGCTTTCCACTGTCTATTTGTATGATAGCTTTCCTTTCCTTTGCAAACACTGAGGGGAAAAAAATAAAGACACGTTTATTCGTCCTACTGGCTTCCTTCTGTGGCTGTGGTTATTCATGTAAATGTCTTCACTGGTTGCTACAGACACAAAGGGAGTAGTAGAGCAACTCATGTGAAAAATGGCAGAAGTATTAAGTCAAGATTGACACATGGATCAAATTCTGAAGTATGAAGATGCTCATATATAATGAACAGGAGTGCATACTTTATGTATCTGTGCTTATTACTCGCGTACAAGACTCCAGCATGGCAGTGAAGCATAACTTCTTCAGCAATAGTGACTGTAGCGACGAGAATTTGATGGTTTTGACAGCTTCTAAATTAAATGGGTGAACTGATTTAAATTCATATTTAGGTATGTTAAACAAAAGAAGACATTATATAACCAAGCAGATAGAACTCTGTGTTCAGCGTCAGCTGAATGTGATTTGAATTGCCTGAGATTATGCAACATAAAGGGGGAAGAAAAGAAGTGTAATGTTAAAAGGACATTTCAAATGGTTTACTTCCATGATGTTGTTGGGCAATTGCAAAGTTACATAGTTACAATTATCTTATTATAGCTGAAAATAGTTTAAGCTATTTCCCTATGTCCTGCACATATCTGTGTACTGCTGTATAAGAATTTAGTAAGCTTTGTGGTACTGAGTCTAGCTACTGTTACTCATTCTAGATGCCATTTCAGGGAAATGAGGAGAGGAGAACCCAAAGCTTTAATTTCAGTACCTGGATACCTGTAAGCGTTACGATCTTAGCAGCAGAACGTTGTAGTTGCCACTGATGCCATGGGCTGCTCTAAAGATAGCATCTGATTCTAAAAATCTGAAAGAGTCTCGATATTTGTTCTTTGGAACAACAGAGATAATTGACCGGATCTTAATAGCACTGTCAGTGTGATAAACTGCACCCTATTTCATGTGTGGTACTTTGAAAAAAAGATCCTGAGAAATTGTAGAAGACAAAAATGAGGCAAATAGGTTAGGTTTGTGAAAATTCTGTACAATTAGAATGCCTAGGAGAGTACTAGAGACATGACTGACGTAATGAGTATTTTAGGAATACAGGTAAGATCCTAAATTGTGTATCTCAGGGCAATAGCTCATAGCAAAGAATAAACTGAAATTAGAGAGCCTTGGGTGTACCAAGAAATCTCATTATCACATAAGGGTTTGTGTGCATCTTGCTGCTAATAACTCAAAAGTTATCTGAGATGTTAAAAATCACAGTGTGAAGAGCTTTTGTCTGGCACATACTGAGTTGCAACTAGATGGGTCATCACCTTTAAACCGAAAATCCTGCCATCAGAGAACATGGCTGAAGAGCATGCCTCTCCTGAAGCAAATGGAGGTGGCTGTTTTCAGACAATACAAAGCGGGGAGTTTCACGATTTGGGTTTGAACTAAGTAGATGCTTAACAACTTAATCTTCCATAGAAGAATTACACAAAATGGGGTGAGAAGAACAACAACAAAAATATTGTGCTAGATGTGCTTGTAAGCATGTAAAAGAGGAGTATTGAGTCAATAAGGTTCCTGTGATGAGCCTTATTCTGGTGATGTGCTAGTAAGGTACTGTCTACATGGCTTTTTGATTTTTGATTTTATTTTTTATTTTCAAAGGTCGTGGTCAAAACGAAAACAGAATATGAACCTGATCGCAAGAAGGGAAAATTCCGTACTCCTAAAATAGCTGAGTTCACAATCAGCATCACTGAAGGGGTTTCAGAAAGATTTAAGGTAAGCAGTGCAATCTGAAGATGGTGGTGACTCAGTTTTGCTCCGAGATATGCTTAAAATCAATCGCTGATTGTAGCTGAGGCTGGCTGGCTGTAACAGCGCGACCGTTAGGGGTAGAGCTGGAAATGAGAAAAGGAAATTCAGTGTTAAAATAGTTCAGTATTTAGTGATTAGAAGCAAAAGCAAACCCTGCAGCACTATTGGTCCTAATCCCTCACTGGCAGATGAATTCAGAAGGCAATTTTCTCAGAGGAAGCGTTTCAGAACTTGGCTGGCCAGGGTGTGTGTGGCTGCATACAGGTACCTCTCATGGCATGGGCAGTCCCTGTTAGTGTTGAAGGGCAAGAACCAGAAGAGTATATGTTTTCTTTTTGGCTTATGATTTTTCTGTGCAGCCAAACCATTCTCTTAAAAGCACTGTCATAGTCCATTATGTATTTTTTTATAGTTAAATGCATGACTTGGCAGCTTAAGGATGTATACCAGAGCTCTTTGCTTGGTCCAATTGTATCGTACAGCCTGGTGACGACTTACTGGAGGATGGCAGATCAGCAGGAATCTGACTCACATTTACTCGTTAGTGTCCACACCCTTATTACTCCCCTGAGTACTCCCAGAGGAAAGCAGAGAGCTTAACTGATGCAAGGGTTGAATTATCTACCCCCCTTCTCACTGGAGGGCAGGTTTTCTTGTGCTGTACAAGTAAAGCAAAGCAGGAAAGAGTGCTTCAGCTCTTGCTTTCCTATCAGTTCCCTTAAAGAAGAAGACTAGTTTTCTAGCCCTGTTAACCTATCATCTTACCCAAGGATGCCAAGGCACTTTTAAACAGCAGGCATCCACACTGTTTGGTGCCCAGTTACAAATATGTTTGGAAAGTCTTAAGTTTAATCTGAGGAACAAAGCAGTGTTTCAGTAAAGGTGTCTATTTCTCTTGCTATTGCATGTATGTGACATCCCTCTGTGTGATGGGAGTTTTAGGGCATACCCAAATATTCCAGTTCTGTAATTAGGAGCGTAAAGCACAGAATTTGAAGAATAAAACAACAGGAACTGTGCCTGACCTGTTGTTCTGAACCTGTCCAGGCCCACACCTTCCTTCAGAGGTATCTACAGCTCTCCCTGGAATCAGAGTGCACAAAACAAACAGGCAAAGTGAAGGTTCAAGGAGGCATTAGGAGCTTTAGGCTACATTTGCAATGGAATTTTGCAGTGTTGCTGGGACAAACCTTTAAGCTCAGGTCACCTGGTAGGGTCTTCAGCCATACAGAGAAGCAGGTAGGTTCCCAGTGAGCTGCGTGAGGGACTTACTGACGGGACAAGAAACCAGTTCTTCTGTTACCTGATTTGGAGCAAGGACATCCCATCCCTCAGGGAAAATGCTACCTTCTGACTGACGTTTCATCTTTCTCCTCCTGACACCATAGTGCTGCTTTTTGAGGGTAATCCCTGTCCTCTCAGGTGAGGGTAATGCATGCCGTGTTGTTGGCTAAAGTGCAGGTGGACAGCTCAGATCAATGACGACACATTTGGCTGTCTTGTGTGTGTCTTATTCGGACTGAAGTCATCTGAAAATGCCCACTACTTTGTAGGAGTAAAGAGGGAGAATTCGTTTAGCTTGAGCACCCTGCTAGGACCTTGGTTCTAAGCAACTGAGCAGAACCACTGCCTGGAGAATTGTGTGCTTAGCCACTAGCTGTAGGGTCTAAGGGATCTCATCTCTTGAGCGTTAAATTGTAGATAAGGAAGGGTTTTGAATACCTTAGTTGCATCTAAATGTTTTACACGTCTCTCTGTAGATCTGGGTTCTTTCTGTCTTTTTTTGGGACCGTTGAACAAGAAAGACCTCAGTGAACATCAAATAAATAGCTTGTCATGCTGTTAGGTAGTCTTTTCTAATTTGTATAGCTGAACAGTCAGAAGCCTGAGCTTTTTTATGTTGCATTTTTATATACCTTTGGATGGCGTGCTTAAAGTAAAATGTCTTAGATATTACTTTATGATGATCACTCTGGGATTAATCTCATACTACAGGGTTGCTAGGTTTTGCTGCTAGGTAACTACTGCATCAGAGAGAGATTTCAGGAAGATTTGGTATCTCTTGGGAATTGCAGGATGATTCACACTGTGGCTGTAAGTCAGCTTTTAAAGGAGGGTGTGGGGGTTGATCAATTAGGAAAATTGTGGTTCAGGTAGTCAAAAACAAGAGTTTCATGCAGAACATTCAGAACCTAAAAATGTCCCTTTATCTCTACCTAAAAGTTGAAGAATTGAATTATGCTGCTTGCATCATTTTAAAGAGGACTGACTGGTTCTCCGGCAGGGCTGACTGTCATGTTCACCACTCCCAGTAGTAAATATTTCATGAATAATTGATGAAATTTCATAAATATGGAGATGAAAAGTACTGATTGTGTGAGGTTTTCTCCTGGGTCCTTATTAATTGTGAGCCATCATGTTAACTGCTGCTGTTGATTCTGAGAGAGCAAAAGGATATTTGTTTGAAAATTAAATATTTGCTATAATTATGAAATGCATTATTTAACTGGTGAGGCTCTGACTTTGGCTTCTGTTCATGAAAAGAGCTTCAGATGCTGTTTTAATGACTTTAATACTGTACATCACTGATGCATAAGTTTGCTACAAGACACAGCCCGAATCTTGTGCTAAAAATAAAAGCAGTCAGTCATATTTACTAATATTTCACATGTGTATTCCAAGATGTAGTCCTTAAGTAAGGACAAAGCAGATTGCATTTTTGGGATTCAGCAGTGCAGAACATCGAACGCTGTGCTTCTCGGGAAATTATATATTGTAACAAATGAAGCCACTCCAGCGTGTACATATGTCATGTAGATCATTTGGTGTTTTAGCAGCCGGGTGAATATGCAATTACAAAATGTATTTTCTGCATTCAATCCACATTACCGCAGTTATTACAACAGAGCTGAGAATGTTTACAAAGAAAACTGCAAGTATAATTTTCCTGCTTGAAGTCACGTTCTGAATTCAAATCAGGATCTGTCATGAGATTGTGAACCTCCTGATTCTGAGAATGCTGTTGCTGTAATTCAGCTTTATGGCAGTAACCACTCCAAGGAAGATGGGACTTTCACTGGGGAGTGTATTTTTCATTGAGAAATAAAAGTCTCTCTTTTGTTCTTTGAACAGCGTAGAATAATGTGGGGAGCTGGCCCTTCACATCTGGAAAGCCACTTCGAATGAGGCAGATTTTTCTCTCCTCGAGATTGTCTGCTATACAGAACAGAACAACATGGCTGGAAATGTCATTTCAAAGGAGTCTTATGAATCAGCACGTAGGAGGAAGCAGGAGAAAATTGATGGTATCAGTTAGCCAAAGCCAAACCTTTGCCTCCAGTGATGGAGCCGTGTTTTTACAAACTCCACTTGTTGTTTTTGTTTTTGTTTTTTTTTTAGTGAGATGTCTGTTCTGGCCCCCGTTGTTGAGAGTTGACAATTGACAGTTGTGCACAAGCACACCAATTTCAAAAATTGTCCAGTCTATCAAAGAATGAGATTTTTTTTTCTTTTCTGTCTTTGGGGAAACCTCAATAAATAACATACAGAAGTATTTTGAAAGCAACCCTTTCTGTTTCCCAATAAATTTCAAGCCCTTAAATAAACCCAAGCTGTGGTTTGCCTTAAGCCATTTGGTTCTGTACAAAGGCAAATCAATTCTTCAGACTTTATCCTTGACATCTGTACATACATCTAACTGCAGAGCTGGAGCCTGGAGCTTTTTTCTGTGGTAAGACCATATGGTGCAAGCCACGTACTATCAAGTAGCAAGCACGAGGTTATGGAAGAGGAATCAAGACTTCTCACAGTTCCACCTGCTTATTTTAAGATAGAAAAAATGTATTAGAAAAAGTATTCCATGATTGATCTGTCTTGAAGGGACATCTTTTAAAACACATTTCTGCCTCGAGACTTTTTTACCTGTTGTTCTTTGTAATACAGATGATGATTCTTAATGAAAAACTGACTGGAGGCATGGAAAATACTTCTTGTTGGTTTCTGTGTCTCTGCTTCCACTTAAAACTCTGCTAAATGCCTGAGATGTCAGCCGATTCTTGTGCGGGATAGCACTTTCCCAAGTAATTCTTGGTCTCTCAGCTAGTGCTGGAAGGATGACAGGTGCTTGCTGCCGTGTGTAGTTCTCTTTTCTTCAGCAGAACTACTTACACGATTAGAGTTGCTCACTGATATAACAGTTTGGCAGGCTCTGAATTTTTCCTTTTATCGCTTTGAGCAAGACAAATAAAGGAGATTCTTCTTCCAGTGTAACTGCTGGTTTAAAACTATTGATGTAAATGCACTCTATAGCAACTGTCTTTATTCCCTTTTTCTTATTTCTGATAATTCCCTGATAGGACATTGACAATCCTTCTGCTAAATTTTGGCTAAAAGGAATTTTTTGTATGGTCAGAGCTGGCAGATCTGAGTAAAGTGGGTAATGCCTAGCAGCAACTCATATCTTGTTAGAAATCCTTTTCTTGGAGCAGAGCCTGGTGGCAGGGACACTGGTGGCAGAAGATGCTTTGGGTCTCCCTAGATGCAACACTTTGTACATCACAGAAAGGGTGTGTGATCTTTTCCAGCCTTTCTCTTGGCTTCACTAATCCCTTCCAGGTTTGTAAGGCAAGGTAACGAGATTCTCACGTCAGGGACACAGGATGTCTTGGACTGTTTCCTCAGCTCTGTCGGTAGCAAACAGATCCGTGGTGCCTGTGTGATGGAAGATGATGGGAACACTGCCATGAGCAGTTGTGTTCAGCCACGGTGCTGCTTAGGCTCAGGAGGCCACTGCCTTGTTAATCTGGTTTTGTCTAACAGTATCTCCCTCAGGTTTCATTAATCAACTCCCTTGCAGGCTTGCTCTGTTGTCTTGTGCTGTTGCTGCTAAGAAACACTGGGTCTGTAGTTTCTTTGCAGTTTTCCCTTCATGAATCTGGCTGCCTTTCGTGCTGCTATTCCCAGTCATCTCCAGGTAAGCATCCGAGCCAGTTCTCTCTTCCTCTTTGCCCGTTAGAGAAGGAGTCTTTTGACTTCTTTTTTCTGTTCCAGTCTATCCCAAGGCTGTCATCCTCTTTGAGATAGATAGATCCCAGTCATACAGCTAACTGTGACAGGTTATATTAGAAACACCATTCTGCAGTGAGGCACCTGGCTGCCTTTTGTGTCACCAGTCATACTGCAGGTGGATGTATATCCCCATAACAAGTATGGGAAGCCATACCATTTTCTTCAAACGGAATATTCTTTATTCCTTACATACATTGCTTCAAACACATCTTTTCACATAAACTTCGAGGGACAGGCCCAGGTAACAGCAAAGAAAATCATTTTAGAAAACGCAAGAGTGTAAGGGGGAGCGGAGAGCTGGTGTTGGTGTTCTCTGACATGCTGGTAGAGGGCATCGTGTGGCAGGAGATGCAGGGTTTTAGTGGAGAGAGGTGAAATGGAGGTCACGGCCATTTGCAGGGAAGTCAATGTGATGTTTTACGAATTTTCGTCTGTGGTATGTAGCCAGACACAATCTATTGTAATTACAGTCTGCTTACCTAAAATTCTCTTGTAGTTTAAATTGGATAGCAATGATCTTAATTTCCTGTCCTAAATGGTTGTGCAGAGTTGCTGTATTTCATCTTAAGGGGCTCTGTGTTTCACTGGTGAGCAAAACATGAACTGTTTGTAACTCACTTGATATGAAGAGTGCTCTGTAAATGTATGTCTTTGCTCATTTTGTTTGCTGCTAACACCAAGGATGTACCTAGCACTTTACAGACAAATCAGAAATGAAAGCTGCGTTCCCAAGGGGCTCCAAGTGAAATAGGTAAGGTGTAGATGTAGAATAGAGCTGAGATGTGACCAAGGGCTGGTGACAGAGCAGTGAAAGTCACTGCATGTGCTGTTAGTGCCAATTCCCATAATAACAGGAGTGCTCCTGGATGGGTTTGTGTGCTTTCTGACAGGTGTGTGGTGAAAGGAAAAGTGTGAAGGCAGGCAGTGCACACAAGTGCAGAAAGAGTGGATTCATGCAAGAATTTCTGCCAAGAAGGGGATGCATGAAGAGAAGTGTGATGGTTAGGGCATGGGATAAAAAGATGGCACTAAGGCTTTAGTGGGATACAGGCAGAGCAAAAGGAGGTAGAGCTAAGAGGAGCAACACAGAACTGTACGTGCCTTGAAACGTAGCTTGTAATTTGTTCAGGGAGGATGGGAGCCAGGAAAGGGTCTGAGGCAAAGCAGGCACAATTGGTGCAATTGATGCATTTTGCTGTAACATTCTGGCTTGATTATAAAGGGAGCCCAACAAATGCTAGCAAAGGGAGGGAGGAGACTGCAGCAGCCAAGCATAGAAGAAAATACAGCTTGCAGCCTTACGCAGCTGCAGCAGAACAGGATGCACTGACTGGGAAGATTTAGCAGATCTTGATGGTAGGGCCTTATCACAGGCTGTTTACGTGTTAGCGTAGTTGTCAGATCCTGTGAGTTTCATTTGTTCGGCTAAATGCTCATAGAGTCTGAAGGTAGCGTGTGTTTTTTTGTGGTTTTGTTTGTTTTTTGCTGTGGGTACACTTAGTTCATTCATTAGTCATCTCTCATTTCTATTACTGTAATGGCTTCTGGCTAGACATTGTCCTTCTTCTGCTCTTCACTTGCAATCTGTTCAAAAAGCTGCCACATACATAATATCTTGTCAGCTTTTGTGTTCACTTAGTTCTGCTGCCAGTTCCCCTTAAAACTAACCTTAAAGGACACTCCTGGAATGAAAACAAACCCACACTTTGGGTTCCTAGTTCAAAGAAGTTGTTCGTGCTAGCTTCTAGTTATTTCTTAAAAAGTATTTTTAAAGCCTGTCACCTGTGTGGTGCAAGACACTGTGGTGTTCTGCTGGATCTACGTGGTAGTGAATGATCAGAGTAGTTAAAAGGCTTCTGTTGCCACTGTATGAAGCCCTGCACTCAGCCAGCTGGATGCCACAAGAAGAGATGCAAGGATTCCCTGTAGGAAAGAGAGTGGTGCCTGCACACGGATTGCATCCTCTCCTACCTCGACTGGAAGGTGAGGGCGAGTTTGAACATTTTTTGTGGAGGAAGGCAACGAGAAGTCAGCTTTGGCCAGGCCTGTGGTCTGCAGAGCAGCTTGTTGTCCCCTCTCTTTGTGTGCCTAGGGTTTTGCAAGGCAGCTGGAAGGAGAGGGCTCAGAAGGAGAGGCAGGGAGGGAGTTACTGGCAGGACAAAGAGGCTGACTGGTTGAGGGACAAGAGTGAAGCTGGGCATCTAAGGACCATCAGTGGTGGGTTGTGAGAGGGAAGGAATATGGCTGTTAGGAGGAAGAGAAGGATTTTCAGCTTATAAGAAAGAAGCAAATTGGATAACCAGGTGATTGGGATCACCTTGGAATCCAGGGATGGATGTCTTTCCATCTGTCACTTGCATGTGCAGCTGTCTTTTACCTAAATACAAGTGACTTATATCCTGAAGGATGGTTGGAGAGGAGAGCTCCTCTTCTGCTGGGAAGGAGACAAGAGCTTACTTGATTAGGGATTTGCAAATGGAGTGTGATTGCAAATTATTGGAGATAATGAGAGTAAAAAATTTACATGCTAATACCAAAATTAATAACGTTAGGAAGTACAGTATGTGAACAGGAGAGGTTCTGGGAGAGTTATGAAGCAGGAGCCCTGAGAGCTCTTCCCAGGGGCTTGCTGTGTGGCCGTGGAAGAGCTGTGGTGGACGTGATGTGCAGGCAGTGAGCACCCAGCCCTGGGTAGGTCCCTGGAGCAGGCAAAGGCTTGAGCCAGCAGCTTTGGAACTGCCAGAATCCCCAGCCTGAACAACGCTGGGCTTTTGGCCTCCTTCAGAAAACTTACTGACCTTCCCAAACACCTCCAGAGCCTTGGAGATTGCGCGATGATTGTGGAATTATAAATATATTTAGATTGTCCAATATCTGATCTAAACTACAAAACAGCTTGTTAGCTTTGCTGTATGCTCCCGAGGCCTCATCTGTATGCCATAATGGTTGCGACTGGGGAAAAATGTTAGGATTTTACTCTTCCCTGCTAGTAGGATGGGCAGAGAATGTGGCTAAACATGCTTTGAGATTTCAGAATGCTTTTCAAAGCATTTTGAACTGTTTACTCCTGTCTGAGGAGGAGTTGAGCTGAACCAACCCAGAGCACAGCAATTGTCCTGCTTGCTCTGTCCCATGTCCTAGACCTCTTCTCTTAGAGCAGACGTTCTTGAAGGCTGTGTAGAATATATCCTGAAGGGCACAGAAACCTCTGCAATAATCCCAACTGGATTTTGTTTACTTTCCACACTTTCTAGTATCTCTTTTCCCTCTCTGTCTTATTTTCTAAGGGAAAGAGCAGTGACTATCAGAGCAAATTGGACAGAGTTAGAGCCAGTGGATTGTAGGGGTGGGAGGTGAGTGACCCCAAACCTGGGGACTGGGCCATGAGGGTGCTGTAGAGCTGTTTGTTTGCATAAAGATTGCTCCCTCCTTTGTGGTTCCTCATCTCCCCGTGCTGCCCAGCTGGGAAAAAGAAAGCCGTGGTCCCATGGCCCTTTTGTGGAAACTGCGAGCTAAGGGGAGGAAGGTCAGTTTTTCTAGAGCTTGGAGTGCAAGGAGGATTCTTGGGGGAGAACAGAGGATAAGGCTTATTACAGCTGTGGGGAGGGAAAGACTCTGGAAGATGGGATTCAAAGTTTGGGCCAGGCCAGAGGGTGAAGGACCGTGTACATGTTTGTGGGTGGGGTAGCTGGGGATACACAGGAAGGAGCTGCAAAAAACTGGAGAAAACAAAAGGAAAAAGGCCTTACCACACACGAGACAGGCCAAGGTAGGCCACGGCTTTGCTGGGCTGGGAGGTGTGAGGAGGAGAGGTTATGGTGGTGGTTACTGACCTGGGCCACAGAAGATAACCAGGAGGGAAGATGCCCTTTGGGATTCATCAGTGACATCCTGAGACATGGGACACGTGAGCTGAAAGTACGAGATTGGCAAGGCAGAGCTAACCTTTGTGTATGCAAACGAGCAATAAACCTGGGGAAGAGTAATTGGATTTGAAAATTGATGTCAACGTGAGGTTTTCTGAAGGTGATTAAGAATACAATTTTTTTTTTTTTTTTTTTTCCAACCCAGTGACAGTTCTGGGAAGCTGAAGGTGTTACTCTGAACCAGAAAGGTCCTTTGCTCTGATTTACATTTCTTCTGCTAATTTACCTTTTGATCTGCAGTTCCCCCTGCCCTCTCCTCTGGTCATCTTTTTTTTTTTATATTATTTTTTTTAATTTTCACTCTATGAAGAATCTTTGGCTTGAGCAGCACACTGTACTCCCCAGCCTTGTTCCAGCCAGGAAATTTAGCACGCGCTGTTGTGTGTCCATCATGAAGTTGGCTTCCTAAGTCCCTATAAGTTCATCTAAGTCCTTCAGCATCCCAGTCTTCTGCCACACACAGTTTGCAGTGTTGCAAATCCTGTTAGTTCTGGGCTTTATCATAACGGGAGCGTGTGGTTGGTTGGTTTATTTTTCTGAGAGGCAAAGCTACAATTTTTTTTGGTTGCTTTCTGAAGTACCAGATTATTTTTGTTTGTGTGATTGACCCAAATGTCCTTACGTCCTCTTTTTAGGAGGTGTATATAGCTGGTTTGCTTGTCTTTCCTTAACATTTAGATCATACTACATGCTATTTTAATCGATTAATCTTTAACTTTAAAAGTTTATTACTTTCTTAGGCTGCAGGACATGCTGGCTTTACCCTAACTTTCAAAAAAAAAAAAAAAAAAAAAAGCTCAACCACTTACTCTCCTCTTCCTGTAATCTCCAGGAGCTACTCATTTATGTGTCATTAGAAGGTTTAGAATAGTAAAAACCCCATGTCTGGGACATTCCCCCAGAGTTTAATCCTGGGAAAGATTAGCTTCATAGTGACACCAATTTCAGATTTAATTTAAGGCACCTCTTATTTTTGCTCCAACATAGATTTGAGACCAGGGAGGCACTTAGAGAGACAGTGAAAGTCAGTGCCATGCAATGCAGTCTGTGATGTGTAGATTCCTAGGCTCCTCTGTGAGTGCTGTAGAAGCAGAAACATCTACAGCAGGTACAACAAACTCTTCTCCTAACAAGAGGGGGCAGCCATTGCTTTCTCCTTGCCCTGCCAGAGTCACCTTTGTATCATTTGGATGACACCTGCGCTAACTTACTGTCATCTGACTCTATTCTTGGACAGGTACAGGGGAAACCAACATGCTCATCAGCTGACATAAACTAGATTTACACTTACATCATCCAAATCCTGAAAAAGCAGCAGACACGAGCCACCACCTCAATGTGTCCTTCTGGCCTCAAGTGTACGCTGAAGAGAAGCAACCCAAAAAGCCTTGCAGTATAGGCAATGGGGCACTGACCATACCATCGGCTTTTTTCAGGGAGAAGCAGGAGGTAGAAGCACATGTGTGTTATTTCCCAGATTTCCCTCAACAATTAAGTAGCTGTTTTTATTTTCTGATTTTACTGCAAAGTGCATTTGTAGCTAGCTTGTGCTGCCTGCGGTAATGAACAGCGATACAATGAGCAGTGCATTACTAACGTGAGCATGTTTTGGTTTTCTTTCCAGGTAACTGTGCTGGTCCTTTTCGCCCTTGCGTTCTTAACATGTGTTGTATTTCTGGTAGTCTACAAGGTTTACAAGTATGATCATACCTGTCCAGAAGGATTTGTTTTCAAGGTAAGTGCTGTAGACACTACGGAAAAGCGGGAGAGTGTGTGATGTTCCCTGTGCTGTTTTCTGCATAGCCTTGATTAAGTCATCCTGTGTTGTATAGAAACTTGTGGTTATTTTCAGAGGCTAGTGTGCCTTTAGCTGTATTTCTTTCTGCTTAATTTGTAATAGAGATTGTGACTACCACACAACTTTCACGTTCTTGTTATTTTTGCTAATGCTCTAAACCTTGAAAATACATCAACAGTGCCAACACCAGTATCCTGCAGACCTCCTTCATCTGCAGCTCTTGGAGCAAAACACTCATTTATTGGGTCATACACCACTTATTGGTATTGCATGTTCCTCCAAATTCATTTGTCATAAGAAAGAAGAGAATGATAAATCTAAAAACCTGGAGGAAAAAAAAATGGACACTGGAATATATGTCAAAGACAGGCTAAAGTGATGGTCTCATTAAGAGTAGCAGAGTTACCTTAGGGTTATTTTTATAGAAAGAACTTCTTGTTCTTGAACAGTGACCTCCCAGCCCTACTGCCACAGGCCAAAAGTGGTGCCAAAAAAGGAAAAACACATTTATTGGAAAAAATACTTGCACTAACTGAAAGGGAGGCAGGGGCTCACTTAATTCTTACAAGATGGCAGTGCTGGCTCTTCAGCTCTGACCTGGGCTGGAAGTCAGAAAGGTAGTATTGATTTCTCTCAGCTGTAAATTTAGCAGGGTTGAACGTGGCTGTAATTAGTTAAGAAAAGCAGCAGTGATGATGGCATTCTTCCCTCTAATTTTTTAAGACTATTTAGTCTTAAATAATATAAAGGGGATCTGATGGGATTTTCAAAATGATGTAAGAAAGAATGACTGCCTCGGCGCTCTTGCCAGTCCTGTTCAGGACTTTTGATTCTGTCACTGTAGGCACATAAATATTTTACAAGAATCCAGTCCAAAGGTATAAGCAGTGGTGCTGTAGTAGGTTAACTTAACTCCAACCATTCGTTTTTCCCTCGGTTCAAGGGCAAAAGAGGCCATGGTTAGAACAGCTGGCTGTAGCTCAGGAGATACAGCTCTTTCTTCTGCTTGTTTTCTTTTTTGTGTTGTCTCAGACAAGTTCTGAAACCTCTCTATGCCCATGTCTTGAGGGGTGCTAGCCTTTTTTTTCTAAGCTTACTCTTGGCTTTTAGCAATTTGGAACACGGACTGTGTGTTCTTACGGAGCCTACTCTGATGTGATCCTGACTCGATGGGAATGGCCAGTTGTGTGCTCCTGTCACAATTCTAGTAACAGCCTGCTTCTTCTGCGTCCTTTCATACCGTGCCATCCCTTCCTTTGAATTGCAGCATTCTGGCTTCTTACCTGTTCTTTCTAGTGTCAAAGACATGTAAGAGGAGAACAGTTTCTGAGCTTTATTTTGGCTGCACAGTGTGTGAAAAGAATCTGATCAGGTTTCTCTTCTTAGGACCCCGTGTTTGAAACACATGTTAGGCAGAGCATCCTGTGCCTGATGCTTTGCTTTTAGGGAGCAGCACATACACAGGGCTGCGTTGCTATTGCTCTTCCGGTGCTGGGTTTTGTAGAGGCTGTTTCCTAGGTGCTTGATGGCATAATGCCAGGAGGCACAGCATCTTTTATCATCTACTTCTTAAGTTTTCTGTACAGGATAACCGTGGTACCAAATGGCGTGAGGCCTGGAACTAGCGATGCAGACAGAAATTTTTACTTGTTGCCTGTGCATCTTTTTGGGGAGAGTCTGTAACATATCATGGCGTAGCTTGGCACAGATGTCCTAAGAGAGATGAAGGAGAAGTCTGTGCCAGTTGTGTTCACCTTGTGACCAGTCTCTCTGTGGACGGGCTTTGTGCTTCAGGTGAACTCAGCAATATTCTCTGGCCTGGATGTCACCAGGCTTTTGATGCTGATGTGATTTGCTTGTTAAGGGCAAATGTGTCCTGCCTCAGGAAGCCTGGTGTCATGGGAATCTCTGAGTAAAGCCTGAGCGACTGCAGCCCTGAGTCAAATTCACTTTGATGCTGTCATACACGGAGCAGTTCCAAAGGTTTCGGTGTTTTCAACCTTTTTGCTGTCCTACACATCCAGAGCTTGAAGGTGTAATTAAAAAGCCGCTCGTTTTCCTCTGCATAGCAGTCTTAAACAGCCTGAGCTGCAAATTTGTGCTTGCTGAAGCTGACGCAGGCACAGCCCTGTTGTGCAGATTGCTCCTCTGAAGCTCTCCTTGCTGGCTCATGGTGAGACTCACCACAGCTCGTATCCTGGAGGAATTTCTCCAGGGCTTCAGTGTGCTCCGTACTGCATCTGTTACTCTTCAGCTTCCATTGCCAAGGCACCTGTGTTCTGTCAGACTCATGGACAGTACGAGAAAGTAATTTCCGTGTATTAAAGATAACACCATCATCTATTAAGGCTGGAATTACTGACCCAGCAAAGTTAATAGGACAGAAGATACTATTTTGAAGTGAAGTGTTGGTACCACTGAAGTCCTTGTGTCAGGGGAACAGAAGGAGTCATCTTCATAGAGCCACACACAGGCTGGCAATCAGGATTTGCTCTGGTATCAAAGGCCTTAACCTGTAACTAACTTCTGAAATAAAAGGGATATGAAAGAAATGTGAGACTGACAAGTTATGCTGGAGCATCCTGGTTTCTCCTCGTGCCCTTTCTTACTAGTTCTCTCACTTGGAATCCAATGAAACAAAACAGGTAGAAATGTTCTGCGTAGGCTGAAGGTTACAGCAGGTGGCACAATGCGAACTGGCACCAGTTTCCACAGCTCAGGAGCTCTGGGTGCTGCCCTGCCTGCCTTGATGAGATGCTGAGCAGAGAGGTTATCCATGGGCAGTACACAAGGAACAGCAAGTAAAAAGGGAGTTTTTGCCCGTTTTTTCCAGAAGCCTGAAATCCTGAGCAAAAATTCAGTCAGGATGGAAACTCTGATGGGTATTTCTTTAGGCTCTTCTGTCAGCTGTTGGGCGTTTGTGACTACAAAAAATAACATTACTGAGTCATTTTGGCCTGTTAAAAAGCTAATTGCTCCTTTAAGCAGTAAAAGATTCTGTGGCATTATTTTAGACTGGCAGTAATCTTGGCTTGTCTTCAGCACTAATAATTATATTGCATTTGCTTGAATTTCCTTGGCAGATCTAATTAGATCAATGGATTGTGTTCCTTCCCCCATTTTAAATATTTAGAATTGTGACTACATCCAGTGACTGGGTAAAATAATCACTACAAAGAGGTCTGTGTCTGAGTGCTTCTTAGTCATTTTATCACATCAGAAGTCGTGTCAGTTATCCCAGATGAAGCTTGGATAATGCTTCCAGAAGATGGCACGGCTGATGCAGGTGAACACGCATACCAAGCAGCTCAGTTCCAGAGCTGTCCTCTGTGCTCTTCAAACTTAGGTCCCAGACTTGGAACTGACACTTGGATGAGGCTGGTGATTATGGCAGGGAAACCTCTGTGAGTTAAACAGTGCTGCCTGGCCACAAGTCTCTGTTTAGCTGGGGTTAAGCCCTGTCTGCTTTGTAGTGCTAGTTCCAATAAAGCTTTGGGGCAAGATTTGCCCTGGCTGCTCTGTGAAAAAGAAAACAAACCAAACCTGGCTGGATGTGGTAACTTTGGATGCTGTTGTATCTGGCATGCATCTAAGCTTCCAGCATGCAAGCTGGGTAGAACTGATGAGCTGCTAATTCCCTGGGAGGGCTACTGATCTTGTGATAGCAAGTCTTCCTTCAGCAGTCAAATCTGCCCCAAGATCACATTCACTGGGGCCAAGTAGGTTTAAAGACTACCTGTAGCCTATTGTTTTAGCAGGTCTTGCTTTTTTCTTTCATACATTTTGATGCTTTATTCACCCCAACATTTTTAGGAGGCAGAATTTATTTTAAGCCAAGATGGCTGGATCTTTCCCCCAGCCATTTTGTGCTATATGGTTTAAAACATTTGAAACAGTTGCTAATGATTTACTTTTATGCTGCTTTTTTTTTTTTTTTTTTTTTTTTTCTGACTAGAAGAAAAAGAAGAGGGGTTGACAGGAGTTCAACCCCAAAGTAATTGTGTACATGTGAGATAGCATCTGGTTGTGACAATTTTTTTGTGCTCAGAAATTTCTACTATTAAGTTTTCCTTGCCAAGTTCTATGAGAACAGCAGCACTGGTAAAAATTGCTGTCCTGCAGTATTAGAAATTTTAATCTTCATTACTGGGAGAAGGAAGATCAAACAGCTTGTATCGTTTGAAAAGAGAGGACTTTTCCTTAAGCTGATATGAGTGCTGCAGGTACTCACAGATTTTAGAGGGTCAGCTCAGTTGCACAGATGACTGCCCAGGTCTCTGAGGTGTTGTTCAGACTGCTTGGACTGGCAGATGTGGCAAAGGACCTGTGGAGAGACCTGTGCCCTTCTGGAGCAAAACCCAGTGGTCAGCAGGATATGTCCCAGTCATTTTTTTTCCTTCAGTGCAACTTGCTGCTTCATAGGCTTTTACTGCATCATCACAGGAGGGTTGTGAGATGCACTGTACGGGCACATCCACTTGTTTTTTAAGATGACATCCGAGTTTGGATCCTACTTGGTATTTAACTAAGTCAGGTATTTCATTTTCAAAAGCTCTGAGCATCTTGCAGTTTCTGTGTAGTGCTCTTAAACTTTTGGGAAACTAAATAATGCAGTTCCACAGCTAAAGATAGACTTTAAAAGCTTGATGCTGACTGTATCTTTCTGAAAATGAAGAGTGAAGTATTAGAATCACAGAATCATGTGTATATATACATCTGCACATCAACAGGGCTGCCCACAATGTTTTCCCTCTGTGTATTACTAGGCTGTAAAACTGGTCATGCCTTGGCACCCCTATATTTATAGTAAGCTCTTCCCCACAGATTGAAAACAAATTCTATTAAGGTGCCTGAAACACTGCAATGTGAGAATGCAGGTATCTGTAATTGTAGATTGACCAGGTGGGACTAGGTAGAGAAGAAAAGAGCTGGAACAAGAGACTGAGTACTTTTAAAAATTAATTTGGGGCATGCATGTTTCTTAACTGTTAATTATTCTGGAAAACAGACACAGATTTGCCTGTCTGGCAAATGCAGGTGTAGGCTAAGGATTACAAGGAGGAACATTCTGACTGCAGTAGGATGACACTGTAGTAGTAATTGCTGTGTGTTGCACCTTGACTTGCCCAAAGTAAAAGCTTGCTTAGACTGGAGGGAAAAGAAAATACTTTGATATGTTCAGTGTGTATGAGGTTGTATCTGTAATCTAAGTGATGGATTTTCTTTTCAGAATAATCAATGCATTCCAGCTGGGTTGGAAAACTACTACTCTGAACAAGACTCCAGTGCTCGAGGGAAATTTTACACAGTCATAAACCACTACAATCTGGCCAAACAAACCATCACGCGCTCAGTGTCCCCATGGATGACAGTACTGTCAGAAGAGAAATTATCTGAACAGGAGACTGAAGCCGCTGAGAAATCAGCTTAGTATGATAAGCTAATTATTAACACTATGTCATTTGAAGGTAACTAAGGGACTTTAAGGAACTTTTCATTAAATATAATTATGGATAATTTAGAGGTTACTCATGTTTATGGTGCAATTGCTTCTGTTTGCTGATACTGCTTTGCAAAAACAAAACAAAACAAAAACTTGCTGCAGAACATTCATGGGCATAAAACAAGATGCATATCAGCATTGCTTTAGAGCTTTGACACCATTTTCAATGTTTAAAAAAACAAACAAACAACTGTTAGATATGTTCTTGCAGTTTATTGGATACTGACAGATTTCTTCACTGGATTTTCAGGGCTTGGACCTTAAATCATGTGTTCTGTTGTCTGAACTGATACTTTATTTATTAATTTTTTATTGTTAGTCATTTTGCAAACTGAAACACCACAGCCATAACTAGAGTGATCTCTTGTTTAGCTGAGAGCTATATTTAGTATTTAGTTTTGGCTCAAGCAAAAGTGATAATCAGCACTGATATCAAGGGCATAATGTAATGACTTGTATGGAGAAAAGAAAAAAAAACTGTCAGGTAGCATTTTTCTTACATTTTCTTTACTGTTATTTATTTGTAAGTGATAATGAAGTTCTCTGCAACAAGGCATGCTCAATGTTTTATTATTGCTGTCAACAGGATTTAACTGCATTTCCACTGTGGCTTTAGCATCTTGGTAAGGATATGCACTGAAACACAAACTAGATAGGCACTACGGAGAACCACAGACAATTCTAGTGATGGATGGTGAGGATAGTGTAAAAAAGTAAATATATGGTTAAGGATGTTCAAAAGAGAAATGCCATCTTTTGATCATACTTAAGCGGTAGAAAGCCTGTTCACAGTAGATGTAGTCCGCTATGTAATTTGTTGGATACAACGGGGGAGTAATATGTCTAAATTTTCTCTTTTATGACATTAACTTTTTCCCTTTTTATAAATTAGAGCTTTCAGTTTATGTATGGTTTGCAGTTCAATGCTTTTTAAAACAGAAAGCATCACAAGTGAAACAGTAGCATCTTAGATAACACAACTGGCTGTCTGAAAGCTACATGTGAAACTTGAGTGAAGAGTAGAACTGTTTATGTATGGCTTGGGATGGGAAAAGATGTAGAAGATCATAGTATTGTGGATGCACGTTAAAGTTCCATTGTAATTACAAACTTATCTATTCTTTGTGTGAAACCATGTTTTCATTTTCATTATAAATCTTAAGTATATTACAAAAGAAGACATAATTAATTTAACAGACAAGGGTGTGAAGCATCTGGGTAAGCAAGTAACCTTACTTAAATGCAACAACTTCTAGTGGACATGTCAAAAGTTTGTTTTCTGTAGAGATCATACAGAAACAAAGGGAAACCGTCAAGATCTATAGCAGAACAGTCAGCTACACTTTTACTCTTCTCCAGTAGAATTTAATTATCAGTAACTTTTTTTTAACCAATACAGTAAAAATAACCATTATTACTTAATTCTATAGATTTGATGTGAAGTAAGCAAGTAATATCTGTAAAAGAATTTTTAAGTCCTGGTATGTGGAATGCATAAAAAGCAATAAGTTATGTGCCAAATTTTTCTTTGCATTTCAAAACCACAGGCCACATATTCAGATACTCAAAACTACCATGTTTTTATTTTCTAGTAGGCATAGGCTTTATTGGATGCAATCTGTAACTTTTGACATTTTCACTCTGTGCAGAGTAAAGAATGATACAGCTTGTTGCATATAATGTATAGGTACACACAAGTCAGAAGAGAGATAGCAAAACACATTTATCACAATATTTTTTACAGAGGCCATTCAGATTTTACAAGATAAAAAAGATCTCTTTCCCAAGACTGTCCTACATGGAAATGATTCATGATACATCTTCCTCCCCTTAAATATAGCACAATAAACGGCTTCAATGCACAAGTAAATACTGATGAGAAAGAACTTACTGCTCTCATGACATTAAAAAATACCAAGCTGTAGGATGTAGAACGCTGATTGCTTTGCAATTAAGTCAAGAGCAGTTTTTCCATCTGACTTAACGAGAGGAAGTTTATTGATTCTTAGCCACAGTTGGTTTTGAGACCCCTTTTTTGGATACCAAATTGCTCCCACTTTTAGTACATCGAAGTTTGCCTTTAATATTGTCTGTCCTTTGGCTTTGTTCTGATGTCTCAGAACCTCCATTTCACTGCACAATCGGCATTGTTATTATCTCTTTGCACCCTCAAGTAAAGCTCTTTAGCTTTTTTTTTTTTCTTTTAATTATTATTAAATCATCTTGATCTCTAAAGTAGTTGTCAAGGATTAGAAGTAGAGGTCATACATCTGCAAAATGATCACTGTGTACTGAAGTGGTATGATTAAATAAAAGCCTGAAACAGTGTAGATGCTTCTGCACAACAACAATTTTCTCTCAACCTGTTCTGCGCACTGAGAGCTGGACTTCAAGTACCATAGGCGTAGGTCACTGACAATAATCACTTTTTATTTACTTATCAATGTTTACCCCTTTAGCTCTGCTCCAGCTTGTAGCTTTCTTACCAGCTCTTTCAAAAGTTGAAGTGTGTAGGATTCAGTGTTCTTTCACATTTGATAAAATGAATGCTATTGTCTCCCTCTGCAGCAATGGACATATGCATGTGCTTATTTGTTGGAAAATATTTCCATCACAGCAGCACAAAAAAAAATGCATAAAATATACAGGTATGTATATACCCCCATTCCATAGGAAAAAATGTCAAAAGTTTTACAAAGCATGTAGACAATTTCATTTTTTTAATTATCATACCAGTCCAGGAAAAGCAAGGAAAATGAACACATCACAAGGAAAAAGAGGATCCATACTCTAAATCCAGCATTGTTTTTGATGGCCTGTAAGGAAAAGATTATCTTGATTACTCTCACCAGTAAAAAGTACAGTACATATTTCCAAAAAAGACAACCCATGATGACTGTTAGTGGCTTCGGAACAAAAAACAAAGCTGCCATTACTTTCAGGTGAATAAAAGTCAGGCTGGTTGTACCACTTTAGATTTATCACACTATAGCTTCTCACAAAATGTTGAAGTTGGTGATTTAAGAAAATAAATCCAGATCCCAGGTAATAGAAAAACATCCAAAACGTGAAGAACTACGTCAAAATGCGTACATGCTTAAAGGTTAAGTTCCAAAAGTGAAGCTCTGTGATTAATCAGTCTAATATCACTCTAATAAATCTCTTGTGATTTAAAAAATAAATAAAAATCAACACAAAGAAACTGACAACAGCTATTTCTAGAGATTGCTTTAGGACTGTCAAGTATTTCACCCTCAAAGCAAGTAGAGCAAGGAACAACTACAGCAAAATGCAGCAAATATTTTTCTAGGATTCTCCTTCCCAAAATTCAGACTGACAGAAAGGAGGAAACCTGCTTTTCTCTCTCATTTTCCAGATTTTTACATGGAACTCTTCATGTGATATAAACATTAATGAGAGTTAATTTTTTAATGAACTTTTTCTACCGTTTCTCAGCATGGTTTGGGAAATTTATTTCCACCTACAAATATGAAAACAAAAGCAAAAATAATGTAAGTTCATGCCATCTCATGAATGCCAACTTTTTCTATGAACACTGGGACAATCTGTTGACCTGTCTCTACCCTTCCAGTGTCCTATTTAATGTCAAGTGCTTAAGAGTCACACATAGGCATGGTTAAGTGTATGCTAAGTATTACTAAATCTACTGATTTAAGTCCTTAAAAAACAACAACAAAAACAGCATCAGAACTGAAAACTCCCTCACATCTTCCCCATGATCTGCCATACCACCATATCTCTTGGACAGCTGCTGAAAATAATACTCTAAATCTTCCCTACTCTACTCCAAGAAATGTGGAAATAAGTTCCCAAATCAGAAATTTTAAGCACCTAAGTTATGCTTGCTAATGCATGTTTGAGGCACTTTTCAGACTAGCTGAGCAGTAGCTAAACTCAACCTTGAATTACATATTCAATGTGCTTTCAGGAGGAAAAAAAAAAAAAAAGAAAGAACTGAGCCAATTACTCCAGAGGCTAATTTGGGAACTCAGTTTTTATTGAAATCGCAGCTCCTGAAGGAAAGCATCATCTCATTCTAATTAGTAGGATAACGGGACAGATTTGTTTACTAGGTGCATGAGATGCCTTCCGCATGGTAAAGAGACTCTTCTGGTAATGCTTAGCGTTTAACTCCAGTTTCAGCAATTGCAGAATTGTCTTCTGATTATTTTTTTTTAATTAAAAACAAAACAAACAGAAAACCCCACAAAATTTCAGATGAGCTTAAATGCATACCGCACAACCTTCACGTTTAAAAATAGGTAGGGCCAAGCAGATTTCTGCAGACTCATTTAGTTTCAGATCATGGTTAGCAAGACAAGCAGAGTGAAATGTGTAAATTAGCTAAGTGCATTCACAATTTTTTTGAAATCATGTCCTGATTCCCCAATACACACAGTATCATGCATTAACTTTTACATGCTGTTTACAGTAACACTTGGGCAAAACTGAAATTCAGGAGAAAGAAATGAATTGAAAAACACAGCTTAGACATTACCTCTCTTATGTCTTCATTGCCTTCTTTGATATTCTCCGTTGCACCCACAACTAATTGATGGATATTGTCAATATCAGTTTCCTGTTTAAAAAAAAAAAAAAAAAAGAGAAACAGTGACAACGTTTAGAAAGGATTTTGGGAACAAGCAGAACTCAAATATAAAATAAAATCTGGTATTATTAACATCTTAGCTTTATTTATACTTTCTTCAATGATGCAAAGACATAGAGGCAATTAAGTTGCAATTTTTTTAATGTGTTGTTATGAGCCTGAACCGAGGCCACTAAGATCAATAGGAAGTCTCCTGTTTACCCAGCATCAAATCTGGCCTTATTTTTGTTGGCTGTCCTGGAAGAGGTGCTACCATTTACAGAAAATAAGCTATTAAATAATACAGTTAGTAGAACACTAATTTTGAGACAGAGGGATCACTGTAACACACAGCACTTTCCATTCCCAGTATACACTGATACGTAATGGTAGTAATTACCATCTTGATTTTGCTTTTGGAAAAAAAAACAAACAAACCAAAACAAACTTTCCCTTCACATTTGTGCCAAAGTTCGTTACTCTCATGTTTACATCTTGCACAGAACCAAGACCAAAACACCCCCAGGAAAACCTTCAAGCATTAAATTACACTAACCTGTTGCAAGACTTTTTCAGTGAATATCTCTTGCAATCTGGAGATTTCTACCACTTTTCCTTCAATTTGTCTTGGCAAAGAACAGAAATACTCCATTAGAAACTTCTGCAAGCATTTCTCACTGCTACAGCTTTAGACCCTCCAACCTGTTCAACCCAGCAGGCTGTTCAGCAGGCATGGCTCTGTTAGCAGTCTTATGTGGCGGTAAGGTGGGATGTCTGCACTACGGGAACACAACTCCGTGTACACCCCTACAGTTAATTTCCAGGTTTTACATGGAATTGGGCATTCCTGTTTTGTCTCCCCCTCCACCACACCGTTACAATTCCTGCAGCAAGGTGCCCAGCAACAAATGCGTGGATGTTATCCTGATTACGGGACCAGCACATGCAGCAACCTGGCAATAAATGGAAAATGGTACCTGACTTCATCAAACAGATTGTTCATTTCTCCAACAAGCCTCTGGTTCTCCTGTTCAAACTGCAAGAGAGGGGAAAAAAAAAAGTCTTGTTAGAGTTCACAAGCTTGGACTTAGTGAACTTTCCTCAGCCCTCAGCCCCAGCAAAGCTACCTTCACCTTCCTTTACAAAGATCTCCAAGGATGACTACCATTAGCTTCAGTGAACAATATGAGCCTGCACATTTATCATTCATCATATTTATCATTAACATCATAGTGTTATCATTCTAACACTTGTCAATTATCTTCCCATTATGAACCAAACCCCAAAATAATTTGCAGATTTTGCTCTAGTTCTCTGCACTAAGCAAAAATGTAGAGGATGAATTTTGTCCTTTCTTATTTTAAAAATTTGAGTGGGGAAAGCTCTCATAGCATGTGACACCTTTACACCATCATGCACTTTATTCATGTTCTACCCATGGCACAAAGTTAACAGCTTGCAGATTTTGCTGTAATATGAAATATTTTGATGTCTACTACTTCGTACTTTACCAATGCATTGGCTTGATTTATTCCAGCCAGCCTCTTTCATTTAGAACTACAATTTTGGCACTACATTTTTCAAATGTGCGAGCACAAACACAAAACCTCATACAGGAAAACAAGCTTTGATTTTCTAGATATACTTCCCTGTCAGATCATTTGGGATTCAATGTGGAACGAACTATGGTGCAGCAAGTACGGTGACAAGATTTGCTTTAGATACGCTGCTAGAATACATCTGAGAAAGGCATCACATCATAACAGTTAGTTGGAAGCAGCATTGTAAGGGCTGTATTTTAAACAGGACCCATTACCACATTCTAAGGTGGGTGCCTAAATCAATGAGCTCGATCATTTCCAGGTGCCTAAATCAATGAGCTCGATCCTGCCACCTTGCCAGCCAGACACAGGAACGAGCCCCACAGTGTGCTGCTCCCAACTCCCCAGGCTCTCAGGTGTGGGCAATGCGCTCAGATCGCTGCCTCCTGCCCCTGCCAAAAGGTTCCTGCCAACAGAGTACCTTGTCCTGAAGGGGTCACAACTACCCTTCTGGTTGGACAGTGGGGAAGGTTAGTCAAGGTATTCTACCAATTAATTCCCCACAAGCAAAAGCTCAGTACCAGTTGGACATGTGTGGTATTTGCACGTTCCTCACAAAGCTAGGAAAGCCCTGTCTCTGCCACTGCACAGAAGTAGCACCCAGGATACATTTATCCTGAAATTATTACCCACTACGTGCCTCTGACAAGCCTCATTTCTAAATCCTGAGTGATATATGCAGCAGCCTGAATACCAGAAAACAGGATTAAAAATCCAAAGGATGTGACACTGGCACTGTGCAAGACAGCAAGCCCAGTTCTAATGCAGTTAATCTACTTATTTCAAACTAGACTACATAACACTTCTGGATTTCGGTGTAATTCAATCAAGTTACAATTTCATTAGCAGTATACAGGCAGCATTCCTCTCAGTCACCTTGCGAGGTCTCATTATCCTTCTTGGGACAAAGCAGTGCATTGTCAGAGATGAAAACAGCAGCAGAGCAGCACTGCTTACAGATCAGACCCTGTTTCCAGTCTGTGCAGTAGTAATTGCTCACCACCTGAGCAAAGGCCCAACGCTTGAACTTGCAAGAAAATGTCTTGATGCCCAGAGAATACAGTAAGTATTTGAAAGGATCTGTTATCTTTTGAAAAAAAAATGAAGGAAGGAGAAGAAAAAATAATGTCTGAATCGCAGAGAATTAACAATAACAAAGGGGGTAGTGCTGCATAACTGGAAGGCAAATGAGCTTTTAGAACAGTAATACTGAAGTAGCTAAAAATGAAGTACCTAATATTTCAAGGTAATTTAAGTAACAACGCGGTTCATCATTAGGATGCAACATGTAAATTGGTGGCTAGTTCATACAGGTCATCTGACCCACAGCTTACTTCACAGAGCCAATCTCTAGGAGTAACTAATTTACTGTTATTAGACTGCTATGTTTGGTGACTATATATTACAGAATCACAGAATTTCTAGGTTGGAAGAGACCTCAAGATCATCGAGTCCAACCTCTGACCTAACGCTAACAGTCCCCACTAAACCATATCCCTAAGCTCTACATCTAAACGTCTTTTAAAGACTTCCAGGGATGGTGACTCCACCACTTCCCTGGGCAGCCTGTTCCAGTGTCTAACAACCCTTTCAGTAAAGAAGTTCTTCCTAACATCCAACCTAAAACTCCCCTGGCACAACTTAAGCCCATTCCCCCTCGTCCTGTCACCAGGCACGTGGGAGAACAGACCAACCCCCACCTCGCTACAGCCTCCCTTGAGGTACCTATAGAGAGCGATAAGGTCGCCCCTGAGCCTCCTCTTCTCCAGGCTGAACAAGCCCAGCTCCCTCAGCTGCTCCTCGTAGGACTTGTTCTCCAGGCCCCTCACCAGCTTCGTCGCCCTTCTCTGCACCCGCTCAAGCACCTCAATGTCCTTCTTGTAGCGAGGGGCCCAAAACTGAACACAGTACTCGAGGTGCGGCCTCACCAGAGCTGAGTACAGGGGGACGATCACCTCCCTAGCCCTGCTGGTCACACTGTTCCTGATACAAGCCAGGATACCGTTGGCCTTCTTGGCCACCTGAGCGCACTGCTGGCTCATATTCAGCCGACTATCCACCATCACTCCCAGGTCCTTCTCTGCCTGGCAGCTCTCCAACCATTCCTCTCCCAGCCTGTAGCTCTGCTTGGGGTTATTGCGCCCCAGGTGCAGGACCCGGCACTTGGCCTTGTTGAACTTCATGCAGTTGACCTCAGCCCATCGGTGCAGCCTATCCAGATCCTCCTGCAGAGCTTTCCTACCCTCAAGCAGATCAACACACGTGCATAGCTTGGTGTCATCTGCAAACTTACTGAGGGTGCACTCAATGCCCTCGTCCAGATCATCAATGAAGATATTAAAGAGGACCGGCCCCAGCACCGAGCCCTGGGGGATGCCACTATTGTGACATCCTCCCTGCCCCAATCATTTCATCAGCATCTCTAGCCCGATTCTTTTAAGATCTTCCTTGTACAGCTTGTTCACCTCCTTGTACATGTTGTTCCACATGATGATTTACGCATTCTGTTAAATGATCAAAAATATTCTGCCATATCTAATACTTTCATAATACCTACAGAGAGAAAGAAAAAGATAAGTGTACAAGAGTTGGACTCAATGGTCCTCATGGGTCCCTTCCAGCTCAGGATGTTCTGATTCCACTTGGGGTACAGCGGAAGACCTAGAGGAGCCGTGGAAGGATTTGTCTTGCTCCTATCTCTCCCCGAGTACACAGTCCTGTACACAAGCTGCTGCTCGTCTGGTTTCATGGGATGACATTTTAGCTCCCTGACCACTTTTTTCCTGAGTTTTCTACTAAATCAGTAAACTGAATCTCACCACAGGAGCACACGGTACAGCTGAACCAAGGGAGAGCTGACAGCAGGAGCTGAGAAGGACTTCTAAACTGCCACAGAGTAACAGAAAAGAGGGGAAAAAAAAGAAAAAAGGCAAGCCACCTGTCATACCCATCACCTTCATCCCCTCCTTCTCACAACCCACACCATCTCTGCTGTGTCCCATGCTTCATGCTGTAACATTTCTCATCTCGCTTCAGTCCCACCAGGCCCTCAGAGAAGCACTACCTGACTCCTTACTGACCGCAAACTACAGGTAGAGCTGCGTGACCTAGGGGAACACGGTTATGGTTAAAAAACAGAAATTTGTTACTGGTGAGTGTGAAATGACACCTGTTTTAACAGGGTAACAGTCTCTGAGAAAATGGTTTAGTCTTCTAGCAGGCAGTCTACATAATAATAATAATAATAAAAAAGTTTTTCCTATTTCTTTTAAAATACACCTTTCTGTACTAGAGGTTCACTAGCTGCCTGGTTGGCAAGAACAGCTTGCTTTTCTTGGTTAAAGAACTAAAGAAAGTCCAAGATCCCTGATGCTATCATGCACCGTAACTTCCACTGTGGGGCCGAGTCCTCAAGGCAGGAGCCCAGCCCCGTGGGACTGGTGTGGGACAGCGAGGAACATAATGCACAGTTCTCTGAAGCCCCACTGATGCCCACCCTAAAGATTCAATGGTTCTGCTAAATACAAAAGTACCGGTGTTACGGTACTCTGGAGTGTCATTATCACTGCTGTCTGTGGCATCTCTACAGAGCAGAGCATTTGTTAAAATACTAATGCAGTGATACGTGCTGCACAGCAGCACGTGGTTAATGGTGTCTCACCACTCCTTTACGTTGACCCCGCTGTAAGTCTCTGGTTTTAGGGGATTCACTTCAGAACAAAGCCAAGGAACGGGGCAATAAAATGGATCCATGAGCTTTAGCACGGAGCTGACTGCACAGACATTAAGTGACTATGTGGAGCCACCAAGCTGTAATTGGTTTCCTGACTTCTGTACGAATAAGTATTTCTCCACAAATATTCATCATAAAAAAAATCCCTATTCTGCTGTCTTAGCAGAATTGAGATGATAATTAATTTAGGAGGCAAATTTTCAATAAAGAAACAGTGAATGCTTTTAATCCCTTACAAATAGCACAAATCCACTTGAGAAAGTACTATTTAAAAAACCCTTTGATATTTGAAATCCTCCACTGGCACAGATTGCTTTTTAAAGTGCTAAATAGCCTTTGCAATTTGAAATTAGGGCTGAGGGACGGCACGGCTCCGACAGCAGCAAGATGTGGTGACACAGCCAAGTGAACAAGAGGTGAGAACAGAAGGACACGTCACCTATCATGTGTCACAAAGGGATTTACATGATGTGAACATACAGCAAGCTCTAGCAATCAGTACAGCTCAACGATTTATGGCTTGTTAAAGAAGCCTTTTTTATGGCAGTGACATATTCTGCTACCAAGATATAAAGTGACTGCTTAAGACATTTCTCAAAGCCTAATGCATTGAAAGAATCACAGTTCTGTTTTGTTATCCCATGAGATAAATCATGAAATGTACTATACCTGAACTAAAGACAAAAAAAAACAAGATAAAAAGTCAGAAAGCTGTAGATTTTCACAGCTCATACAGCAGAACCACATTTTCCCCACCCTACACAACCACAAGACATACGCTCACAACAACTATGAAAACATTCACATACCTGTGCACAGAGTTATAGAGTGAAATTTACTGTGCAAATCACACAACAGCCTGCGACTGATGTAAAGAACTCTTTGGGTAGAATACTGAAATAAGTTGCTGCTGTAACAACATGGTAGTGCTTTAATTCATTATTTTATCCACAGGAAGGATCACGGAACCATGAGTGAGAATTGTTCGGTACAATTTGACGCAACGCATTCCAATTTAAAAATCAATACAGCAGTTTCTTACACTTTAACCTACCCTCTTCTGAGAACTGCTAGGGTTTCTTTTAGTAACTTAAATGGAGTTGGTCCACTCTTTGCAAATCAAATGTTTAAAAAGTAGAAATTAACTTCTCAGTAACAGCAAACATAATGCAGAGGATAAATAATTAGTCCTTTTAGCGGCACAATTTCCGAAAGCTGTAAAGGTTCACTAAGAGTTCCTAAAGACCCTTAAATTCCTGCATTAAAAGCACAATAAAGTCATTAAGTATTGCATATTACTAGGAAGTATTTACTTAAGCAATGAATAAAATCAGTGCACTTTCAAGTACTCAAATTATGTCCCAGTTACACCTATAATTTACACCTTGGATCCAAATTTACACAAAAATTAGAATAATGGCTTCCAGTGGCATTGAAGTCCATTAGGAGCAAGGTTACACAGTATCCAACTTCTACTAATAAAGGTCAACACGTAGCTATAACTTGAAAATACACTGAAAGCAGTCTTGCTGTGGAATAGTCACTACATACATCCCTAGTCTTTGCAAACTATAGTGTTCCTAAACCCTAAAAAATTAAAAAAAAAATCTTTTTAGGTCCACAGAGCAGAATAATGGCTTGCTCAGCTTTGAGTATCAACATATTACTAGCAAAGTTTACATTTGAAAACCTGTTGTGCACACATACGTATATACAACTCCTGATTTACACTGCAGCAACCCCAATATATGCAATCCAATCCAACTGTAAAAAATTACCTGACAAGAAATTACCTCCATCAATGTCATTAACTATAACTAGAATCAAGCAGCTCGCTTCCTACTTGGCAACTTACTGGTGGAGAAAGAAAAACTATCTATATTAACAGTGCCATGAATGCTGACTCACTTCTTTTTTAAGTCTTAATCAAAGTATACTCCTTCCAAGGTATAATAACATGGAAGCAACCGATGCTTGTTAGCTTTCAGCAGAGGTGAAAATGTATTCTGTATTTCTTCATAACTGCCAGAATCATAGATTTATGCTTACTATAAGAAGAATCATAGAAACCATAGTAAAAAATAATAACACAAACCATAGCATGGGAGAGGTCTGAAAGGACAACGATTAATAATGCATTTTTTGTCTAATGGTTTTCCCCTAGAAAGAGCTGGGCAAATGCCTTGCAATAAGCAGTTCAGGACTGAAGGACTTCTGGGCTCCTGAATCTCCAAGTATTAAACTATAAACGTAGATTTTTGTGTTACTTTGGCATGGAACCATTCCACTTCACGAGACAATAAAGAGAACTTATTCCAGGGAAGAAAAAAAAAAAAAAAAAAAGAAAAAGTCCCAGGTTATCTCCAGGTTATCTTCCTTCACTCAATAACAGAAATAGAACAAAACTCACAGATCTAACAACTCACGTAAGTCGTGAAGTGTGCTGGGCCTTACTCTAAAAAGGATAAAGGGATGCAGTCATTCCCAAAGAAAGAAATGCATTCATTCCCAAAGAACCGCGGCAAAGGCTGTAGCACACTTAAAACTTACTAGAGCGCGAGGCTCACAAAATGCAGCCTAACATTTAGCAGTCAGTTATTAGCAAGCACTTTCAGAGTTATCACCTCTGATGCTTGTTACCTCCTGATCCTCTGGAAGCTTACACCAAGGGGGCTAATAATGTGGTCCCTGAACACAGAAAAACAAAGGTATGTGACAAATTCTGTTTAGAGAGAAAACACAAAGCAGGAATAAGCCTTCTGATTTCAGACTGGTGCTCAAGAACAATGTGATAACATCAGGAGCAGCCTCTGAAGAGCCTTTTCCCTTTGACAAACCAAAACCATACCATAATTATATGCAACTTACTCATCTCTGACGGGAAGTGATGCTTGCTCTGTTTGGGAATATCTCTAATCATTGCCAAGGAAGCCTCAGATATTCATGATGCAGCAGCCCTGTGCTGCAGCACACCATGTTGAAAACTCTATGGCCACTGGCTACTTGTAAGAAGTTTTTCTTTCTTTATATGAAACAATACAACGTGTGCTAATACAAAGAGAATCTGGAGCCACATTCAAAACAAGAAATTGTAGGAACATCAAAAAGCCTAACAGGTTGTCAGCAATCACTTACGTCAAACTTTGTAGCATATCAGTTCAATTGCAAACAGAATTGGAACAAACAATACATAAAACTGCTGATAGTGGGGGATATACAGGAAAGCTAAAAATACATGAGGTTCTGCTGTGACTGAAAGCCTGTAGTTATTCCTTCTAATAAAATCAATGTGATTTTGATCAACCTAAAAAAGAAGAATAAAA